>NC_055661.1:6832962-7198796 GCF_017976325.1 Chelmon rostratus
TTTCGGTTGGCCACTCGCACAGACGGGAATCGATGCGGATGGCCGTAGCGATGATGGCTTCCAGCTCTGCGGGAAGATCCAGGGGAGCCAGCTGATCCTTCAGCGCCTCGGACAGCCCGTTGACGAAGGCATCATTTAATGCGGGTCCGTTCCACCCACTGTCGGCTGCCAATCTGTGGAAGTCTATGGCATAGTCAATGACTCTTCGCTGGCCCTGCCTCAGTCACAATAGCGCTCGTGAGGCTTCATGGGCTGGCGACTCGTGATCAAAAATGGTTGACAGGGTTTTGGAAAAAGTCTTAACATCTTGGCAAACCAAGGATTCCCTCGACCATTCAGCCATAGCCCAGGCCGAGGCTCTCCGTGTCAGGTGGGAGATCATGAACGCCACCTTTGAATGTTCACTGGGATACACACCGGGGTACTGTGTGAAATGCAGATCGCATTGGACCAGGAAAGATCTGCTGCCGCCGGAGTCTCCAGAAAACCGCTCCGGCGCGGCAAGGCGTGGAGCTCCCAAGGTTAGGTCGCGGACCGGTGGTTGAGTGGCTAGCTCGAAGGGGGGCTCCCCAGCGGGCGCAGCAGTGTTTGCAAGGTGGATGTTCATTCGGTGGATTTTCTCGGTAAGTAAGTTTATCTGTGCCATGGCTGATCTTTGTAACTCACTTTGTCTATCTGTAAGATCCTCAACCCCCTGATGAATGCTACGCAGCTGATCCTCATGTTGATGGAGGAGGCTGCCCTGAGCGGTTAAGGCTGTGCGTAACTGGTTTGGGTCTGCTGAGTCCATGTTTGGCCAGATTGTACTGACAAGCCCGGAGGCACGAGGTTTCTGGACTCAAGAACGCAGACCCACACAGCAGCGAGATTTTCAAAATAAGAATAATTTATCAACAGAAATCGCTCAGGATGTAATTCAACTAAATAAGGCAAGATAATCAAAGTACAACAAAAAACGCTAAGTATGAAATTGGTGAAAAATAGCAAACTAGCTTTGGCACAAAGAACTATGAGAAAAGTAATAAACAAAAAGCTCAAGGCAAAACTAGGCACTATGGCTGATAAACAAAGAACAAACAAAAGGTGCAAGGCAAGACTAAACTCTAAGGCAAAGTATCAAACAAAAGACATAACTCTATACTACAAACAAGACTTACAAGGTAATCAGGAGACAAGGATCATGAAAGCTAGACAGCAAGGCAGTACAAGACATGGCACGACAAAATCTGGCACAGGACAAAGGGAGACGCGGACTATATATACACGAGGTAACAATGAACAGGTGGAGACAATTAGGGCGGGATAGACAATCAGAAAGGCAGGAAACACACCGGGAAGTCAAGGGCCTGAAACGAGAGGAGAGTTAGGTTTCACAATAAAACAGGAAGTGCAAGACAAGACATTGTCACACCGCGGTGAGGTTTGTCTTGTCATGGGTTTTTTGTCTTGTTATTTCCTGTTTTATTTTGAAGGCCTAACTCTCCTCTCGTTTCAGAGCACTTGCCCTTCCTCATGTGTCCCGTGTGTCCGCCCTGATTACCTATTGTCTCCACCTGTTCCTGATTACCCTCCACGTGTTAAATAGTCTGCGTCTCCCTTGTCACTGTCTGTTGCCAGTGTGTCTTTGTCCGTCGAGCAATTCACCCGAGCCTGTCATCTCCCTTGCCCGTACCACAGCCACAGATGTTGTTGTAAGCTCTTGTTTCCTCTTCGTGAGTGTTTTGTGTTGTAACTTTGATAACTTAGGTTTTTTGATTTATTTATGTAAGATTCTAGTTAGCCGAATTATTTACCTCTTTTGAAGAGTGATTTCTGTTGTGATAGTTTTGTCTTTTTGTTTCCTGTTCCTCCATTATTTTCGGAGTAGATTTTGAGTTCTTTGTTTTCCCTACCTAGTCTTGTTTAGTCATAGCTGTTTGAGTTTCCTCCTTCGGGAGCGTTTTTTGTTTCTAGTATTCATAGTCGTAGAGTTCCTTAGTTATTCCTCTTAGTGAGCGTTTTCTGTTCTTTGTTATTTTTCTCATTATAGATATTTATTAGATATAGCATTTTGCCTAGATTAATTTTATAGCCGGTTTGTTTAACACTTCGCGAATTGGTTCCAGAGTGTTCAATAAACTTCTGTGTGTACTGATCTCTGCGTCTGAGTCCTCTTCTGAGTCCCGGCCTGACAGTACACACTGGCCAGCATGGACTCAGCAGAGACCAGCCAGCTCACCGCCGCAGTCCATGCCCAGGAATCTCGCCTTTCCCGTCAGGAAGAGTTCGAGGCAGCCATGGCGTCACAGTTAGGTCAGTTGTCGTCTCAAGTCCAGGATCTGATTGATCACTTCCGTCAACCTACCAGAACCATGGCAGCACCACAGCCCTCCTGGACACTGGTCCCGAGTTTCTCCGGCACCGGAGTCGGACCCAAGCCCGCTCCACCGGAACGCTACTCCGGAGAACCGGGTCAGTGCAAGGCATTCATGATAGATTGTTCTATTCATTTTGAACACTCTCCCTATGCGTTTCCCACAGAACGATCTAAGATCGTGTTCATGATCTCCCACCTGACCGGGCGAGCGAGGGCTTGGGCTACAGCAGAGTGGGATCGAGAATCACCATTCTGTTCCTCCCTAAAAGACTTTAAGGAGGCTTTGACAAGGACTTTTGATCCGGTGACAACCAGCCGGGAGAAGGCTCGAGAGCTGAGCGGCCTCAAACAAGGCTGCAGCTCCGTCAGCGACTACGCCATCCACTTCCGCACTCTGGCGGCGGAGAGTGGGTGGAACGCCACAGCACTGTACGACGTGTTCCTGAAGGGACTCTCCACCTCCATCCAGGAGATGCTGGTTCCCTTGGACCTCCCCCCGGACCTCGACTCGCTGATAGCTCTGGCTATCCGGACCGAAAACAGGATCCACGAACTCAAGCAACACCGAGGCAGCCGGACACAGGAGGAAAGGGGCTTTCGTGCTCTTAATCCTACACGGCTGGAAACCCGTCATCCGTCCCCAGACTCGTCCCAGCACTCGGGATCCGAGGGAAAATCCGAACCCATGCAACTGGGTCGAACTCGGCTGACACCCGAGGAGCGTCAACGCAGACTAACTGAGGGACAGTGCTTCTACTGCGGAAAGACGGGTCACCTCATTGCCTCATGCCCGGCCAAAAAGAAAACCAAGCCGGTGAGTTCAACCCCCCAGATGGTTGCTGCATCACGAATCTTCACGCCGATTCAGGTAAAACACAATACCATTATCTCACACCTGAACGCACTCATAGACTCAGGGGCAGACGAAAGTCTAATGACGTGGGATTTAGCAGCTAAGTTGGGGCTCAAGACTGAGCCTCTGACTGCCCCAGTGCGAGCACGTGCTTTGGACGGTAAGGAGCTGTTCCTCATCACCCATACCACTGAGCCCCTGGAAACCTATGTCCAGGGTCATAAGGAAATAATGAACTTTTTCCTGTTTCACTCTCCCTCACAGACTTTGATCCTGGGTTATCCCTGGCTGCGGGAAAACAACTCCCTCATAAACTGGAAAACTGGAACTATTATGGGCTGGGGGGGTGAATGCACTAATCACTGTAAGTCCCATCAGAACCAAGCTGAAAATGTGTCCACGATTAACCATGTCTCTCTTAATGTCACCACAGACACCGAGACCAACCTGACCTCCGTACCGGCATGTTACCACCACCTCAAGGAGGTTTTTAGCAAGGACAAAGCCCTGTCTCTACCCCCTCACAGACCCTACGACTGTGCCATAGATCTGCTCCCGGGCTCCACCATTCCCAAGGGCCGGCTTTATTCGGTTTCTGGACCGGAGAGGAAGGCTATGACGGATTACATCCAAACCTCTCTCAAAGCAGGGCTGATACGCCCTTCCTCCTCTCCGGCCGGAGCAGGGTTCTTCTTCCTGGGTAAGAAAGACGGGTCGCTTCGCCCATGCATTGACTATAGTCCACTTAACGCTATAACTGTAAAGAACCGTTATCCCCTTCCCCTCATGTCGTCAGTATTTGACCAGCTTCAGCAGGCCCGAATATTCACAAAACTTGATCTCAGAAACGCCTATCACCTGGTTAGAATCAGGGAAGGGGATGAGTGGAAAACGGGGTTTAACACCCCCAGCGGACATTATGAATACCTAGTCATGCCATTCGGACTCACTAATGCACCCGCGGTGTTCCAAGCCATGATAAACGACGTATTAAGGGACTTTATAGATCTATTTGTGTATGTTTACTTAGATGACATACTGATCTACTCTCCCGACCTCGTTACACACCAGAGACACGTAGCGGCCGTGCTCAAGCGTCTATTAGACAATAGACTGTATGTCAAGGCAGAAAAAAGTGAGTTCCATGCCGAAACCATCTCCTTCCTGGGCTTCATCGTAGCCCCTGGAAGGGTGCAAATGGACCCGGCTAAAGTTAGCGCTGTGGCCGAATGGCCCACTCCGGATAGCCGTCGCAAAGTTCAGCAATTCCTAGGTTTTGCTAACTTTTACAGACGGTTTATCAGAGGCTTCAGCGCAATAGCTTCTCCTTTGCATGCTCTTACCTCCTCCAAGGTCCACTTCGCCTGGTCTCCCGAAGCTGAGAAGGCCTTTCAGAAACTCAAAGCCAGCTTCACCACAGCACCCATTCTCATCCTGCCTGATCCACAGCGACAATTTGTGGTAGAAGTGGACGCTTCCAATGAAGGCATCGGGGCCATCCTCTCACAGTATGCTGAACGGGACGGCAAGCTGCATCCGTGCGCCTTTCTGTCACGACGGCTGTCTAAGGCGGAACGAAACTATGACGTGGGTAACAGAGAACTTCTGGCGGTCAAGGTGGCGCTGGAGGAGTGGAGGCACTGGTTGGAGGGGGCTGAGCACCCATTCCTGGTTTGGACTGATCACAAGAATCTAGAATACATCCGTCACGCTAAAAGATTAAACTCACGCCAGGCCAGGTGGGCGCTATTTTTTAACCGATTCTCATTCTCTCTTTCTTACAGGCCGGGGTCCAAGAACGGAAAGCCGGACGCCTTGTCCAGACTCTACGACCCCGAGCCGGTAGACAAGGAACCAGAACCCATCCTTCCACGAACCTGTGTGGTCGGAGCGGTGACTTGGCATATAGAAAATGAGGTTAAGCGAGCTAATGGAGTAACCCTGCCACCTACTGGGTGCCCTGAAAATCGCTTATTTGTCCCGGTTAATCTGCACCCACAGGTGATCCACTGGGCTCACTCCTCGCTGCTATCGTGTCATCCGGGGGTGAAACGAACTATGTTCGCCATCGCCCGGAGGTTCTGGTGGCCATCCATGGAGCCGGAGGTCCGGGAGTACGTAGAGGCTTGCTCAGTCTGCGCCCGAAACAAGCCGTCCTCTGGGTCACGCATGGGGTTGTTACAACCTCTGCCCATTCCCTCCAGACCGTGGTCCGACATATCTATGGATTTCGTCACGGGCTCCCGGTCTCTCAAGGTAACACCACAGTCCTCACTGTGGTAGACAGATTTTCTAAAATGACTAGATTTATTGCCTTACCAAAGTTACCTTCTGCTAAAGAAACTGCAGAAATCATGATTGATCATGTATTTAAAATCCACGGATTCCCCAAAGATATAGTTTCAGACCGGGGGCCCCAATTTGTGTCGCGATTCTGGGGGGAATTCTGCCGTCTCATTGGGGCCAAAGCTAGCCTGACTTCAGGCTATCATCCAGAGGCGAATGGCCAGACTGAGCGTCTCAACCAGCAGCTGGAAACCGGACTCCGGTGCCTGGTGTCCCAGAATCCCTCTACATGGAGCAAACACCTGGTCTGGGTCGAGTATGCTCATAATTCATTACCCACTTCAGCCACCGGTTTTTCCCCTTTCAAATGTGTTTATGGTTATGACCCTCCAGTCTTTCCAGATCAGGAACCAGAGGTCTCAGTTCCCTCCGCCCACGCCGTGATTCGCAGGTGCCGACGCATCTGGGCTGCTGCCCAGCAGGTCCTCGTCCGCCAAGGGGACCGGGTCAAAGTAGCCGCTGACCGCAAGCGTCGACCAGCACCCGCATACCAACCGGGCCAGAAGGTCTGGCTCTCGGCCAAGAATCTCCGCCTTCGGGTGCCGTCACAGAAACTGGCACCGAGGTTTGTGGGACCGTTCCCGGTCACCAAAGCCGTTGGTCCTGCTGCGGTCCGCCTCCGCCTCCCCCGCTCTCTTCGGGTCCACCCCACCTTCCATGTGAGCCAAGTCAAACCTGTCAAGGAAAGCGCCATGGTCCCTGCCCCCCCACCCCCTCCTCCTCCGGAGATGGTAGACGGGGGCCCGGTCTACAAAGTCAAGCGCTTACTGGCCGTGCGCAACAGAGGCAGGGGCAAGCAGTACTTGGTGGACTGGGTGGGTTACGGTCCAGAAGAGAGGCAATGGGTTCCATCACGTTTCATCATCGACAAGTCCCTCATCAGAGACTTTAATTGGGACCATCCTGAGCAGCCTGGACCGTCTGGTAGCCGGTCCTAGAGGGGGGGGTAATGTCACACCGCGGTGAGGTTTGTCTTGTCATGGGTTTTTTGTCTTGTTATTTCCTGTTTTATTTTGAAGGCCTAACTCTCCTCTCGTTTCAGAGCACTTGCCCTTCCTCATGTGTCCCATGTGTCCGCCCTGATTACCTATTGTCTCCACCTGTTCCTGATTACCCTCCACGTGTTAAATAGTCTGCGTCTCCCTTGTCACTGTCTGTTGCCAGTGTGTCTTTGTCCGTCGAGCAATTCACCCGAGCCTGTCATCTCCCTTGCCCGTACCACAGCCACAGATGTTGTTGTAAGCTCTTGTTTCCTCTTCGTGAGTGTTTTGTGTTGTAACTTTGATAACTTAGGTTTTTTGATTTATTTATGTAAGATTCTAGTTAGCCGAATTATTTACCTCTTTTGAAGAGTGATTTCTGTTGTGATAGTTTTGTCTTTTTGTTTCCTGTTCCTCCATTATTTTCGGAGTAGATTTTGAGTTCTTTGTTTTCCCTACCTAGTCTTGTTTAGTCATAGCTGTTTGAGTTTCCTCCTTCGGGAGCGTTTTTTGTTTCTAGTATTCATAGTCGTAGAGTTCCTTAGTTATTCCTCTTAGTGAGCGTTTTCTGTTCTTTGTTATTTTTCTTATTATAGATATTTATTAGATATAGCATTTTGCCTAGATTAATTTTATAGCCGGTTTGTTTAACACTTCGCGAATTGGTTCCAGAGTTTTCAATAAACTTCTGTGTGTACTGATCTCTGCGTCTGAGTCCTCTTCTGAGTCCCGGCCTGACAGACATGACGCTCGTGAACAAAACACATTAACAGACTTGACGAGACATAACACCTCTGGCCCAATTTGAGCTGGGACGGGCTGTGTACAACTGTGTGCAGGCATGTTGTAGAAAATGGATGGGGGGGATGGAACCTGGAGACATTTGCTGCTATTTTAGACATTTCCCTTTTTTTTATATAAACTGCATATATAGGTTGTGTTGCTGCAGGTAATATTAATAAATCAGTTTAGGCTCTGGTATCTCATCTATGGGCAGTTCTCATGAATGTTAACTCAGGATCAAAGACCTGACCTGTACTGCTGACCATCACATACAAAAGTCGACCTTGTGAAGCAAAGGTTTTGTGCTTGGTAATGACAATGAGTGTACGATGAGAGAAAAAGGGGCTGGCAGAGACGGACTGCATCATACTCATCAGGCCTCAGGATGCACTACACTGACCGGGTTCCAAGTAAATTAATCATGATTTGTAATTGCGGGGAGAGCCAGAGGAGCGTGGTCATCGAGCGGTCAGAGGGATGTCAGAGGAGGAAGAAGAGTCTAAGGAATACCTGCCAAATACAAAGTCACACCAGGAAGTGATATGACTGGAAACAAAAGTGGAAAACTGTGAGACAAATCTGCAGCATGAATGATGAACTTTCTACATCTTTAGGTCAATTTACTTAATTTGAGAAAATGAACCCCGTGAAGCATCCTGTTGGTAGATAAGTCAGAGATTAAAATCACATTAATTCTCTTCTTGATGCCAGTGGCTTTGCGATCATTTAGTCATCGTCTGCTGATAGAATGCATTTTCCAGGATTTGTGGTCAACAGAGGATTGAAAGAAAAAAAAAAAAATAACATGACAAAAACAAGCACACATACACACATGAAGTCTTCCATCAAAGGCGACATTCTGATTTTTTTGTCTGAAGATGTTTTCTTTTTGATGTAATATGGAACTTTGGAGAATCCTACTGAGTCCTTAATGAACATCAGGGAAGGAGGTCTGGGTAAAGGGAATAAAAAAAAAAAGAGAGAGGCAATATAAATAAATAAAAACAAAAAACAGGCTTTTGTTCCTCCAGACAAGTGCGATTGATGCCCCCTCCTCTCCTGAGGGTAATATCGCCCAGACCAGGAACCAGCCAACCATGAATTCCTGCATCACTTGTGAAAGTTGTGCCTTCGGTGTAGCAGCAGCTGCTGCAGTTGCACTTCATAAAATGTTTCAATGGATGGATAGCCAGTGAAGGATGTACTGAATAAAGAGTCTTGAGAGGTTGAACAGGCTGTTCTGCTGCACATCAAAATCTCTCAAAACTCTCAGCCAATGAAGTGTTGAGTCTGTTTACCCAAACGCTGGATGCATTTTCTCTCTACAAATCTCAACATGCAAAGCTTTTCCACAATATAGACTTAAATACACTTTAGTTAACAGCACTTCCCAGCAAGGCTGTCAGGATTTGTACTTAGTTTTGCAGTGTAATTTCTTATGTCAAAAAAAAAAAAAAAAAAACTGCAGATGGAGTGAATTAATTTAATGTTTTTGAATGTTTTTTGACCTATTTAGAGAATTTCCTTGAAATAAGTGCGTGTGTCTTTAAGTAGTGCAGCTCTCTCCACTGGCATCAAGATAACAGCACTTCTTCAAGACACGTCTTGAGATCAGAAAGTGGCAGATATAGATCACAGTGTATCTAGGGCTTCTATGGATACCAAGTTAGTATTATAAGAAGTAGTGCTGTGCACAGTCGTGATGCCTGTTCAGGATTTGTTTCTAAAAGCATGTGAAACTGCTTAAATTCTTTGACCTTTGGAAACAGAATATGGCCCCCGAGCCCACAAGGTCCACTTTCTGAGCTTTCAACTGGACCTCATGATCTCTATTCACCAAAGTGGTTGTTTGTGAGAGGAGAGATCAAAGATTAAATATAATTATTACAGCTTTAGTGACAGTTTAAATGAGCACATTAAGAGAACATGCTCAAATTCCTAAATTAGAGCGCTAACTTGTAATTATTTTCATTACTGATTATTCCTTTTTTCAATAATCGATTCATCACTATGCCTTGAAAATGTCAGCAAATGTGAAAACTGATTTGTACCTGTCCAAAACGAAGGGATACTCAACCTACAATGAAGTAACACTAAGGAAATCAGCAGATCTTTACATTTGTATCAAAGTGAGTGGAAGAACTTAAACACAGCGGCTGCACGGCTGCAACCTCCTATTCAGTAATGAGACAAGTCCAGGTAGAAGTTACTCGAATGCCTCAAAAAGTTCTATAATGATGACAGCAGCCCACCATCGCCTAATATCACAGCGAGAAAGAATGTGAACTGTGGGGAGCACAATTACAGCGTTGTTGCAGTGATTCTATCAAATGTGACACGGAACAAAAACATCAAAAAACTCTCATTAATCCCTTGTGCCAGCTATAAACCAAGCTTAACTCCACAGCTTAACTTAACATTAAACTGCACAAGACCGAGGAGTAGACCGTAGTATTTCATGAATTTACAGCTTATAGCCGCATCAGGCAATTTGCAATGCAAAACAGCCTTAAGAGGAAGCTGTTAAGAAATTTTCATCCTCATTACCTAGAGATGATGTGAGGTAATGTCAGTAAACTGCACACAGCACACAGATAATCACCAACACAGCTGGTTTGTGATGCTTGATGATAAAGCAGAACGTAAGCATGATTATGGAAAGATCCACTGTTGTGAGTCCCATCGCCGTGAGGAGACAGTTCTGTTTCCTTTCCCATTTCCTGCTATGAGTGTGCTGAGAACTGGCTAATGTATACTGGCTTAATGGGACAACATGGAACGGTTTTCTCAAACGCAGCCTCACTTTGTGCACATCATGGAAAACAGGGAGTGACTTTGCAGTCCTGCCCAGAGTAGGAAGGTCACCGGACCATTGGGGGACCAGGCAGAACAGGTTCAAAGCCGCTATAGGGAAGCGAAAGCTGCCAGCTATAACAGAGGGAAGAGGGGTGGCGTGTAAGGCTTGACCGAAGCCTGGACAATACAAGGTTACACTTCCATTAGCACCAGGGTTTTGAATTTGATATAAGGCACAGGGAAGAGAGAGGAAGGAACCACGCAGTACAGGAAAAAAAAAAAAAAAAAAAACTGCATCAGGACTAACAGCTGCCATTTTAAACTCAAGCACTGTGCTGAAGTACAACACAATACTGCAAAAACACTGCATTCTTACAATGTGCTGGCAGTTTTCATGTTAGAGCATTTCACTTGTTTCAAGCTTAATTATCTTAATGAGACAGTATAACTTCTTACTGAGATTTCATTACTGGTTCTGAGTAAATGAATGCTTGAAACTGGAATTTCCAGAAATATAAAGCTGTTTGAGAATTTCGAAGTTTCCAGACAAATGTTCTTGCTTTTAGTCTGGCAGCACAACTTTTAAGATAACTGTGGGTTCTCTGAGAGGAGATATTTTTTACTGGTTTTTAAAAACCGCGGGAAGTGAAATTCTCCCATGAACGTAAGTCATGTATCCCTGTTGCTATTTGCTGAGTTATTGAGAGCTGAGTCGATGCAGTGTAATGAGGCACTTTACTATTTTATTTCTATTTCATGCGACTTTATACTTCTACTTTAATATATGTCCGACAGAAACATAATCCACTGCATGAGTTCAGTTCATGCAGTGGAGTACTGCTTATATATATATATATATATATATATATATATACAACATTACAATAACAAAACAGATTGTTAGCATGCTCCGTAAGCTTTGCTGAAGAGGCACAATTATCTTCGCACATAATTTTCTGAATGATGATAACTGGTCTTTTACTTTATGTTCTAGCATTCAGAATAATGACAGAAACCCTCTCTGAGAAATGACACTGAGCAATGCAGTAAAACTTAAGTGCATGCTAACAAAAAACAAATCAGCCAGATATTTTGTTTATGTAGCAGGCTCATGTTTTTTCATTTGTGGATCCGTAAAAGGAGATTCATGCCTGTATCCTACACAACACTGTAGAGTTGGGCATCCGCTATGACGGATCATACAGACGATTTAAGTATGTGACAGCTGTCAAACTGACCAGATGATCAGGGAATTTGATTGTAAATTGAAGTTATTGCTCTTTGACATAAAGATAATGCAAGATACAAACTATGAACACTTAATGTAGAAAGTCTGTGTCTGAGTCAGTGAATCAGTATGAATGAGGCTGTTGAAACTGCATTAGCATTAGTTTACATGGAAAACACAGGAAGGAAAGCTTCCTGCTGGCCTTGCTAGGACAATGGCTCCTTGACAGAGTCTGTGAGAGTATTACTTACCATCAACAGACTTTTAGAGGGCATCTTCTGCATCCTGATGTCTTTTTGATGTTTCAGCTTATGATGTGTCATTGTGGGTTTTGTTTTTATTGATTTGACCACAAAAGAATGTTCTACGGCTTCGTAGCGATTGTTATGGAATCAATAAACAGTGGTTGCTGTTATTGTTGAAGGTGCCCGATAATAAAACTGAGCCTGAAGAACTAATGTCTGCCATTCATGTCACTGATGCAGAATCTTGTACAGTGGCTATTACAGCAAGGTCCAAATGAACTGAGTTCTTAACGTTGCAGGTCCACTGCAACAACACTGCAGAACTGACAGCATCGCCTCCTCGTCAGTGATCACCAGGTCTCCAACAAGTCTTGCGTGTTACCTGGTGCTGTAGATGTTTTCACATCAGCTGATGTGGGCTGATCCCTGTGGGCACGCGTGACAATCAAATGCTCTGTACTGTAGTAGTCTTTTACAGTTATCTTAGCAGCTCATCTCCTTTCTTGATCACCCATGTGTTGGACAGAGAAAGGACTGTCTTTGGAATGAAGAATCAACACATAAGGAATCAATACAAGGTCCAGTGTGCAGGATTTAGGTGGATCTATTGGCAGAATGTTCCTTCAATTATGTTTTCATTACTGTGCATCTGAAAATAAGAATCTCTATTTTTTTGTTACCTGAGAATGAGCTTTTTATATGTACTGAGGGGGCGTGTCCTCTTCCATGGAGTCCGCCATGTTGCACTGGCATGTTTCTACGGTAGCCCAGAACAGACAAACCGAAGACTGGCTCTGGAGACCGCCTTTCACATTTTCTGCATTTTAGCAGCCAGGGTAGGTTTCCTGTATGCTTCAAAGGGGAGGGTAAGGGGACAATTGGTTGCAATCTGCAGTCTCACTGTTAGATGCCACTAAATTTGGCACAGTGGTCCTTTAAGAGCCCCCATACAATGCACAGCTGGGTTTGTTTGGGAGCCCCGTGCTTATCAAGGGACAAACTGAGCTTTACCAGCCTGATTCAGGTTTTGAGAGGCAACAGGGCGAGCAACACAACGGCAACCCGAGTTTGGGGTTATCCAAAGGTGCCATTCCTCGTGTGGTATTTTGTTATCAAGACCTTCATGTGGAATTTCAGAAAAGGCAAAAACAGCAGTAACACAACAAAATCATGAAAAGTATCCATAATCATAATAAGGAAGATTTTAAAGTGTGAAAACCAAACAGACCTGCCTTTCAGAAAATAACAATGCTGAATGACATGATTTGTTTTTTTTGTTTTGTATTTTTGGCTTTTTCACATTTATTGAACCATTTTTAGGGCTCCTTCTAGCTCTCTGTGGTATAATCAGTGTTTGTTCATGTATTTAAACCCTTTGAATGCACAAGTACCTCTTCCTCTTCCCCAACAGGTCCTATTGGGGTTAACTAATCTAACAGCTTGTCCAAACGTGTTTATTTACTCAATACACAATGGTCCACTGGTTCAGTCCGGTTTCACATTTATTTATATGCTGCATTCCTCAAACCATTTTTAAAAGTTTGATTTCTGTGAGTGTTTTCACCTCGTCTGCCTTAGTTTGAACCTAATCAAGTTGATTATGGCCTGAGAATTTCTTCTTGATGTGGTTAACACTTACTCAGTGAAGTTAGTCTGCACAATACCAGGACCCTGGAACATATATTGTCGAGAAGTTTTATTGTTTTTGAATTATATCCAATTGCAAATACAAGGATATGAAAAAAACAGTAAATATTTAAGTGCGGGTCAGTTCGACACACTGCAGGATATGTCTGGCACTGGAGAGTGACAGCATTTTGCAGCTTACTGTAACTTTATACCCCTCTGCAAGTTCTTAATGCCCAGACACAAAGGAACCAGATTCTTTATGTTACAATTTGGTTTTTGGTTTTGTTTTTTCTGTCTTTTCCAGTTAACTAGTGGTCTTTATTTAATACATTTTCCATGTTACAGCATTGATTTAGAATATTACCACTGACATTAAGTCTCAGCTTGCAAATGAACACTTAGAGAGTGAGGTCCTTTACACTGTGGAGACCAGAAATATCTCTACTACAACAGAGAAAAGACATCTACTTTGCAGGACGGGGGCATTCAAATCGCTATCATATATTGCTCATGTAAAATAATGAAAAGTTAAAAGTTGTTTAAGTTCAAACTTAACAAACTTTGGCCTTTGATACTGTCAGCTGGTAACTTAAAGGTGCACGACTTTTGTGTCTTAGCACTAAACTCAATGTACATCTGAGGCCGATGGGAATGTCATCAGGCATTTGGTCATAAATCAGTTAATCATATTAACCTGATGGTGGCGCAAGATGAAAAGTCAAGGAATCACCAATCATTTATGATTCATCCTGAGAGGAACATGAATGTTTAGACCAAATCTTAGACAATCGATCTTCTTCACTTCTTGACTTAACATAATCTGTTAATTGAAGGCTACTTTACATTTCAGAGCATACAACTGCCAAGAAAATGTTACATTCAGCCTCATTTGTCATTACATTTTTCATTTATTTGGTTTATTCTTATATTTATTTTGCGATTATATTTAACTGTTGTATCATCTCTCTGCAATTACTGAATCTGGCATTAATGCTGAACATCTCCATGTTATTTAAATAGTTAGGGAACTGACTTTTATTCTAATATAACAGCTGCTCAGTGCTGAACAGACCTTACACTCTCCAAAAGTCAAAATCAACAACTGTGCCAGGGGAAAAAAAAAAAAAAAGTATACGATTTACGTTAAAATCTGTTTATTCCATCTGGTGACATACAGGTTGGAACAGTGAGGGTGTAAAACAAGAAAGCAGATATTTGATATGACTGTCAAATGAAAGTCCACTGCCTACAAAAACACTTTCAAATAGAAACAAAACTTGTGTCTTCTGCAAATATTTAAGGTGACACTTTATTACACCGTCACCCTGTTATTGCACCATCTACTTACAGTTGGCGTCTTTGATTTTGACTATTATGAGGATGTTGATCCGTCACAAAAGCTTCTTTCCTCTGTCACTGGCAGCATTTTATTCTCCTTTTTACTTCAGTAATCGTTGGACTTGCTTTGCTTTGCTTAATTTGAATAATTTTGGCGTGCTTGTTTCAGCGATTGGAATCATTTTTGTGTTCCCTGTGTGTACTGGGATGTTTTGTTAAATGGTCATGTGGACAGAATTAATTTTTTTAAGCCAGGAGGGAAAATGTCCATATTAAATAATATCTGTGGCCAAGGCTAAAGAGAAAAGGCTAAAGGGATGCTAAGATTTTACAGTTCTGCAGCTGCAACATGAATTGACGTTAATTAAAGAAAAGCTTGGAAAAATGTTGCGACCTCCTCAGATTAACGTTGCAACCCCTTGTGGGGTCCTGACCCCCAGATTGGCAACCATTGGTTTACCTGACAGTGTTGTGGTTGTAGACTGAAGGTGTGATGGACGTCAAAGTCAGTAATCGTGTATTCAACTTTGTTTCGGACTCAAAACCATGATGATACCAAACTATATCCAAACAGAAAGGGAGAAAAGCCTTCAACACATGGTTTGTCTCAAATTGCCCGTTTTAAGAATTAAGTGAGAACGGGGACTAGAATCTGCTCCAATTTCAAGGCTGCCACTTTTATTTAGGCCCCCTGTGCCGTTATCTTGATTCCTGTGTTTTGTTAGAGTGAAACTTTGGATGCTACAAGTTAGTGCACAGCATCAATCACCTCAATTAGGCAAGAGGGAGCTCCGGTTATAGCGTGTGCATCCTTTATTCCTCTGTGCTTGTCGTTTGGGGCTGCACAGAGATTCCTTTAAAATAAACTCAGCTTAAAGATGCTCTAAATCTTGATGTCCTATATTCACTTCTTTTGCATGTGCACTTGCTGCTTCATAGTTTATACGAACGCTTTTGCAAATGTTGGAGATGTTGTATTTGTTTGTCTGGATTTTTCATTCAGCACTCCTCGCGTCGTTTCCATTTTCTTCCCTTTCTTTTTTGCTACTGTTAACCCGAGGCCTTTGAGCAGACAGGAGGCACGAGCACAATGTGACATTATCAGACCTGTCTGCCATCTGCAAAGAGCCCTGTCACAATCTCTTCTCTCAGCCATATATCTGGCCCTCCTGCAAACGGCTGTATCCTGTTCAGTGCTACATCCAGCCGCCTGCATCCACCGACAAGGTCTCCTGAAGGTCCCCTGAAGGAGACGGCAGCAGTTCTACGGTAGGGTCTGTGGATGAAAGTGTGCGAGAGAAGGGGGGGACTGAGGTGTGTATGTGTGTGTGCTCTTGTGTGTGTGTGCGCGTAGAAAGAGATGAACGAATCGCTGCCAAGCTGATGTCAGCGTTAGGACTTAATCTAGCAGCTATTGGCAGTGCTGGCTGCCAGCATTTCTGATCACTGGATCATTTGACACAAATAAGTTGTGTTGTTATATAAATGTTACAGGTGACACATTTTTTATTCATTTGTTTAATGCTGGATAATATGTGCACATGTTGAAACACTATTTAATGCAATAGCTCAACATTTTGGGAGACACACTTATTGATTTCCTTCATATCGCTCTCACATTTACCTGTTAAATATGAATTTGGAGCCAAAGTGGTTAGCTTAGCTTAGCATAAATACTGGAACAAGGGGAACAGCGTAGCTCTATCTCAGGGTAACAAAAGCTCTAAAGCTCCATTCCCACGCCCATGTGGCCTGGAGCAGTGGTTTCCAGGAGGCTTGTGGTCTCTGTGAAGTTGCCAGGCAATCCGAGTTGCTTGATATTTGTGAAGCGGGTCGCTTGCAGTGACGACCACACAGAGGATTACCTAATTCTACAGAGGAGAGCTTCAGCGTCTTTGAGCTTGTTTTGGTTTAGCTGTTTTTCTTCAGTCTCGCTGCTCTCATCTGTGTTGTTTCTGGGGTGTTTTTTTTTTTTTCAGAAAACTTCTGTTAGGCCTAAATCTGCTGTTCAACACCTTCGCCGCACCAACTGGGAAATGAATACAGTTCACCACTAACTAAAGAGCAAAACAGAGCTAAAAGGAGAAGAAACACGACTAAAATTTAATGCTAATGTTGCTCCAAATTGCAAATGTTTTTCAGCAAGTTTGCTTCATTACCTTGATAGGGTAATAAAGGGCAACATCGTGTTTCCCCCTCCACCAAGTGACCATTTTACATTGTGTATTACTACTTAAGTACATTATTTAATCTGATGCAGTCTGAATTATTTTGCATTATAAATTGATGACAGTTTAATACACTAGAACAGAGGAATTACAACAATAGATAACCTGTGTGGTAGGTCACTGCAAATGATTGACTGAGCTGATGACTACAGCTGTAATATTTACTTTATTCTGCAGATGTTTTGGCAGTTAAAACCTCTACAAGAAGTTAGAGCAGTTTGCCGTACTAAAAATAAAACAATATTATTACAATAGTGTTCGATGTGTATCAGCCAATCTGAATGATGACTTTTGACTCTTGGCAGCGTGAAATTTGAAAAATAAAAGAAAAAGCATTCTTCGTCAAAAAAACAACAACAAAAAACTTCTGTTTATTTTTTGGTTTGTCTCTTGAAATGTTCCTGGATCTTATCCAACCCTGTAAAATTACATAATGACTCTCCAGCTGTGAGTAGGCTCTTCATTTCTTTGTGTATTGCATTGCAGGACAGCTGTGCCCATCAAAGCACACTCAATAATCTGGCAAATTTAAGAGGCGTACTGAAATCTTTGGGTATTAATTCTAACCAGACATTCAGCTATTTTCTCATATGAATTCTGGACGATGTCTGAAAATGTGACGATGCGAAGTTCACAAGCACATCACCAGAAATTCGCCTGAAACACTAAGAAACACAGCTACATCTCAGGAGCTCTGTTTTACACTTTGCCGGATGACTCCGCTGAGATTCTCCAGGAAAAAGCATCTTGTCAGGCTTATATTTTACCGGCACATAACCCAATAACCCTACTAATGCACTCTTGGCCTGTGATTTGTTCTCGTTTGTCAGTGTAGAGAGTGCAGGGGTAAACACCGTGCTGAAACATGAGCCTGTCAGAGGTGGAGGAGCTGCGTCGGCTGCTGCCCTCCACAACCTCCCATCAGGCAGAGGGTGGACAGGCCTGAGGAGAGATAATTACTGCGCCCCTCATTGATTTGTGTAGATTAATGTACTTAAAAAAAAAAAAACCTTGATTCTATTTTTGCCAGCTGGTAATGGCACACAGTGTCACATTTTTTAAGCATAAATATCCAGTGTCAAATAGTAACAGGCATACTTTCTAATCCAACAAAGAGGATTTGCTGCACTGATATAATTAAGTATATGTAATAAACGTTGTCACTCAATTTCATCTCAATTTTTCAGATGCATTTGGAAGCTCAGATATGTAAATGGATGAGTCTGTGTGGCGTTACTGTGGTATTGGAGCTGCTTTTTTTTTCTGTTGTCACCATCTGTGGTGCGAATCACTCACTGCTATGGTGTTTCTGCACTGCTCCTGCCAGTCAGAGATCACCTGTCAATCAGTGTGGGTGCTACTCTGAAGTCTCCTTTCTTGGATTCTCGCAGTTGACGAAGTTTCTCTCTTTGCAGCCGGTGCTCTTTTCCTGCTACAGTTCTACTTCTGTTTATTCTGAACAAATGGGAAACATGAATCTCTTCACTTCACGTGGACCGGAGAATTACTCACAGATGTACGAGGCTTACCAGATTGCTTTCTACAGGGGGATAAAGGCAATATTACACAGTTTGGTTTCTAAGTATTAGAAGAGCAATAAATGTTTTATTTATTGTGGTTTCTCTGTAGTCCAGGATATTAGATTTAAAATTAAACAGTGACTGTAGCTTAATTTGATTGTTTGCATCCAAATCATTAAAAAAAATGTATGTAATGTAATGAGTTGTAGCTAGTTTAAACATATGTCAACCCCTCTTTCATACAACCAAAAGTAGTGAACAAAACTAACAAATGAACTAACCTAAAGGCTCTGTGTGCAGTATTTGAAATGTACCCCCCCCCCATACAGATCAGACCTGGGTCATTTGATCATAAGTGACTGTATAAAGTCTACAATCCACCATCTACTCTCTAGTTCTTCTTCACCACAGTTCAGAAGGAAATATTGTACTTTTACTTGAATATATTTATGACAGCTTCTTTAGATACTTTAACAAGCATTGTGAAGATGTCATTTTGGGCTCTGTGTACTTGTGATATCATTTCTCACTATTTTCAGAATTTTTACAAACCAATAACCATTAGATTGATGGAGAAAGTAATTAGTAGATTAGCATTTTTTTTTTTTAATTTAAGCAACATTTTTAATGTAAGACAGGTAACACGGTCTTTTACTGTGTGGTCTTAGTACCTCGCCTTAAGTAAAGGATCTGAATACTTCCTCCACCACACTTTCCTGGTGAGACTCCCTTCTCTTGTAGCTGCTTCGTGTGGCTAATGGCCAGAGCGCCATACGTCTTCAGAGGGCCCTTCGAAGCGCTAACAGGGTTGGATTTGTTTATCTGTGCCCTGGCAGGTTGGACGTCCAACAGTTCTCCTGCAATGTGGAGTGTCCCTGTCAAATTACATTTATAAATAGATTTTGGCTCAACGCTGGCACCACCCCATTATCAAGTCCTGGCGTCCTGGCAGGAATTTGCCATGTGCCTGAAAGCGTTGCCTCGGCCGATGGAACATAGCAGATGTTGCCTGCGTCCTGTAGAAATGACTGTGCGGGATTTGTTTGGAGGTGACTTCAAAAAGGTGCATTTGCCCTACAAAAGAAGTGTGTGTGTGAGTGTGTGCATTCTATTATGTTAGAAAGTGTCTGTCATTTTTTAAGACAGACACATTCTATCATATATACAGAGATCAATATATAATTAATCTACTAATTCAGTATTGATACATGGTTTGGAAGTATGCTTAGCTTGCACAAATCATGTTAATTCCTTAAAGTCAAAGGGTGACATGGCGGCTGTTACTGCCTTAAGCTAGGCTAATCACCTTTAGCTGGACTTGTTTAGTGGGTGTTACTCAAATCTATTTCTCTGTCTACCGTTGAAGTACAATACAATGAATTCATCCACATTGGTACAGTTATTCTTCTAGAGGCTGGGGCGATTAGGCCTACTTTTACTCGGCTGTTTTTCCTTTGAGCTAGCTCAGCAGGTGTTAGGCTATTTATTTCCCATTGAATGCAGCTCCTGCCTGGCTATGCTGCAATAAACTATTAATAATTGCCAAGATATGCTAGCCATGGCTATTGCAGCTAGCTTTGACTGAAGCTCTCTTGCTTTACAGTGCCAGAGTGCAGTTACTGTGCTTTGGCTTAGTTTTAAGATGCGTCCAACTATGTACTGCAATTATTACACTTTTGCTGTGTAAGGCCGCATTCATTCACAAAGCCATTTCCTGCGCTTCCAAACGTTTATAACGCTACGGATATGAGCTAATGGTTTTTCAGGTGCAGGAGGTGACGCTTATCATCTTCTTTGTCAAATTCATTCATTCTTCACCTAAAACTCGCAGTGGGATTCATCAGTCATGCCCACAGAGAGGTATTAGTCGCGTTTCAGACCTGGTTGTTAGGGAAAGGTCAGGAGATTTGTCTCTTCCTCAAGTGTATTTTCTCTCCTCTGGCTTCAGCGGAACAGTGAGCCGCGATGTTAAAGCCGGGCCACAGCCTCCACTCCATCATGGCCGACATCTCAATCCGTTTCCGCGGTTCGCCTTTTATACCACGTTTACGGCAGCACAGGTTTTCAATGCCGATCAGTCACTGCCCCTTTCTCCTTCATTCATCACTACCTCCTTCCTGCTATTTTTCTCTTCTCTCCTCATCCTTTTCTCTTTTATAGTGGCCTGCCATCACTCCCTGCTTTCCTACAATGCTTCTTCCTCTCTCCAGTAGCAGACCAGTCTATCTGTCTCTGCCTCAGCTTTGCCTCTCGCCTCTCTCGGCCTCCCCTCCCTCACCCTTTCTCGTTTTCATCATTTGTTGAAGGGCTGAGTGCGGCCGGATGCTGGTAATCTGGCGCTCTGATTGCATAGGACATGCATGAATGATTCCAAACCTTGTTCCCAAAATCCTCTCGCTTTGAGTCATGACTTTAATCATGACTAATGGAGAGTGATGATTACCTGGTACCAGCTGAGTATTTCATGAATTGCATTGTCCTAGAATGACATAGGCTTTGAGTTGGAAATTGGATTTTCCCTGTTTTCCTACATGGTGACTACAAGTTTCAGTTTAATGCAAGACCTAAAGGCTGGTCAGTGCATTATTAGTGACACCTGGGTATTTTTATGATTTACAACTTGATTCAAGGCAGCAGAGGAAACCCTTCATATTCGCACTGTAACCTCTCATTTGATAGCACGGTCACGTCTGTAAAGCAAAGCTGCTCATAATTTGGTGAAGCTCTCTACCACCATTGCAACCAAAAAAGGGGCTGATCTGTATGATTGGGTGGATTGTGCCACCATAATTAACTTGTTTCAGTTAGAATTATTTTGTGAAACTACTATAACTAAAGACAGAAATTTACTTTAATGCAGTTTTATCTTTCTTTTTTGAAGATGTAAAGCTTCAGATGACTTTTTTATGCCTCCCAGTTATTTTCTTGTTGACAGTCTTGCCATGCGTTTTCATCCAGTCTCAAAATGTCAAAACAATGTACTAAGTTTAGTTTTGAATTTCCTTCACAATAAAAGACACCATGAATGAACGATGAGGATATTTCACATGTTTAAATGGAGCAGACTATATTTGTTAGAATTATCTGTAGGACAGAGGGCATGCACAGATATCTAATGAGTGACGTTAATCATGACTGGGCAAAGCAAAGCAGGGGTACAACTCACTGCCTTTTTGTCCAAGGGTGGGAGCTTCAACATGCCTCCTGTGCATATTCCCAAGACTGTCTTACCTTTACCGAAAAACATGCACAACAGAGATGAATTGCTGAACATTGCCTACATGTTAGCAACATGTGTATTTTGTCTACAAAAATTCAAATTCTTATTGATGCAATGATTGCAGGTATAGCCATATAGCTTTGTTAGATTTCAGTAGTTTACTCACTGGTACTACAGAGTGCTCGTAATGGAGAAAAAAGGGAGTCTGTTCAGGTTGTTGAATGACGCCCTGCGCCCTGAAACAGGCGGTGAGGTGGTGTGGCATGAAATGTTTTTTGAATGATGGACAAGAGGGTTCTGAGTACAGACTCTGCTAAGATACTCCATGTGGCTCTTCTTTACCTGATCAAATATCAAACTGAACTTCAGGTAACCAAGGTGGTTTGCATTGGCTAGTTAGTACAACGGCGGCTGTGGCTCAGGACGTTCACTGATCAGGAGGTCGGTTTGCTCCCTGCCTCCTTCGGTCTGCATTTTGAGGGGTCCTGGGGCAAGATACTGAACCCCAAATTGCTCCAGATGGCTGAGGCATCAGTGTGCAAATGAATGGATGTGGCAAGTGTTGAACAGCATTTTCAGTGGTTGGCAGACCAGAAGGGCACAGTATAAATGCAGTGCATTTGGAAAAGAGTACAAGCACAATGGCATAAACTTTTTTTGTAAACAACTGATAGCACTTCCAGTCTGTTTCTTTCTTGTTGCCGTTTTCTGTTGAATTCCTAAAAAAAATGTATATTATATGGTCAGAATCTATTTTGCGCCATCATAGTAGATAAAAAGGTACATGCTTAAGGCCCATCTGTGCGCAAACTACATTTTAAAACAGCAGTCTGCTTCTCTTGGAGCCTCACTCTCTAACTGCACACTAAATACTACAGCTATCACTTTAACGACAATTCTGACTCTGCAAAAACACATTCTTGCTACAAGAGTCGAGCGATGCTGAAGATCATGTCACTGAAAGTGACAGTGATTGATGGATATTTCCAGAGTTACATTTAAAGATTGTTTGCCTACCTCACACAACAGATTCGGCTGACAGTTTGCATCTTGAAACTCTGAACTGTAGATGGCTGTTGAACTGAGGCCGATATGATGGTATAAACTCTTACATGGCTGCACACACATAACAAATGAAGCTGTTGTTCCCTTTCCTGTGGCTCCAGAATAAAGTTCTTGTTCTTTGCACTGTGCACTTTATCTGAGATGAGCATCTTGATATCCTCTTCCTCTGCTGTCTTTACCTTATAGCTTCCTGCTCCCTAAAGATGCTTCTGCTTGGTGCTTAGTGGTTTAAATATATACCATGGTGTGAACTTCATCCTAAAGAGAATCACTCAGTCATGGAGGTGATTAAAACAAGACTGACAGATGTGCAGTGAAGTCTGTGGAAGTGCACAAGCCCCTCTCCAGTAGTTTATTTAGATTACCTTGATATCTGATAGAGGCTATTTAAAGTCATCATCCAATTATAAATGCTGTTTTTTTGTTTGTTTGTTTGTTTTTTTGGTGGCCCTGAGCACTGGAGTGTGTATTTATTTATTGCCTCCCTTTTTCGCCAACACTCACACACACCCAAAAACACACACACACACACACACACACTTGCACAGGCTGAAAGTTCAGTTCCATCTGGAGTAACACTGGCAGCTTTTCAAAATCATATGTTCATTTTTAATTAAAATCTAAACTTGGGTGTTTTCCTGTGGAATGTTTCATATTCCCCGGGGACACTCAAGAGTTTGATGTTTAATTCATTTTTCATCACTGAGCCTTGAGATTGCTTGTCTTCACATTGTTTCTAGCTGACCTGAACTTCTCTGAATGTTTTACCTCTCTATTTGGAAGTTAATGCATTTCTCCAAGGTCCCCTGAATACAATATTGCCTTTTATTAACAATCAGTGGCTATGTTTATAGAAAACACACATTATTTGCCTGGTTCATGCAGAATTCTGTTTTCACATGGCCAGATTATTCAGTAACAATAAAACCAATAGTCATATCAGAGGAAATGAAGAAAAAAGCTGAGAAGTGTGGGTGCTAAAAATAAGAAGTGCTGCGACTGGGAATTCTTTGGATCACACCCCATATGTAAAGGATCTCAGACGGGGTCGTGTCAGCTATTCATTAATCCGTTGCTAAGGCTGTGTGACTTAAATGAGTTGCTACGAAACATATTTAGCGCCATCGAATTGAAAGCAATTAAACAGAAGGTCACCGTAGCAACACAAACTAAAGCTAGCATAATGTTTTGTGCCTTGGATTATATTTTGTGAAATGTAGTTTTAAATCTTCCAGGTTGTTGTTGTTGTTTAACAGCCTTCTGATCATGTGTCAGGTCAGACATATTGACCATTTTCCACATTACTGTTTACTCACCAGTCACAAAATTGGTTCAAATTAGCAAGGTGGTAGCTTCTTTAGTCAGCAGCTGGCTAGTTCAGTTAGCTATGCAAGTTACACCTGGCAGTCACTGGGTGTAAATCTTTAGGAAAAATTCTTAAGTAAAAACACTTTTAAACATATTATAACTGAGCTAAGTTTGAGCTTAGCAGCTGCAAAGAGTTCTTGGATTCCAAATTTGCTGCTAACAATCACAATATGAATAAAAGCATCTGATGTTTTCTGATTGAAGTTCAGTGCAACTTGAATTGAACCCCATTGGAGACCAATCCAGTCACCTCACTTAAAGCAAAAAGTTCAACACCTTGTCTTCTTAGATTATAATAAAAAAAATATCAAAATTTGGCTCAAAATCACTAATTTAAAGGGCGCCCCTGTAGCTCACCTACCTCACCCGGTGGAGGGCCCATGTACCGAGGCTGTGTCCTTGAATTCCAAACCAGAGCCATTTACTGGATGCCATGCCCCAGTCTCTCACCCTTTCCTGTCTCTGTCCAGCTGCTGCCAGTTAACGAGAATATTGAATTATGTCACAGCCCTACATCTTCTTTCCACGGCATGTATATACAGTTACTGCGGGTGCTTGCATTTATGAATCAGCCCCAGATAAATCACACACACAACTGCAGAGAAAATGAATTCAGTACATTTAATTGTTAACTGATTAATTGCACATTTGCTCAAGTGCAGAGTCATACTCGATGTAAAGCTTTAAAAAATACAATCTCAGTCATCTCTGACATGATTCTGAGTGCATTAATGTTGATTCTTTAAAGGAAAATACAGTAGATGAGAGATAAACCATCTTTTTAGAGTTTTATTCTTTGATAAATCTGTAAAGTAAACACTGAGAAACAGGGCAGCATAACTGGTCAACGGTCAAAGATACTTTCATTCATATTTAGGTAGTGTAACTGTCAACATAATACATGTGCATTTCCCTTTATCTGTGTAAACACACATTGTGTCAATTTTTTTTTTTTAGAGTTGTAGAGTGCAACATACTGTACTACCCTTTAGAGGAAAGCCCTCATGTTATCAGTAGCTTTCTGTTGGCACCTGAATCATCAGAAACACCAGTCCTGAGCAGCAGCACTTTTTATGCATGCTCCATAACACACATCCCCCAATTTCCCTTTCAGAAATAGCTCAACAAGTTTACAATACTTAACATTTTTTTCTCAAATTAACAAAAATAGTTTGAATCATCAACTGTACACAATACCAAAAACAATGTGCTTTTGCCCATATAGTGTATAGTGCTGAGTTCAACATGCCCTCTGTCGGCTGTAGTTACAGTGCACCCATCTCCCTTTTTTGAGGCGGGTGGTCGTCACAGTATGCGTCAAGGAGGCCTCGCTCTGTGAAACCTTCGGTGTATGTACCTGCTTTTATCCTTGTTCATGTAGATACAGGCCTTGTGCTTGTTGTTTTGCAAGTGGTTCCAGAACTTGATGAGGTCATTAGGGGGGAACTGATGGGATGTGATCAGGTGGCTGTACTTACAGATGGAGTAAGACACCCGCCAATGGTTGAAGAGGAACTCATTGGGAGGGGGCACTGGGTCAATGCGCAGCTTCGCCAGGCAGATCCCCACGTAAACGTCCTCTAGGTTCAGCCTGCGTATGCTGAGAGAAGCCTGGTAGATCAACTCGGCCAAGTCTCCTGAGAACACGTATCCCGTGCCTGAGCAAAATGTCGGGTAGCGCTCGCTTGGGTACAGCTCTGGAGACATGTACCACTTGCTGTCCTTGTTTCGGTTTGGTGAGTAGCCCCTCATCAGGAAGCCAGTGAAGTACTTCTGCTTGGGAGGCAGCTCAGGCTTCAGCAGCTTTTGGATGAGATACTCAGTATTGACAAACATGTCGCTGTCTGTCTTCATCACGTAGGAGGCATGTGGACAATAGGTGGCCACCCAGTACATGCCCATCAGGGTTTTGATGGTCAGGTTATAATAAGTGTCCTGATAGTCCTGTTGGATGATATCGTGGTAAACACGGCTCTCGTCCTCTATGATGCTCTGCTGGAAGGTGTCTGTGTACTTCCCTGTGCCAAGCAGGAAAAGGCGGACAAGCCCCAGACCCTGTGCTGTGCTCTCATTGCCCCATGTCTGGCGGATGGCGTTCCGGGCATCGACCTTGCCGCGTTCTACAGTGATTAGAAGGATGAGGAAGGGAGTGCTGTCCCTGCACTTGAAGGGCTCGTTCAAGATGTAGGGGTAGGGCTGAGCGCTGAGTCTCCCTCCCACGCCCATCTCCATCTGTAAACTGTTGTTAGTGCTCATGGAGTCCCCAAGCCCCATTACGCCCATCCTGGCTCCTCCTCCACCACCTCCTCCTGCTGCCTCCCCCACTGCCCCATCCGCCTGCTGAGAGCTGAGGTTGAGCAGCGGCTTTGGGGCTACATTGACCGTCTCCCTCCACAGGCTCCTCAGGGAGTTGCTCTGGTTGGCTTCTCCCTTGGGGCCACGGATGCCCCTGACGGTGTAGGTGAGCGGGTTTTCCCAGGGCCCATTCTGTCCGGGCAGCCAGTCTTGGTGGCTGAAAAATAAGAGGAGGGAAAAGAATAAAGCCAGGGAGAGGCCGGCCACATGGGTCCGGAAGAGGGAACGCTTGATGGTCCAGGTCATCTTGATGGGACAGCAGTGCCGCCGTCTCCACTGCATGATGCAGACCGGGGTCGTAGGAGGCTGCTGCTGCTCGAGAATGGGTGGCGGCGGCAGTCAGATACAGTCACCTCAAACATGTGGTTGCCAACAGTCAGAGGGTTATCTGAGCTGGCAGATGGGTTGGAGTGAGCCTCCTGGTGGAGTCAGGGGAACGTTTGAGCCTCTCAGTACAGCTCGGAGAAGGGTTAAAAGGGCTCCTGATGGAGCGAGGAAGCCGATGAATCTTAAGCCATGGAGGCTTCTCCCTGGCGCTTCTTTGGCACAGTAGACAAACACAAGATCATGCTCTATGTCTCGTCTCCTTCAGGATATGAGAAGGGTCCCCTCCTCTGTGTTTCCTCCCTCTAATCTGAAAAGAGGAAAAGAAACAGAGAAAACAGTGTTGACAGTTGTCCGAAAAGCACCTCCTATTCACTGCACTGAACCCCACGTCAATCGTCTCAGTTGCAGATGTGCTTTTTATTTGACTTGTGGGGACAACCAAGCTTATTTCTTAGTCATTTTATTTACAGTTTGTTTTGACACACTCAAGGTAATTCTGAATTAATTTGTCCCAGATGCAAAAGCCCCAATTAGAGCTTTCGGTTTCTTGGTAAGCTGACTTAACATTTTGAAAGGGAGAAGCTGAATCAATATGACACCGTTGTAGCATCTTTGATTGGACAGGAACGCAGAACACAGAAGGCTCTGGGGATGTGTGTTTCTTAGGAAAGAAATTGGGAGATTTAGAGAATGTCGTTGAGAGCAGAGAAGACCGCTGCTGTAAAAATGACATGCATGCATGCGGTGAGTTTGTATGGTTGAAAAAGGGCACACCCAGGTGTGTGCCGAGTTGCTGAGGTGCAGCATCACACAAGTTTTAAAAAATAGCGAAGAATAGAAAATATTCCATAAAGTTCTTTGTGGAAACTCTGCGCTGGGTGCCTGGCGCTGGGCATGGTGAGATGGTGGTTGCCTCTTGCATATCATTATTCAGCTTAATGCCTGGGGCATGAGTATAAATTGCAGGTTTGCTCAACGTGGTGCCGGCTAACGCTACTCTGAGCTGCTTGGGCGAGCGAGTGTCATCAGCCCCCCACCGCGCGTCGACAGCTAGGGAGGAGATGCATCTGTCAAAATGAGTTTTCAGGGTCCAGCAGGCAGTGGTGCCGAAGCCTGAGCCAGCCTCTGGTGATAACAGCCTTCGCCCGCCATTCACCTTCCACCTTCAGCTTATCAATGCTGTCTGCTCTCTAGCTGAGACCGCCCAGGCTGCTCGATCCTCCTATATACAGGACATGCAAGGAAACATGCGCATAAATGCACACATGCATACACACAAGCGTGTGACAACACAGAGAAAAATGTGACATGAGTGATTGCGCCTGTTGCCCTCAGGGAATTGTGCACCGAGGGAGGCACAAAGGCGATCACGTATGCAGACATGGATTCTCTAACTCACCAAGGCGAACGGTCCATTTGCCAAGCACAGAATTTACAGTGCATTGCACATAATCATATGCACGCCAAATACTGCGCACATAATCATTTTTTTTTTGTGTTCCCAGGCCCACTAACGCAAAATCTAATGCAGACCAGACTTGATGATATACAAAACAAACACGCTGCACACATAATCACGGCTGTATCTACAGACTCACACAAAAGATGCATGTGCACATCACACACAATCGTGGACACATATGCACACACACACAGGGATCACCAGAGAAAACAGAATATGCTAGCAGAGACTTGCAGGTTGTATGAGACTCGAGCGAATATTAATGCAGCAGCAGTGTAGTCTTGAATCCATCTGTCCTCCCCTGAGTGTGTTAATGCACTGACTACCTCTATTGCCTTTTTGTTTATTTGTTTGCATGCTTGCTTTGTAATAATCTGCGGACACTGAACAATACGGCATTATTTGGTGCAAATGCTACATGCCGCTTAGTGTGAGGCGGATTTTCTAAACTTCCAATTTTCATTTCCTGCTATGTTTGCTCATTCATCATGACAACTGGCAAGGAACACGATAACCTTTTCAGGCGAGTGTGCTTACCCAGCGCAAGCAATTACAGGAGAATGAGAGGGGCCAGGGCCGGCTTTGTTTTAAAGGTTAACATACTTTACATCGAAGCATATCCAGCGCTTGAGAGATTTCTGCTGTCAACTAAATGAACATCTAGTTACGTGAGCTCTGATGAAGTGTGCACACACAGAGAGGCATAAATACACATGTAGCACAGAGGTACACACACTTAATGGATGCCCACACACCCACATCAGCCCACCCACACACTCACACGCAGACAACCATGACTGGTTGAGTGTATGACTTTCTTTTTTTTTGTTTTGTTTTCAATGTAAATGCCAATTTCACTGGGAGATCAGACATCCATTTTTACTTTTTAGCAGTTCCATTTTATCTGCCAATGCCTCTCCTCATTAATTCATTTTCTTGCCTCCCATCAATGTCACTTCTATGCAAGCCAATTAGTTACACTAGCACTAATTAAAGCCCCAGCGATTCTGCAGCGGTCAATAATCAGAATGAAGGCTGGGGGAGTGACACAGTGACATACTAGGCATACATTATAATGTTGTCTCTGTCACTACACCAGCTTCAAACCTACAGGCTTCAAAGGAGGACAAGCCTTCTACATCGAGGTATGAGCACCTTTCTTCACTGTTTGCTTTCATGGTTTCCACGCCTACATATACAGCCTAGCTAATTTTTGACTCCACAATGTGTGCAATGCATGCAAAATCAGCTCGATGAGTACATGACCTTCATTCAGTGAAACATTGCACTTTGCTAAAGTGACACATTTTCCTTAAGAAAAATGCAAGTCCCATTTGTGAGCCATTCGGAGTGGCTGTTCACTGAAGTTAGAGGTTAAATTCTGCTTCATTGGAACAGGCCTGACTGATTATGTGGCTGAGTAAGGTTCTCGTTCCATCTAATAACACTCCTTTGAAGCAACAATCCTCATTCAACCACGGCAGTTATGATTTATTCTAATGTTAAAGTAGGGTTGTAGCACATGGCCTTCATCACGCCAAAGAAAAGTCGAGCTTCTTAAAAAACTACCTTCACAAAGAAATCATGATAGCTGTGGCTGGATGAGGAACATCACTCCTACAGTTCCAACTATCATTTATCTATTAACCTGCAGATTGTTTTCTCAACTGTTTAATACAAACAGATTTTTTGTCTAAAAAGTAGGAGAAATTGTGAAAAATTCAAAGTCAAAAATAACATAAAAATAGTCTATTCAGTTCACTTTCATACAAAGATGAAAAAAAAAGCCATCAACTAATCCTTTCAGCTGTAACTGCTTTAAAACAGCACTACTCAACTCAACTGAAATGGTGGAATAAAGCACCAGAACATCAATTAGTGTTGCTCACTTATCTTTCATATTTAGTTGCAGTATTGCACTTAAGTACATTTTCTTCCCACATACCTTCCATTGGCATTGGCTACCATTTTATGGTACTTTGTACTTCTACTCTACTACATTTGTATTTCACTGTTTTAGTTACTAGTTTTTAAAGGCAAATCAACTTAATGTCAACATATTTGATAAACTGCTCTACAAAATACTACTCAACTGTATAAAGCAGGTAGCTCCACCTTGACTAATTACAATACTTAACTGCTATTTACACATACTTTTACCTCGGTTTTCAATACTAAGACTTGTACTTGCAATGGAGTATTTTTACATTATAGCATTTCTACTTGCGTCTCTCTACATGGAGGATCTGAATACTTCTTTCACCACTGTGTTTTCCTAACTCAAGAGGCTGACGTAGTGGATGTATTCTCATCTTTAGCAACAAATTTTAAGTCATAACAAAGAGATATACAGTTCCTAATTTCACAAAATGATGCAGCCAGCAGCCATACATGACTCATTTTTACTGACGCTATCTACTTAAAAAGGTTTTCAATTTTGATGCAGAAAGATTGTGCTGTCTATTTTGACACCCTGTTGTTCTCCAGGAAATATATATTATATAATAACTAGCTATTTATTATTGCAATCCAAGCTCATACTGTCATTCGGTTGTCTATTTAATAAAATGATGTTGTCTGGTTGCAATACAATAAACTGTTTGATTAGAAACAACTTTTTTTCTCTCTCTCTATGCGCAGCTACACAGCCTTCCGGCAGGTAAAAGCTGTCTCGACCTGTGTAAAAAAGTTTTTAAATGATCAACGAATCCCTTATTGTACCAGAGGCAATACAATGCAGCAGAGAAACCTTGTGGGTGTTCTTACATGCAACATTAAAATAAATCAGTTAAATCAATATGCATATCCATGATCCTGTAAAATGATGCAGTTAATTAATCCAGTACCAGTCAACATAGTCTACACATCCAAACCTGCATAACCAGGTGCACTATCTCTTGACTAAACTCACTCTTTACACAGTGGAGCTGGCATGCAACGACACACTACAAACATCTGAACTAGTTTCACTGCCATTGTGGCTCAGCTTGCCCACTGCACAATGAGTTTTAAGAAGTCCATATCTGCTTTTGTTCTCTCGAGGCCACGCTGGGCTCATCTTAAAAAGAATCTCCCAGGGAATTCAATCCCAGGCTTTGTTCAGAGCGGTCACTTGAAAGTAAGGAGGCTGCTGGTGAGCCCACACCTTTCCCCCCCAGTGCTGCTGCGGTCTCATCTCAATCCCTCCTTGTCCTGGTCGCTTTCCTCACCCTTGTTCAGCCGCGCTCTTTCTCAACAATCTGTCATTTTCTGACTCTTGTTTACCATCTGATTGCAGTGAAGAGTTCACAAAGACTGGCCGGAAAACAAGTGAAATAGAGGTGAGGGGTTTTGCGGTTGCTGGTCTTCCTAACGTTCACTCTCTCCATCTGATTCCAGTGTGGGTTATTTGACAAGCGGGTAGTCCCGATTCTCCTTTACCAAAGTGAAGTATGGGGTTTTCACAATTTGAGCAAATGGAAATGATTAATAAAACACGGTATCATATAAGAGAGCGCTTCCCAACTGCTTTTTTCTTTCTGTTTTCAGACACCCACAGCCCTGTTGGAAGAACTAAACCAAACTGGATGTGATTGAACACAAATAGACATTGTTACAGTATATTTTTATGCTATTGACTGTCAGTGTTTAGGTTGGTTTGGTCAAGTTTGCAGTCTTGAAATATTCAAATTGAATTTCAATCATCATCTGTTATTTGTTTTATTTTTTGCACTTTCAACCATCAATTACTGTCACCTAACTATCCAAGCTAACCATTTGGCTTGTTTATCCACTACTTTTAGCAACCTCAGCTATTTACCTGCTACTTATAATGTCTGCTGAGCAGGCTTTGGTCTTTTGGAGTGTAGTGGGCACTCCTGAGGACTGTTTTTGACCCTGTGGTGGCACCAGCCATCTTCTATGGAGTGGTCTGTTGGGGCAGGAAGAAGGCCAGCCCTGTCCTTCGATGCCCCCTGAACACAATGGAGGTGGTCCAGTAGGAGAAAGGAGGATGATGTCTAAGCTATCATCGCTGATGGAGAATGTGCGTCACTGCATGCAGGACACTCTGACAGCACTGGGCAGCTCCTTCAGTGAAAGGCTGCTTCAGCCACTGTGTGTGAAGGAGAGACACTGCAATATCAGTGCACACTAAATATCATTATTACCTGTGTGTAGTAATGCTAAGTTCAACCATTGTCCATTTTACTCTGCTTTTCTTATTTTATCGTTTGCTGATTTATCATTCCTTAATCCACTAATAATTTTATTTTGGTTATTACTTATTATGGAGTTCAGGTGTTATAGCTCATTCATTGAATACATTGAACATTTGTGCTTTTTATTTTAAGTTATGTATTTATTAACAATGATGCATTGTATTTCTCCAGTTTTTAATTAAACTACGTTAGGTGTCCATTGATTTACCTCTGTCCTTTTTGTGTTGAGAGATCTGCCTGAGTTGACTCAAAAAAAAAAAAATATCATAGCTTTCACAAGAACAAACATTCTATCGAAGAAACAGTCCCAATAAAAAGCTGCATGAAAGAGATCAAATGTTTTGGGGGATATTTCGGTGAACTAACCCTGTGAAAATGCTGTTTGGTGTATGTGTGACTCAACTAGGATAGGGCCGCTGGGAGAGGGAGGGTTGCGTTCTTGTAAAGTGTTGCAGAGCAGATGAGTGACACTGGATGGCCAGCTGCTTTTTTTTTTTTTCTTTTTTTTTTTTTTTTACCCTTCATCACTAGAGGCTGGTCAGATCTGGGCCAGGCCACTGGAGCCCCCCCGTCACACAGCACAGCCATATCTGATCCTTAAAGGGTCAGTTCAACCAAATTACAAAAAAAAAACAAAACACAGGTCTTCGGCCTACTGGCCTGTCGCTGGTACTCTCCAATGGTGATATATGTCGTTTTGGGACTTGTTAGCAATCGTTTAAAAAGGGGGTTTAGATATGAGGATGTGTTGGTGACAGTAAACTGAATTTATTTGGCTAAACAATAAATTGATTGTTTTAAAAATGGCAGAACAATCAAAAATGAACATAAAGATGATTCTTTTTTTTTTTTCACATGCAGCTTTTCCATATTGGGAGCACCACAAAGGTAATCCCTTTGACCTGCACTGCAATGGGGTAGAGTCTCAAAACTTTACCAGGTGAGGCCAAAACTAGTGAGAAATGATTCTCATATTTCGTTTGAAGTGGCCCTTTAACACACAAGTTAACACTCATACATAAAACTGACCTTTAGTTAAGGCTATTACAAAGGATCGAGCCACCTTTAAAAAGTGGACTTTGGCCGCAAGGAGCTGCTGTACATGAAAGGATTTTCTTCTGCTCAATGTGAGCGATACCCAACCCTACTTACTGTGCTGCTGTTAACTTTTACCACTGGATTTAATTCTAGCAGTATTTCTGTTTTACTTCGTTATTCTGCTTGCTTCAACTCTTTTCGGGGCTGTCAGTTCAGGCACCACGGCAATAAATTACGAGGTGGTTTGAAAATTAGACCCTCTTAAAGCTGAACTGTCTAGCAGATAATGTGAATAACCAGATGGTAAGCTTAGCTGCTGTTTTTTTTGTTGTTGTTTGTTTTGTGTTCTAATGTCCATCTCATCAGTTAGCAGATATCCCTAAGCATGCGCAGGCTTCAGTGCCAAATAGTTCAGGCAGCTGTGATGTGTGTGATGAAGTGGATAAAAGGCCCTGTTAATTGAACTGGATCAATGGGAACTCCCTGGCCTAGCCTCTTGGCAGGTCCAAGAAGGGGTTTCCTAAACTTGAATCTGTGTAAACAAATACAGAATAGACTCCTGACCCCCATTTGATGACAGTGATTGTACCCTCAGACACCGCTAACAAAGAAAAATGACTGCTCTGGGCATGGAGGGATCAACCAGGGACACACACAGACATTTTGATGGGCAGGGGCTCAAGCACAAAAAAGGGGCACTAACCCCACCCACAAATTCTCTATTCCCACCCCGATGTTGCTACACAGTCATTCATAATGAAACGCCATTCACGACGTATCGTGTTCAAACACTTCATTCCTTGAAGAAACCACAAAATAGACACGTTTTCATGAAATCCATGCACTGATCAGTGGTTTCTTCCAGAAAGGAATATTAACAAGGATGCAATTTAATAGCATGCAATAGCAATAGCATCATGCTTCAAGCAATACTTTTAGGAGAGCTGTGATGAAGGAGAGGATGCAGGCAGTTGCTCCCTGGCATTTTTGGATGAAGATGCAACGATGACTAATGATGTTTTGAAGATATAGCCAACTGGTATGGCGTGTACCACTGGTTCTGTGGTTGCGTATCTGCTCTGGATGAGGCATGCAAATTTGTGCCATCACTTCGAAAACACACACCACTTAGTGAGACAGAGTAACACAACTGGTTCTGCTGTCACACAGCTGTGGAAATGTAATTTAACCATAAGAGAAGGCTGTCACTCATTCTACAGGTAGCTGTGGAGGACAGATACCAGTAAAGCCTCAATCTAACCCAACACAGAATCAAAGTCAAACCTCATTTTTGATATTTTTAAACAGGATATTTTTCGACTGTTTGGAGAATACGGTATTTATCAAACAATGTGTCTGTATTTTTGTTGATGCTTTACCCTCTTTATAGTAGTTGAAAAATAACAATAACAGCGAATACAATTAACACCAGCCCAGAGGGCACTTGTCCAGTCTGATAACATGAGGACAGAGGCTCAAGCCCCCTTTGGGTTCTCCGTGTGCAGGAGCCTGGAATTAACTATCATCAGCACTCACGCTTAGGGAGTGAATGGTGAAATGTAAGTATTCCTAATTTTCCAGCAGTACACCTGCCCGAGGGCCCCCTGAGTGCCGCTGCAACATTTCAAGAAGCTGCTGGGGGGTCCACAAAGTGCCTGATGTAGAGGAGATGCAGGATGTTGGGACAGAGAGGAAGGGCATGCATGGATGGATGGATGGATAGATGGATACTAGTCAAGGCGGCTGGGAAGGGTGGATGGCTGGATGTAATGGAGGGGAGAGGAGGGCGGGGAAGGCTAAATGAATAATGAGGATGTGGAGGACTGATGAGACGTGTAGTGCTGCGTACCTCCTCCTCCTCATGCCGCTGCGTCTTCTGACAGGGCTGCGGTCGGCTGACGGAGTGTGAGGACCCCGGTGTCTTTGCCCGCCATCACCGCCTCCTTGGACTGGAAACAAGCTTTGCTTTAATGGCTGGCCTCTTCCAGCTCCCTCTCCTCTAATCACACTAACACCTCGGATGCGTTACGTCCCTCCACGTCCTCATCCCCACAGGCTCAACAAACCTGCAGGTTTTCGGTTCTCCTCCTGCTGCGACCCCTCCTCTCTCTCCCCTGCTCCTTGCGCTCGCACACCGCAGCGTCCCTCTACCTCACTACTTGATATTTTGTTCACTCTTTCACTGTTATTATCCTAGTTCATGCCCTTCTCCAGCGGCGTTATTTCGGGTAAGAATGAAAGAGAAAACACCACAGCATCGACACGCGTTTATCCTCAGCCGTTCCGCTGGCAGGAGGGGAGCGCAGCGGCAGCAGAGCAGCGGGAGCGCGGCTGCTCCTTCACGATGCTGTGCAGCGCAGTGAGAGCGACTGAGAAAAACAGTTAAAAAGATGAATATCCTCACCCACCTCTGAGCCCAATCACTGCCAAAACATGTTCCACGAGTCCTGATGGAAAAACAAAAACAACTAGTCGTCTATCCTCACCTCCCAAGAGTCCGCTCCGTCTTCTTCTTCTTCTGGATCTTTCCTGCGCTCCGTCATGGACCGACCCCTGTCGGATTTCCCACCCCGGCGACGAGCATGCTTCTGCGGCCAGGCTGGCTGGCTGATACCGCTACACTAACAGGACTCTACCACGTCACTGCATTATAAACGGAGCATCTCACGTGACCCAGTTAGACGCTCATGTTGCGTTCATAGGGTATGGGTGAAAAAGTCCACACACACACACGCACACACGCACACACACGCACACAAAAGAAAAAAATACATAAACACACACGCCCCAGCCATAAATGCAGTCCAGAACATAGCGTCATAATTACAACCTCCTGAGACAACCAAAAAGTTCCAGTGCATTTTAAGACCTGCTACATTTTAGAGATGCTAAAATAATAATAATTTAGAAAATTATTTCCCTCCTCTGTTTCATATTTTTATATTATAAAAGAATGTCAGAAATATAAAGCATACCTTTATGAAATAGATGAAAAGATGTATATGTTCATGAACTATACCCCATGTCGCCGAAACTGCCCCAGCAATGGCAAAAAAAAGAAGTCATTTTATAGATATTATTAATGGTACTAGAGTTTGTCATTTCACAGAAAATGAGGGTAAAGATGTTCATGACTCATCCTGCACTTGGGGACATGTACTAATTTTATGTCCAATTTTTAATACTAATTTTTATGACACTACCATGGATGTACAAGGAGAAGGATGCTGCTGTTGCGGAGCGTTTCTGGGGGTCTCAAGGATTACTGTACAAAAACACGACTATATAACTTTATTCTCTTTGGGCGAAACTGGATCATATTTTATGGAGAAAACAATTTCTGGGTTTCTTTCTAATGTCCCAAGACAGCTCTGCCTGGACAAACAGTTTAAATTAAACATCCGAGCTAACTAATTCCTAACTTGCTAATTGATAATGAATTTTTTTAATCATATTAAGTGATATTTAGAAACAAAAGTGTTCATAAAGCAAGCTAACAAAGATCATATATTGGACTGAAATGTTAATACTCATTATTGAGCAGTAGTATCTTTTGAGTAGTGGAAATTATCCATCTTTATTGTGCAGATTGTCTCTTCTGTTGGTCCACAAAACAAAACAAAGAGACTCAGAAAATTTGAATTGCTACAATGGTCAATTAAGGTCAATTAAAAAGCACACACATTTGCAAGCAGCGTCTTCCACCTAAAAGCTCAAACGGATGGCATTTCGGAATAGGAAACTCATTCCTCCCACTCTTCCAAGATTTACATGAATGCAGCATCACTCAATCCTTTCCCTCCTCACCCCTCCTCCCAATCCAACTGTTCTGCTCCCCCTCTGTGGGCAGAAAAAAAGGGGATTTAACTCCGCAAGAGCATGGTGGCCAGTGGCTGTCTGGTAACAGCTGGATTTGCCACCATTGTGCTCTTTGTTTAACGCTGTCTCTAATGTTTCTCACTGGACAGTGCCATTTTAAAACACATCTTTTGCCCTGTGTGTTACATCAGTGATGCATCATTATGCACACATTATCAACTATATTTAGCATGCTTTTACATAAAAAAAAAACATGCTCGAGGTTGTTGACAGCACTGACTCTCTCCCTCCACAACAGCTTGATGATGAAACCCTACCTGCCTCATTAATGACTTAAACACAATGCAAACCCTTCATCGGCCTTCAGTCATGGCTACACTCATGTACCTCCAGAGGCCGGCGTGTTTCTTGATAGGCGATGAAAGCAGCTTGTCTCTTTCCCTCTCTCAGTAGAAGTGGAGCAGATGGAATTATGGCTCATTCAAAAGCGGCTCGCCACTTCAGGGACAGCAAGCCAGTGGGAGAGCGGCCTCTTGCAACACTGTAAATATTGTAAGGTGGCACCACAGCACAGGAGCACAGGTGACTGAATAATTAATAGGAGCTGTGTCTTTGACAGATATACTTTGGAGGCCATTAGCTCTGCTACTTGGCCAGCGAGAGCATATTTGTCAAAAGAAAGTAATGCCGGGGAGGTGATTGATTTCCCGTGGCTGCCAGGTTAGAGGGAGAGCACCTCTGTACATTAATATCATGCGGCATCTATTAGATAGGTGACTTCCTCAACTCGTCTAGCTTGGCTGCCTCGGCAAAGACCAGCGTATCAAAATTTAAATTGTCATCATTAATTGCCGGCGCTCGGGGAGTGTCTTGGAAGACAACGTCTGCCTCTCCTGCTGTAACTGAGAGAAGCCCAGTCTCCTGCCCACAGACACGTACGCGTATGCACAGATGTCCTCTCGCACAGAAGACAAAATGCACATGCACGCAAAGCCATAACTTATTACTTTCCCTAAATTTCGGAGTGATTCCTCTGCAGTCATCTTTTTTTATAAACCGGATTGCAGCTTCTGTTATTTGATCTCCTTTTATCTCGCAAAGTTTAAACACCCATGCCTTGAAGTGAGAAGTCAATAAAAGCATGTTTGTGCTTTGGCAAGAAGTGAGGTGCTATTCACAAAATATGACTGCTGTGAAAGAGCAAATAAAGACGAAGCCCACATTTCTTTTATTCTTCCATTCTTTTTTTCTTTCTTTCTTTCTTTCTTTTTGTTTCAAACACACACACAAAAAGTGAAAAAGTATGGTGGTGCAGCCCAGTTCCTTTTCTCTGGTTCAAACACAAATGGTCCAGTATTTGCATAGCAACCTGGAAACCCTTTCACATTTGAATAATTTCTAATTTCTATGCTTTCAGTCATGGTCAATTCGCCATACTGGCAAGTTCTGAAAAGAAATGCCAACTGTCAAGGCAAATAATGTAGTTATATCTACCTATTCACATTGCAAGTTTACCCATTTGATAAGTCAATTGTTTTTTTTTTTCGTTGTTCTAATTCTGTCTGTTGCATATTTTCCTCAGGTTGTTCTGTACTTGCCTTTCTCTTTTCCTCTCAGACACTGCTGGAGGAAGGAAAGGTTGGTTATCTCAATGCTCCGCCTTTTAAGAAATGCAGTCTCAGATGAAATGCGAGCTGTTATTGCTTCTCTTAAAGAGTGCAGTCACAATATCCTGTGGCAGAGCCTCAAGTGCAGGCAGGGATGGGATGTCTCTGTGAATATCTTTGCCTTCACTCAGGCTCACACCTCTGTACAACCGACAAAAACGGAGGTCAGCTCTGTCATAGAGGAGGACATCTTATAAACTATTAAGTATTCATTGTCTTAATGTCATAATCATAGCGTAAAATTGCACAGGTTTAAAATGTGACTTTCATCAGGACACACTGACTAACAGATGTATTTTGCTGATAGGGACTACCTTTGCACCTGCATTCGGCACATTTTAATTATGCGTGTGCATGTTCTGTTTAAAGAAATGGACAGCGCACAGAAGGAATCATGCAAAATGCTTGAAATGTTATAAGAGATGCATTCGGCCACATTTATGAGTTTAAGTGACAATGTAATGCACGTCAGATCCATATGGAAATACGTTTTTCTGAGCAGAGCCAATCAGAAAATGCTTGCAATTTAAACAGTTGGCAGGCAGTTTGGATAGTAGCATGCCTGTCAGAGTGGATTGTCTGGATTCCAGCAGATGGGGAACAAGCGGCACAGTGTTTACAGTCAATATATAGAGACAGAATAATGAGAGCTAGCACACATGTGTGCATGTGTGTCTCCACAAGAAAGAGAAATCTGATTTCAGGCTGTATACAGGCAACAGATTTTAATTCCATGTGGTAATCCATCTCAACCACATCCAGACACATCATAGCCCGGGCAAAAGAAAGCCAGATCTGTTTGCTCATCACTGCTAGATATAGATGTGGTGAGACAGTCTGATATCCAGCCACAGTGCACAAATGAACAATGTAAACAAGGAGAGATAGAGGTGAAAGCAGGATGTCCTTTTAGTGCAAGACAATGTTCTCATATTTATCATGTCTTTACAACCAAAAGATCAATATTGACATGACAAATGAGCAATTTACACAGAAAGTAGATCAAATATAATAAAAGATTAAAAACGTCTTATGGTCTCAAAAAACAAATAAGATGCCCCTGTTATATATGAAGAATGGAGAAGGAAACATAACGCAGAGACTTGTTGTTGTCATTGTCAGCAACATAATCCCAAAATCTCAAATGTCCAATCTTGAGAATCTGAAACAGAAAGTAGGTCGAAACAAAAAATGAAGGAATTGGAGTGTGGATTTGGGACATACATGGGAACCAGCTGCTGAAACTTTTTACGGCCGTCGTCTCAGGGCCACTTATTCTGTATAAATGAGCATTTTACATTATTTTGTTGTCCATTAAAACTGCTGAATCTTTTCCTAGCAAACAGTTTCATCTTAGACTAGTCCATTGCAGACTTCACGTCCTGTTGCAGGCTATTACATACTATTAATGACGGAAAAAGCTTGACTCGGCCCAAGGTTCATTGATTTGAGGTTCCCCAGTAGCTTCTTGGTTGCGCACGTACCATATAACCACAAGGTCTCAGTGTCTCTCCTAATGTTTCTTGTCTATTATTACTCAAGTATATGCAAAAAAAAAAAGCCCAAAAACCTAGAAACTTTCAGAGAGTCCTGTGCAAATTATAAGCATTTTGTACATATCAACAGGTATCACATTGTTACTAAACCTTTGTAAACATGTGCACTAAACAGCCTTGCAGTTGCAGCTATAATTCACAGTTCAAGGCTGAATATGGTATCAGAACACATGCAACACGTAATAACATAAATTCATGCTTAACTCCCTCTTAAGAATAGATCTAATCCATTACATGGCATGTGCTATGCCATTATCCAGTTGGTTGTATATTAATATGCTTGAAAGAGACGCAGCCTGGAGAAGGAACGCATAAAGGTGGAGTAGTTGCAGAATGTGTCCATCAGCCACACAACTCAGCTTCAAGGCTGCGTGTGGGCCACCAGACGCCTGGATGAAATGTCCTCAGCCAAGACACTGAGTACATACCAGCCGCTGTAAGAGGGCCTCTGACCTCACTGTGAAACAGTAAATAAATAAATGTGTAGATAAAACTTTGAAATTACTTTTCTTATCATCTGCAACCCTGAGAATAAAAGTGTTTTGTTTTTTTTTATCAGTGTAGTTAAAGTGTTATAGTCATCAGTTTCTGTTGTGATATCATTCTTACTGCAACCAATTCAAGACATGTTTCAAGACAGGCCACCTTTCATCATTGGCACTCAGTCTGTAAATATATGGAGAGCAGTAAGTGCTGTAATAATGGTTAAGCGTTAAGCTACTTTAGCTGTAAACACCCACGGTACATACGATCCACCCAACGGCAAACAACACTCAAAGTGACTAGCGAGATGGACTTAGGACTTAGCCCACGTAGCCACAAACAAAGCTCCAGATAAAAGCTGGTGTTGCTTTGTGTCTTTAATAAGGCAACTGACTGCTAACGCATTCGGTATATCAATTATGTAAGTTGATAATTCCCCCATGGTCGCACAGGCGACTGCAGCAACATTTCTATCTACTGCGTCACGTTTCTTCCAAGCGAAGCCTCTTAGCTTCGGCTCCATTCTCAATGTACAGACGCTGGAATGGTTTTGATCTTTTAATAACACTAATCAAGAAAACAAGATTGCAAGTATGTTACCAAACAATGTCAAACTGTTTCTTGTAAATGGCAATGTGTGTCTCGCCGCTGAACGTTAGCTTCAAATTAGCACCTGCGACTGCACACAGCCTCCTGCAGTCATGCCTGCAGTCGTGCACTCATTTGGAATGGTGGTTAAATTGCGGACGGGAACTATATTCAAAATGACCTGTTTTAAATGGACCTGCCTGCCAATCAGAAACCTTTTTTTTTCCTGTGGATGCTGTATAAAGGCTGTTATCTCTGAATGGCTGAGGGACAGCCATGGTCTGACATACAGTGTATTCTAAACAGAACATTTGCGAGATAAAGGAAATTTTGTCTACTCGTGACCTCAGGGTCCTTTCAGGTCCAGGACCAGTCGGTGAACCAAAATTGTGCCACGATTCAGCTGAATTTCAGACACCGGGCAGATAAGAGATCAGTCAGTGAGTTTTCTGGTGGGTTCATTCTCCATTTTTGCAATTCTGCTTAAATATTTCTATTTACCAAAAGGTGTTCAGCTGACAGTGCGCGCCTGGTTTGGAGAGATAGCCTCCACAGATCTTCAGGGATAGTGGCGAGGGAAGCATCCGACCAGATGCACTGTACACCTGTACACTTCTGATAATGTAAGCACTGCTGAAACTGGACGTGGTTCAATCACTGCTCTAGCCTTTTCCATTCCAAACATCTTTTTTTTCCCTTTAACTGTCAAACATTATAAAAATATTTCTATATTAGTAAAATTACTGAAACTGCAGTTGTTTAAATGCATTTTACTAATTTGGCTAAAAACGGACCATTAGCATTTTCGGTGCTGCTCATTGATGCTGAATGTGACTGAGGCTAAGACCCTGTCCTTTTTGACGTGAAGTACAGGATCAGAACAGGGATCATGTTTAAATACAGTTTCTGTCTGTGTTTGTTTTCTTGTTCCAGATGGCTTTGATGCAGTTTGCATCGTAAACGAAAGAGTTTGTTCGAAGGACGCGCAGACTCCTCTTGTCTCATCCAGAACGTATGATTACTCATATTCTGATCATGCGGCCGCCGAAGCAACTGTGATTAATTCATGTCATGACCCCACTACTTTGTTGGGATATTTTGTCTGGCACTTTATCTCTCCTTCCCTTCCTCAGTGGAAATATGATACAGCCTGGATTGAGTTAGTATTTAATTACTGTTGTCAATGCAGCACGAAGGAAACTTTGCACTTTTGTGAGATGCAAAAGATAGCAGTTTAAATTTTAACTGAGTGACAGTACATTAACTTCTTAACATGGAAACACATGCACGTGTGGGTGCGGGTGTTACACTTGGAAGTGTTTGCTCGCCCTTGTGTAAGCGAGCCTGTGTTTGAAAAACGGCGGCCGCTGTGGGCCTGTTGGCGCTGGGACGGGTAAAACGCAGAGGTCAGCTATCACTTTGAAACATGCTGGTCCTTATCTCTGTCACGAGGCCTAATAGAGTAATGAATCAACATAAAGGCCGGGACTCTCCTGACTGGGCCGCTGCCTCCTCCACCAACACTGCTTTACTTCGGCGACACTTACTGCCTCTGTAAGCATCTTTTGCCCTCCACCGTTGTTTATGGGCGGTTTTCAAAAGCTGTCTGAATTGTGACTACTGTCGGAGGTGTATTCACACATGAGCAGCCCCACTGCCTCGTCTTACACTCAGCCACAATGTGATAACTGTGGACAAATGGGAGGGCCTTTTTGAGATTGTCTTATGATCTCATCTCATGACTGGTGCCAAATCACTGACTACATTCATTATGAGCTTTGTGAATTATCATAGAGAAAGGTGGGAAAAAGCATAATTCACAGCAGAAGAAACAGCAGAAGAAAGTTTTTTTTTAATTATATTATATGATGGGCATCTGCAAAGGATAGATAAAGTCTGGTTCATGCTTTCAAGTGGCAGAAAGAAAAGATCTGTATGAGACTTATTAGGTTTCCGAAGCTTCAAATGCTGCAGCTGCTATTTAGCCTGTAGTGCAAAGCAAATGACATTTTTCTTTCAGTGACAGCTCCAGTGAATATGTGTCTCACAGTATCGTTATTAGCCCATTTCAATCAATTTTTACTCCATAATTGAGAGTTGTACTGAGTCCAGCACTGATATTCACAAAGCATGAAAGAACTATGAAAACCAATTGTACAGTATAATCCAGCGCTGTTCATTTTTAAAAACAGCTTGTTCAACCAATATTATATAAGACATCACTCTAGCACCAATACTGACGATGAAGAGACTTTTTCAGACTAGCTTCACTTGAAAGCTGCGGTGCTGGCACATTACATTCACCTGGAGTGTCAAATACTGAGTTTTAGACTGACATTAGCATTTAGCATTAGCATTAGCTAAATGGTAGCATCGGTACCGGCCACTACCTGGAGCATCTCTTAAACAGGCCTGGGTCAGTTGAACGTGGCGGTGCTGTTTGGATTGTGTAGGAGCAGTGTGAACTGGCACTAGGGGGGGTTCACCGCCTAGCCTCCTGGAGGTGTAGTGGGACTAAGTAGGCGAAACACCGTTGAAGGGAGGTTTCTACCTGATGACCCCCAGAGAAGTGTTAGGAATCACTGCTCTTTGGCATGTATAGAGGCAGATTAGGGCTCCAAGGTTCTTCACTGAGAGTGAATCCTCTTTTTGAGCACAAGTATCTTGTGTTTAAATTAACAGTGGGCATGGGGCTGTAGTATGAGAAATACTCAGCATATAATGTTTGAATGGATGGACTGTTATCTAACAGTGAGGTTGTAGATCCAAACTCACTGAATATACACGAATGAAAACATAATGATGAATATTAGATTCAATGTCTACAAATAAATCCCCCTAAATTGTACACACTGGACCTTTAAGCCTGTCTTAACCTTGTGTTTATCTGCTTGCCTAAACACTGCAGTATTAACCAAGCAGTAACAGTAGCTGATGGTGGAGGGGCTTAGCAAACGGTCCATTATGAAATGTGACATTGCGACCTACACACAAATTGCAATTGTAAAGCAAGCCCCAGATACATGATCCTGAACTGGACTTAAATTTGCTGTATTTATTTGTCTTTATCAAAACATGTGTCCACTCTAATGGACAGACTCACTGGATGTAATGAGTATGTACATCTGTCACTGGTACTCTCCAACGGTCATCTACGATTTTGGGGGTCACTGTCGCACGACCTTTTCCATCGTTCACATATGAGCGTGTTTTAGAACAACAACTGCTCCCTTTTCAGGCAGTCGTAATGTGTCTCTGTGGCACACATGTGAGATTTTCACCAGCTGAAATGAACCAGAAACAGGCAAGAGAGTTTGTCTAAACTGCATTAAGCAGGTCAGATGTGAACCTAAGTCACATACAGTATGTGTTATTTACTCCTAAAGTACTGATTGCCCATATGGATCTGACATCTGATCACTCTCATCTTGGATATTAGCCCCAAGGGGCTCAGCAGATCTACTTTATACCAGAGCACCTTCTGCTCCTCATACATTATGCTTCTCATTCTATTATCGCACTTGCACTACTGTGTATTTTTAGCACATATAAGGCACATGGACATATGCTTAATTGTTGCCCTCCAGTCTTATTTGATGTCATGGCATGTGCTGAGCACATCATTGCTCACTCAATCTGCAGGATGATGCTTTTATGATACAGGCTTGTATCTAAAAGTAAACCTTCGGCACAAATTGGCCAGTTTACCAGCCTTCAAAGAGAATAGATTAATCAATTTCCATTGGCTTTGAAATGGAGGTTATCTGTTTGAATTCTGCTGGTGCTCATAGACTGAGTTTGTGTTTTTTTTAATCCATCTCTCTTTTTTCTTTCATTCTCAGTCCTTTTTTCTTTCTTATGTTTAGCATTTCTACATTTCTTGTACTGTGCAAACCTAGCATCGGTTGTTTTTCAAAAATTTAAACAAGGTCTAATCTCTAGAAATTTGGAGTACAGATCATTGCATGGGGGTAATCATACATATGTAGGCATGTTTGGAGACAGGAGCTAAATTGCTCAAAATGGCCACAGTATATCTCAGGCTCAGTGAGTTGAATTTAATACCAAATGATGAACGGAAATCTTCATCTTTACTGACATTTTCCACTCTTTAAAACTGCTCTAATCATATTTTTCCATTAATAATTGATCAAACGACAGTGTGTAACGTGAAGGGTGCCGCTCATCGTTACGAATCCACAGAGAATTATCATCTGATTCTGCGGCTCCTATCGAGTCTACAAAGTGTTTTAGTGTGTTTCAAGTCATTGCTTTGTTTTTAGGGCCTGCAGCTTTTTAATGTGTGAAAGACTTTTGTGTGAAGCAGTTTACCTGGCTCTGTCTGACGGTAACAAAATCCACCTCCCAACACCTTGAACGCCCAATAACATGAGCGTTAAAGACCAAAATGCTGAAGTGCTCCTCAGCAGAAGTTACATAATAGCATTTACTACACAGCACACCATCCTCTCTATCGCCTCTATTTCCAACTGCTCAACAATGGAGGACAGACCTCCAAAAAGTATTTTAGTCAAAAAGGCAAAACAGTTCAGTCACAACTCAGAATGAAGCCAAAAAGCAGTCTTACTGTTTGGTGTTTTGCCTGGTTTGAATCTCTGCTCTGATTACTTGTTTGTTTGACGGTAGGAAATTACACTCCAACACCGCCTCTTTAAGAAGGAAATAATAGTGTCATGAGCACAGCACAATGTCAGAAACTCCATGCTCGCATCACAATGCTCTGATTTGTTGTTACTTTCTGGCTGCGGCGTCTCCGAGAAGAATTATGGAGATTCCTTAACGTGATGTTGATGCTCACAGCAGCGCCACTTAGCCCTTGTCAGACCTAGCAGTGCCTTTGAGAAGAGAATATAATGCTTCTCATTTGATTGTTTTGTTTTGCCTCTGTTTAACTCAGAGGAGGCATGCAGTTTGGCATGCACATCCATTGGCTTCTCTCTGTGGAGCAGACACATATAAATCCTTTTACATGCAATCCTGCCAAACTACCCTGTAGGCAGGCTTTGCATTTGAAATGTACAATTAGTTATCCCTGTTTGGTTTCAATGCAACATTTCTGAGACATCAAGCCCGGGGGCAACACACGGAGAATGGCAGCAGCGACCCCATACATTTTACCTCCTTGTTGTTTATTCTCCGTCTTGTCCCTGTCTCTGGCTCGCTCTTCCCTTTTATTCATATTTCCTCTGCCTATTTCCTGTCTCACATGTCCTGAGATGAGCTGGAGAGTGTGAGCTGTCGCCGAGGCAAAGAGGACGCTGCTGCTGCACTCGCGTCTTTCTGCAGGCTTCATTCGCTGCACTTTGTGCAGGAGCATAAACACGTTCCCTGAGATTCCTGGTCAGGGTTGAGGGAGTGGATGGGATAAACTGAGGTACTTTATCTAATCAGCAGGGGCAGCGGCGCGCTGTAAAGCCAGCTGTTGGCCAGTACTGGGTGGGGGCAAAAATCTGCTTGTACTACCTGCTTCCAGCACTGACCCCTAGCGTGCCTCCACGCTGTGCCTAATCTACAAGGACATTAATACAGGCAGAGCTGACTCACAACGAGGCTGTTAGAGGAGGCTTTTTAATCTTGCTAAGTGTTCTGCTGGCAAATAGAGAGCTTTTTTGTGAACTCCCCATGAAGGATTAAAATCTAGTTCAACATGCTAAACGCTTATGTTAAAGGAAAGCATTTTTAGCCCTGTGCCCCCCCCCCCCCCCCCTCATTTTCCACATCCTCCTACGAGGCCTGAAGATTTTGGAGCAGTTTAATAGCAGGAAAAGCTGCATGGAAATTCCCCAGAGAATCATGTTTGATAACATATTTTCTGCCAATAGCCAGTCTTTTATCAAGGCCAGAAGAGGCTTCGTAAGGTCAGGTGGAGCCACCTACGCATCTCTGACAAGTACAGATTTGGAAGCACAACTGGGTGATGTGTGTTACGCCACAGCGTAGCAGATGAAATAAGGGATGTTGTGAGAATGGACGCGTGGCGTCATCTGTTGTCACCCTGCTCTAAAATAACGCCAACTTAAAAAGAAAATGTGTATATCTTAACCCCAAAAGTTCATATAAAAGCTGCGTAACTGATACGTAGATAGTAGAAATAGTAAATCATGGAATGACGGTTTTAACAATGGGAAGATTCAAGCCAGAATTGCAACTGCATGATAAACACTGGAGATTGTGTACAAAATATGTGGAGGTCCAGGTGAGGAAACTGACATGCTTGACAAAGACTTGAAGAGCTATCATGGGTGCACTGACTTTTGAGATGGTCCCTAACTTTAGCTCATTAGCCGTTAAGTTAAGATTGTGAGGTAAAAATAACACCTGTGCAGCGTCAGTGAGGTTTTATAAAAGAATGAATATTACTGCAAAAGTCTGTATGCGGTTCATATCTGTTCGCATCCGAATAAAGTATTCATATTTTTTACAGAGCGACTGCCTTCTGCGAGTCCAAATGGTACAGACTAAACATTATTGTGTCATTTTGTCACGATTTTACATCCTCGTAATGTCTGGCAGTCAGGGTCCCTCATCTTAAGTGCTTGTGATGACAGACCTCAAGTAGGCATAAAGTTTTATTTTCTTCTTCCTCTTCTCAGTTCACTGATGAAAACTGCAGGGCCATTGTTCCGCGCCTCATTTTCGACACCGCTCACACACGCACACACACACAAACACACACACACACACACATAGCAAAGCAGCAAAGTAACCACTCATGCTTAAAACTGGATCGACTCCATGCTTTCTGCTCACATATCCTCAAGGATACTTAGTGTATTCATGGCCTCTTATCCCCACGGAAAAACACATCAGGAAGGAAATGAAGCCGACTGATGGGAAAAAAAAAAAAAGAAGAAGAAGTATTTCCCTTATTTCTTATCAACAGTCCACAATGGGCAGAGTCAATGAACAAATCCTAAACTGCTTCAATATGAGCAGCAGTGGAGCTCTTCAGCTCAGATTCCAGTGTGTCTGACTGAGCAGCAGATATTAAATATTATTGAATCTTTGCAAAGACCTGGACTGCAGGGTTTTGAAATTTGATACAGCTGATGAAAGCTGCACTGGAAATTGGGAGGGAAGTGCTTCAAATGTTTCAAATCTCTGGGCTGAAATGAATCTGGTTTTATCAGGTCGCCGAAGCATTTCCATGGCAATCAGTTAAAAAGGCCTTGAACTGAAATCAAAGCATCAAAGGGGATCACAGAGCCTCACCAGGACCAGAACCTGGAGATACATTTCATCAAGCTGATATCCATTTCTAAAACCTACAAAGTAGAACTTAAATGGAAGCTATGGCATGATTCTATGGGAAAATGTCATCTCTTTCATACAGCAAATGTGTCGAAAAAAGTGGGGGAAAGAGGAAGGGAGTGAGAAAAATACTGTATAATTGGTCGGAGGTTGAAAGGAAGCGAGTCCAGAAGCAAGCGCATACGTTGTTTTAATGAATCAGACGTGATGAAAGGCAAGCACATTTTCAAAGACATACATATTTTAATTGGAGTTTTCAGAAGCAGCTTTCATCTCCTCCTCTCCGTATTCATGTTCTTTCATTAGGGTGGCATCAAGATATCCCACAAGGTGTGTGGTGTTGACAGTAATCCCATGATAAGCCCATGTGATATCCCATATGATAAAAGACTGGTCATTTTGGGACATCGGCTGAACTGGGCGATTATTTGGAATTTATTTGTCATTCTGTGTATCCAGCAGAAATGGAAGAAATTAAATAAAGTCAAACTTGTCCAGCCGATGTGAATGTGGGGAGCAGTGTATGTGCATGGAAGAAAAAAAAAAAAGCAGCACCATTAAGCTTCTATCCAGCTTCTGTCAAAAAAAAAAAAAAAAGTGTCTGAAGACATCATTTGGCTTCAATTATTGTCTTCTTATGGAGCCTTTCAATATAGCAACTGCCATTTCTCCATTCATTCAAATGCCACAGCTGATAAAGGTGCACAGTGGAGCCGCAGTAATGGCAGAAAATGATTCATTTTCATCAATGTAAGTGCAGGCGCTCTCTAAAAGAGCTTGAGGAGGACATTCAGCAGTTGCTTGTGAAGTGGGACTCCTGTAATGTCGCAGTTCAAAATAAATGAAACTGGTCATGCTAAAATCTTCTTTAAGCACTAATCTGTGTGTTGCTGTAAAATGTGCTCTAATTCTACCAAGAGGCATTAGTTTGCAATTACTGCAGCTTGTTCGAGCGGGAAAGGTTTTGACTGTGCAGCAAAACTGAACAGTTTTCAATGTTTTGCAGGCCAGTGAACAACCTTTCCTTTGCCTTTCCCTTTCCTTTCCTTTCCTTTCCTTTCCTTTCCTTTCCTTTCCTTTTCCCCTTTCCTTTCCCTTTCTTCCCTTTTCAGTTCCTTCCTTGGTAAACATCTCATTTAACAACTAAATACTGCATACAACAACATAAATACACTTTAGAATTGACAATTTCACAGTAGTGCATTCACACACAGGCTATTTGACAATGAATAAAAAATGCATACAAGTGCAAAAATCAAAAATCATAATTCAATGTAAGACACTGTTGTTAAATGTACCCTGAGTTTTTGACCACGACTGGCATTGGGGAGCAGCGTTTTTATGACCAGACCTCTGTGTTATACTGTATCTGATGCTTTACTAGCCCATGGGCAAGAATTTACTAACACCAACATATCTAATAGTGCAGTTGGAAGCAATGCATATTAATTTATTGTTGGTAATATGCCAGAAAATACACTGCCAATAAATCAGGAGAGGTAAAGAACTGCAAGCAAATGTACTGTGACCAGATGAAGGGATGCTTTATGTGTTGAGAAATGCATTAAACCGATTTATTTTAAGGATACAATGCATTTTGGTGAGAAATGTTTAACGGGCACGAAACTGTTTACAACAAAAACACATGTAGAGTGGGTGGTGCACACAGTGTGCGTATGTGTGGGCTCACACCAGAAAGCCTAGCTGTTTGGGTTGCTGCATCCATCCAGCACCACAAAAGAGATGCAAGAAGGGGGAGTGAGAGTGACTTGAATTTGTTTCATGCCACAGAAGTGGATAGTTTGAGTTTGGCATCTTGGTTCGCTAATCAGTTGCTGCTGATTATGACTTTCTTGTCCACAGAACTGTGAACCCATAACATATGATGCATTGTTGCGTCTGAGGTTTGACAGACCCGTCAGTCTGGCTCACTCACTAAGTCTGCTTCACACAAATGTCCTCCATGTGAAATGACACAATGAACCTGTGTCACACAACTATGATTAAGAGACTCACCCATAAACTTCATGACAGCATACCAGTGGTTTGCCTCACCTTTTTGTGAAATGTTCTCTATGAAGGTGCATGAGACAATAATTATGGGTGGTGGAGTTTGATTGATGCACTGTAAAAAAAGTCTGTAAAATATACAGTAAAAAACTGTCAAATAGCAACAGCAAAGCACCGTCAATTCCAAAATTGTATATCTCTGTAGTAAATACACTGAATTTCCGTAAACCAAGATACAGTACATAACTCTATTTTTTACAGGTACAATATGTAAAAAACACACAATTTTACTGTAATTTTTTCAAAGAATTGTAAAATGAGTGAGAAAATACCGTAAAGTCAAAAGTGGGTAATTACCCTAAAATTTACAGTATTATTCAGTATAAATCACAGATTTCACTGATATGTACATTTAAATTTACAGTAGAAAACTATTAACCATTCAGCAAAATATATACCGTCATTTCTATAGAAACAAGATGTTAAAAATATGGTCCATATACTGCTAATTTAAAGAAAAACGATATTTTACAGTGGTACTTTGGTCAACATCACCATATTATTATTATTATTATTATTATTATTATTATTATTTCATTTAAGTTTTTTTCTTTCTTTTTTTCACATTTCTGCTTTATTAGCCCTTAAAACACACTAACTTGACTAGTGTGACCACATACATTGATGGAGCTCTGTCAAGTTAGAAATGGTGACTGCATTGCAGCTACAGTTAGGGAATCTACATGGTAAATTAGCAAGAAGTAGCAGAAGAAGAAGAAAAAGAAAAAGAAGAAGAAGATGCACAATGCATTCTGGGTGTTTTTCGTTTTAGTTGTAGAAATCTCATAACAGAACCTTTCGTATCCAACAGAGTTTAGTGAAACTACTGCAATTTATAGAGTAAGTTCTTTTTGCTCACTGGATACGTTTATATTTTGTTTTCATTATTTTTTTGTTTACGTCGGACATTACTTGAGTTTTATTTTATTGAGTCTACCACGTTGAACGTGACGATGTCCGTTCTAGTCAGGTGTCTTCTGTGATTTTTGGTCTACAATTTAAGAGAGAGCGCGAGAACGAGAGTGTTGACTTTTGAATCCTTCTGGCCGACATTTAGGCGCTATTCCTGCGCACGCAGTAAAGAGCATCTGTGGAGTCTACACACGTCCTGTACTCGGGAGATAACTCTGTTCTTAAGGTAAGCACCTCTACAGAACTTTCTAGCTAACGTCAGCGCTTTCTTGAATGTCATTCGGGTTTATGTAATGTTTAAAGTTACGTTAATTTGCTCCTTTGTTCCGTTTTGCTCTTGCAAAAATCAGGAGTTGGACAACAACTAAGCTAGGTTAGCTAACCGTTAGCTAAGGAAATGTATAGCTTTCTGTGGCAAGTCGGTTAAGACACTGAGAGGCTATGTGCTTTATTGCAAACTACATCGTAACGAACCAAGATGTTTACTTAAGTGCATCGAAGCTGGTTGCAAGCATATATTTAACAGATATGATATATGATATACGCTGAGAAGGTGCTTTGTGGTTATAGAGGCAAGTTATAGTTTTTTTCTTTTCTTTTTTTGGAGGTGATGTTTGTTGCCCATGGTCAACTGTTATATAGAATATTTTGATACTGTCAGTCAGCTTTGATGTTACAAGCTTATAATGTTATAAGCTTTTTTGTTTTACGTTGAACTGGCTAAAAAATGTGAACTGGCTTTTTGTAGCAATTTGCAGCAATTATGAATGGCTAAGTTAATAAAACTGCCTATGAAGAACATCCAAGCTTTTGTTTCAGTGCTAACACTTCAGGAGGTTGAAGGCTCTTGGCATCACTAAGATCTAGAATCTCTTTCAAGGTAAGTAAATTAAACAGATACACAACAAATACTTGTTGTTTGGAGTAAATGTCCTAATTATCTGTACACACTGCGCACACTTATAGAAATTGTCTTTATAACAATTGTAAATCTTTTGCTCCTGCCACCTCTCAAGCGTCGCGTTCAAATTCCTTAGTGGTCACCGACTTGGAGGGAACAACTTGCCTGCTTTTGTGATGGTGAGATTCTAATCCATGTTAATGCCAAAAGCAAGCTTTTATTTATTTAATAATTTTTTACTTCTAAGGGTGTTTTTCTTTTAATATTTTTATCAGAGACAGCAGAAAGACAGGGACAGGGAAGAGAGAGGAGATGACATGCAGCAAAGGACCCGAAGTCTGGCTTGAACCCAGGTTACCATTGCAAGGACCCAGCCCCAGGTATGTGCCATGTGCTCCACCAGTCGACTTTTATTAAACATTCAGGGTATGTACATGGTCTGAATAAAATGATCAAGTCAAAAAGATACTTAAGTGGGTTGGATATACAAGAGCTATAAAAATCACAAGCACAAATGAGCATTTTGTGACATAATGCTCAGTATCGAAATAAGTACATCAGCGAGCCAGTATGGATGAACAATTCTTTGAGGATGTTCACTCAGGCCTACAGCTAAACTATTAATGTATCAAGCATAGTCCAAGGACTGCACAGACGACAATACTTTTGAACTGTGATGGTAGACAGCACTTAAACAGGTTAGCCGGGCCTGGAAGAAGTACTTTGCTACATATTATTGTTGCTGTTATTAATGTTGTTGTCATTATTACTGCTGTCATTAGCTGTAGGAGCAGTGGTTGTAGCGGTAATGTTTTTTTTCACATTTTTTTTTTTTTTTTTTTTTCTGGCTGCAGAGAGGCTCTTGCTTGTCCTCAGTGGACACTGATGACAACTCTTCAGGCAGAAGTTACAACACTCAAAGTTCCAGTTGCCCAAACATCATACCATGTCGGAGAGTCTCCTAACTGTCTTCAGTCAAGTTTGGACCCAGTGACTTGGACACCAGTCTTGTAAAGCCTAATTAGAGGTAAGCAGTGGTGCAGCTCAAAGGGTTGGGCAGAATCCGGTTTTACCAGCCTTGTAGTTACTGCTGTACACTTCGCTGCAACAAGCTGTCAGTGCTCTATGATTCAACTAAGAATTTAGATGCAATGGCTGCTGCTCCACCTGTCTTGCTATGTTAATTTAAATGGGGATATCCATCCTCGTCATCAAATGTCTATGCTTCAAGTGCAGGTTGCCATCTTAGGAAACACAAACCTGCCCAGCTGCCAAAGAGCACGTGTGTTATGGCAGTAAATTAATATTTCACTGTAGAGCCTTCTCTGGCATCTGTCAGCCAAATAGAATATAGAACTAATAACAAGTTGTCTATGGACGTTTACCACATCAGTACAGATTTTTCACCTCACACTGTCATTTTTTTAAATATTTCCAACAATGTATTCGTTATTAATGTTGGTTGTATAGAAGTAGTGATGGTCCTGCTTGGGTAAACATAACAGCAGCAGCAGGGGCTGGTGAACTTGAGGTCCCTATCCTGGCAGCAGTTGGTGTGTGATTGATTTTGAAATATTTTTAGATTATTTTATTAGTATTATTATTAGTAAACATGTAGAAAGGGATGTGTTTCAGCACTGAGCCACTAAACACCCTGTCAACCTGCAACATAACTAGTCAGAGGCCTCAATTCAGTTCATCAGACAATCAACACTGACCACAGTTCAGTAACTCAACATCTGGCCACCAGTTTTTTACCATTGGATTTTGCATAAATATATTAAAATGTATAAATAACCCTCTGGCTACATTAAAAATCCAGCACTGATTACAACATTAAAGACCAACAATTGTAACATAAAAAATGTTACTAAAAGTGAATAAAAATATAAATTAATTACTCTTTATGTGTGCTTCTACACTACCGATTTCTTTCAGTGAAAGACTGGTATGTCCAGTAAATATTGGATTACAAATACAAGCAAGCTGTTTTTGTGTTTCTTGATTATTTTGGTTCAGGAAACCGGGGCAGCTCAGCACTAGAGTATGAGAAAGCATATTTCATACAAAAATTATCCAGTAACACAGAAACAACTTCCAGATAAAATGAATTATGGACTACAAGCTACACATTAGTCTTTGTTAGAACAAAATAAGTTAAGCAGAAGCATGTTGTAGAAGTGACCTGCAGAACATTATATTCCAGAGGGCTGGTTCTATGGTTAACTCATTGGAGCTCAGTTAAAAAAACAGAAGGCAGAGTTTTTCTTTTTGTAGTCATGGTGCTCAAATCGTGCATCAATCTAACTTTGGCTTTGTTTCTGTTTTCTGGCTGCAGAAATGATCTACAGTAAAGACCTGATGGACCACGTGAGACTGCAATCAGAGCTGGTGACTTGTGAATGCTGAGTGACTCTTTACCCTTGATCAACCCAGGTCAAGTGGCTCATTTTTTTGTTTATTCACTATCCCTCATATAGACACATGATACTTTGTGAGTATACTTGAAATGTTGGATCAGTTCCATCTTTTTTCAGAGAATGTGTTAATGCAAGAACAGTTTCTTCAGGTTTGTCAATGATACATGTGGGCACAATGGGCTTTATTTGTTATTTTGTTTAGAATCACTATAGGGTTTTAGACTGTTGCTGACTGTAAATCTGTGCCAGGTAACTGTAATTCCTCATGTGTTATACTGTATCTTTTACAGTGAAATTCTGGCAACCACAGCTGCCAGTAATTTACCGTAAATTTGAAAAATAAACTGTAATTGCTAATATGTTTTACTGTATTTTTTACGGTGAAATTCTGGCAACCACAGCTGCCAGTAATTTACCGTAAAATTGGACCTAGCTGCAATAAAGTACCGTAATATGTCATACAGTTTCTGTTGTATTTATTACTGAGATGGACTGTAATTTTGACATGAGATTATTGTAAACAGGTTTATGTTTTACCTGTCATTTTTACAGCAAAATACCGTCACACAGCTGTCACAGCTGCGTGAGAACACACCAGGCTGGAATCAATTAATCAGCTGATCTCAGTCTTCAGCTGACAACTAAGTGATCCCTTGATGTTGATTGGTTGGCCTGATGTGCTCCTCCTGGGTTGGAATGAAAACCTGCAGCCACGCGGCCCTTTATGGAACCGGTTTGAGATGCCTGCTTCACACAAATGTCCTCCATGGGAAATGACACAATGAACCTGTGTCACACAACTGTGGTTAATTACTGAGACTCACCCATAAACTTCATGACAGCATCCCAGTGGTTTGCCTCACCTTTTTGTGAAATGTTCTCTATGAAGGTGCATGAGACAATAATTATAGGTGGTGGAGTTTGATGGATGGACTTTTAATTTTTGAATGTGTGGTGTCAACCTGTGTACGTGCATACATGAAGAGAATGTGTGTGTGGATAGAAACCACTGAGTAAGATAGCTCAGTCTAGAGGCCACCCCGGTCTGGAGGCCTGTATACCCATGTTTTTTTCTGTTTTTTGTGTTTTTTTAAAGCGAGCACCTCCCCTGACACCAATAGAACCACTAAAGCAAGATAGTTCATACACTGGGGGTGTTTTGAGAGTCATCACATTCCAGGATAAACAAGGCTACAGAGGTAAAGGAACATCAGGGGAAATACTAACGGCTGACAGGACACCAGTATAAACAGGCCAAAAAAGGGTAAAAGATCAAGTAGGTGACGTGTCATGACTATGTATCCACACCCCCAATGGTAGTATAAAAGGTGACGTTTGTAAAAAAAAAAAAAATCAGTTCTGCAGATCACACTCAGGCTTTTTGATTTATGAAGAGAATAAAGCTCTCTGGACCCAACTCTTCCAGACTCTGACACTCATTTCAGACTCTGTGCTTTTTTCCTGAAGGGAACCTGACCACTTCTTAAACTTAGAATCTGCAGCTAAAGTGATACAGACTTAGAAATAAGGCAGGAAGACTAAATCAGAACCTGATCGAGTCAGAATCTGGTCTGTGAGGGGGCGTCAGAAAATCCACTACAGTTCGTATGTGAAACCAATAATCAATGTTGACTTAAGGAAGAAGTTTTTTTAAGCCAAACCATGAACTTTTACGAAACCTATAAGTTTTGATGCCAAAATCTAACCATCTGAAATGTTTCTCAACCAACTTTCTTTTACAACTTCAACCAGATGTTGCATGTTTAGTATCACTTCTGTCACAGCTGCGAGAGAAGGTGCCTGATACTGATGTGATGATGACATACGATTCATGAAGCCCAGTCCAGAGTGAGTGTGAGTCCAGACTCACAGCTGTCAGGAAACGTGGGGATTTAAAGGGGGACTAAGGGGTTGAACCCAAACGCAGACACAAGGGGGCGCAGATATAAATAAACAAATTTATTCAACACAAGGAAAAACCAAGGAAAACCAAAACTCAGGAAAAAGGGAATAATCACACACTAGGGTAAAGGGTTTACACAGAGAGGAACACAGGGAAACATTGAATAAACATAACACAGAACAAACACTGACAAGGAATGTGGCGTGGCTGTGGCATGGCTAAAGACAAACACACGCTAACCTGGATTATGGCATGGCAAGAAACACATGAGCTGTGGCATGGTTAATGACAAGGACACACTTACATGGACTGTGGTATGACAAAGACAAAGACAAGACTTGAGAACACGTACTTGGACCAGAACAAAGACAACACCAGGATAGACACTCACCAGTGGTATGGAAAGGAACACAGACAACACTAAAGACGGTGGAACACGAACATGAAACGAGGCATGGACATGAACAAAGACAACGCAAAGAAAAACACTTATTAGGAACGTGGCATAAGGTTAAGGCAAGGTTTCAAGGGGCAATAGGTAAAGCAGACAGCAAGGAAGCGCAGACAAAGACAGGGGGGAAGACACAGACTTCTATACACAAGGAGGGATTACTAATGACACACAGATGGAAACGATCAGACAATCACAAGGTTGGGAAAACACAGGAAGTAAAGCACACAAAGAAACACAACTTAAACCTTCAAAAAGAAATAGGATGAGACAAAAAACAGACAATGAAAAACACACAAAGGGGAATCTTCAACAAAACCGGCGTGCTCGGTACGGGTCATGACAGCAGCTAACTTTGTGACTGCAAGGACTGAAACACAAACATCTTAAGACTGTTCTCAAAAAAAAAAAAAAAAAAGAAAACCAAAAGGAGTTATAAAATCCATGGAAATTTGCTTGTCTCATCAACATGTTTTCATCCCTGTAACATGCAGTAAGTGCTAAAAGACTGTAAATAAAGGCAGTGAAAAAAGTCCACCCATGCATACATCCTTTGCAATCTTAGTCCCCTCCATCATAAATATAACATAACTCAAATAAAGCTGGTGTGCGAACAAGATAAATGATATTGTGAGCAGAATGTGTCAATTTAACAGAATGAAAGAATCTCTTTGAAACAGCTTGTTCACCCCAGAACAACTTACCAACCGCAGTGAACACCTGGTCTTTTATTTAAGAATGCTGCAAATACGTAATATTCCATCATTTTTCATCAGGAAACATGAATTACTGTAAAGCTCCATGTGTTCCCTTCTCGCTGCAAGATAATGGCATAAAACCTGACTATTATAATGAAGGTATGATTTTTAAGGGACAATTATGCTATAGCTCCACGCCGAGCTAAGTACAAATTAATTCTTTACAACTCTATTAGTCAGTGTGAGACTAAGCTCCCTGCCAGGCTTGCTGGATAGTCAAACTCAGTTTTCACACACATGTTACAGACTTTTTGGGATCTTCAGAGTGGAAAACTGTCAGTCCTTGAATGAGATTTTTAAAGTGAATTATAGAAATCATCAAAGTTGTGAGGGTTTTCCTATATCTCTCTACATTGTAGACTTGTTCTAGAGTACAGCTCCTTTGTCAGTGTTTTTTTTACATCATAGCTGAATTTCATATAAGACATAATTTAACTTTTAGGTACATTTCTGATAAACACAACTTTCTTGCTCTTTAATTCACTTTGAATGCAGCAAATTAGAGTTAGAGGAGCGGTGGAATGGTTTCAGGAAAGTGATTACGCTGGGAGTTTTGGCATTGCTTGTTCTTCTGGCGTAGGGCGGCTCTGGGGTGTTGATTCTCAGTTTCATCCTTGTTGCTTGAATGCCCTCTCCTTCCTTGTTTACTGTCATCATCTGCTGAGCTGGATAATGAGCTTCAGTGTCCACACACAGACCCTCTCCAACGTCTTATCAACTGGTAAAGCCTCAGCTCTTTGCCACCTGCCCAGCAGGCTCCACCACCACTGGAATACAAGATAAACTCAACAAAACTTTCAAAATGATTATTTATTTATTTATTTGACTTAAATTATTTGTGTAAAAAACATGGTGCAAAGGTTTCATGCTGGCTTAGGTTTATCAGGACAAATGCATAGCTTTCCATAAGGTAGCCATTAAAGTAAATCTTTCATAATTACACACTAAAATGCCCTTTTTTATCCTTTAGAGTGAAAACTAAAGCAGTATCATAGTGAAAAAAATGTACCCAGCACACTCAACAAAAGGGCAAAAATACCACAACCGTTTACTCATACAATGAAGAGATGAAGACAGATAAAAGAAAACCCCTAATTGTTGCCGATTAAATCTGTACTGACTACAAAAGTAGCAGCTTCCTGTTCAAAAACACATTTTCTATTGTAAATATGTGCTGATGATGTGCATAACAGAGCAGGATACCTGGGTCCAGATGTTTAAACAATATGTCTGCCTTGCAGCTTGCAAATGCCACTTCATCAGTCCAGCGTCATTGGAATTTTGATGATATTGGACGGTTCCACCCCTCACCATTAACATTCAATGCCAATGTTCAGCACCAATGCAGGAGGCAGTGTGCCCTTACAGAACTAGGCAGAAGGTAAGGGTAAGGAGGTCGGTATGGTGGATGCACGTGTGCCGATTCAGTAGCCAACCCCCCCCCCCCCCCCCCTTACCATAACCAAGTTTTTTTTAGCTGCCCAACCCCAACCATACCATACCTGTAATCACCAATTCCCTACCCCTAGCCATACCAGCTGCCATGCAAAGATATTATAGAAAGCAAAAAAAAAAGTCACCAAAAGTAACACAGGCTTTTGAAGAGTATCAAGGTTTTTGTGTGAGTATTGGATTGCACATCCCACACACAAATTAACAAATAAAGTGGTGAGAATATGCTCACCTCACACACTGAACTCAGTCCAGGCACACACATGGTTTCCTCGAGGGAGCCCTGTGATACAGAGAAGCGATATGTGCGCTCATATCCCTCACCATTTTATTTCTCTGTGTTCATATGCATATTTCTATCATTTGTAATTTTTATATTATTATGCATATATTTGTATGTTTCTGTTTTAGTGCGAGTGAGTTTTAGCTGGGAACCTACAAAAAGAGTTCTATCCATCACGCAATGAATCTGCGAGGTGTGTAAAAAGGTGTCATTGCGTAGGGTTGGTGTCTCTTTAGTATGTGAGCGGCATAGAGAACAGCTGTGTAACCAGATAGCGTAACTCCCTGTCACTGACATGACCCAAAGTGATAGTCGCAGGGATTTCCTCTCACCTTCTGCCCTCACACTCCTAAGTCGCAGATTGACTGTTTTGACAGGTGGTACTTTTTCAAAGGATTTTGTGTCACAGAGAGCTAGAGAATGACAAATGTGTGGAGTATTCACCGTCAGGTCTGGGCTGAAGCTGTCAGTCTTCCTCTCAAAAATAAAGAGCATGCATGGCTACTTCAACTGAACAAAATAGGGGGCAGTGGCCGCTGACATACGGGATCAAGCAGGAGCCGGCACTTTGTACTTTCCTAGAATCTACATATTTACTTTATGTCTTTCAGATCCAACCTGCTGCGCCATTGAAAGGACAATGTCATCCATACAGACTAAGTGTGGCACTTGGTTTCCTTCAAATGAGATCAAGAAAGATTCATTGAGGGACATCCATTAAAGTGACATCTCATGTCGCTAGGACAATAGGACGATTTAGTACTTTATCTCCATGTGAGCTCTGCAGACAGTGAACCATGTATAATAGCTGCCTCAGGGAGCCGCATTTAGTGCCAGACAGCAGGTCATAGGTGTTTGATGTACGGTGTTTTAGACAAGGCTCTCACACAGTGTATTTGACTGGAGTGTGAAAGTTCCCTGGATCATGTATTATACCTGATTCACTGCTGACGGACCGCAGTGGTGCGCATGCTGCATACAGCAAGTGTTCGGCAAGAGACACTTGTGCTGCCATAGTCACAGTGATGTACCACAAATAGCCTGATTTGCAAACAAGGTCGTTACTTAAACCACCAGTGTGTGGGATTTCGTGGCATCTAGCGATGAGGTCGCATCAACAAATTGAATGGCCCTCACCTCTCCCTGCCCTCTCAAAGCATGTAGGCTGACCCCCACCAGATCTTGTAGATACATATTCTAAAGTATCGAAAAGCACAACGGTTCTTACTTACAGGTGATTATACACCAATGAAAAAATTAGAATCAATTTCTGCCAACAGATCCCCTTAAATCTTCCACATTGGTCCTATAAAATAATCTGTGCATTTATTCATGAATTTCTGATTTCATGTGAGAAGAAGCCCACTGTTCCTTCATCCTTCCTGAATGATTCTTCACCTGTTTATGTCCAAAGGCAATCATCAGTGCCAGTGTGGCAAGTGTGCAGAGTTTGCATCATAACATTACAACATATGCCTTTTCATGGAACCAGTTGCGGTCCTCACCTAGCATTAATCAATCATTTGATTTGAACCTGTCGCCCCAATGTTCGACAATAATGCACCAAAACACCACAAATGCCCTCCTAGATGCCCTCGTGCTAGAGGAAACATGATGAAGGGCCCTCGATGGTGGGCCAATGTGCATCCCTAGGGTTTCCTTCCAGTGGAGAAAACGTGATGAAGTATACACGTATATATGCTCTAGATGCTAGAAAATTAATTGACCTCTATGTGCCTCTAAATCAGGCGTCTCAAACCGGTTCCATAAAGGGCCGCGTGGCTGCAAGTTTTCATTCCAACCAAGGAGGAACACACCAGGCTGGAATCAATTAATCAGCTGATCTCAGTCTTCAGCTGATAACTAAGTGATCCCTTGATGTTGATTGGTTGGCCTTATGTGCTCCTCCTGCACCAGCGCATGCAGCTGGTGCTCTTCTTTCTTTATTTTTTTGCCCCTCTGACAGCCGTAGTCCATCGCTGATTGCGTCCACTGCATGAATATAATCAGCTGATCTTCTGCTGTTCTAGGATTACTGTGTTGACAGTCTAATCCAATGAATGTGCATGGTTAAAGGCTAAACCCACATAAACAACTGAAATACAAATTTAAGGTCAGCCCCAGCTTGTTTCTTAACATGGAAACCAAATGCTTTACACTTACAGATAATGAGATCTGACAGATTTTTTTCATTGTGTTGGAAGGCAATATCCCCATGCTAACCTTGAACATCTCACTCAAAACAGCAGATGATTTTTTTTTTTTCTGATATCTGAGGCTTGCACTGTCCCTGTCAGATCTATAAACCTGATCCACCCCTCATTGCAGGATTTATTCCATCGTCGGTCTGCTCATTTAGCCCTGTGAGCCATACAGGGTTCATAGCTGCATCTGTCTCCATCGAGCCCACCGTATGCAGCTCTCTGTCATCAAAGGGGTGTGTCACAGTTTGAGGACATGACTGTTTTGGGCAGTGGTGAGTGAAATGTCCTTCACTAGTCACTCTGACAAGCTGCTGATCTCTCTGGGAGGCTGCTGCTACTGTATCTCCAAAATGGTACATTTCATATCTCCAAATGTTGCAGTCAGTTACTCCTGACTGTCCAAAACAGGGACCATTGAAAGGATGTCTGAGACAGTTTAACGTATCGACACCCACATTTATTCAGGCTCTCACAATATCAGCAGGTTACGGGGACCAAACTCTGGGCTGAAATGAAACTGTGATCTTGAGGAAAATAAATCTGGTGAGGTAGTTAGGAAGCAGTCAGCTCTTAAAGCCTCGAGTAAGAACTGAACGGGGTGAAGCTGCTTTTATTACCCTGCATATAGATGGAACCAATTCCTGATAATCTTATGTTCAGCCAAACTTTAGCAACTTTAAAAATTACATTTTAAGTAATTAAATTAAAAACTCTCTTCTCCTGCACCTTTTCCTTGATTAATTTCTCTGCTGTACCTTTACTGAACTCTACTATAATCATATCTCTGGGGTTTTATTTTTTTCACCCTAATGTTATTTTATGGCAGCTGATTTTTTTGTCCTTTTTATTGTGTTGTATAAATATTGTTCTAATGCACTTCTCTGCCTTTTGTGAAGCAAAAGAAAAGAGGCAAGAGAAGAAAGAGGAAAGGCAGAGCACATAAAGGTAAAACAAAGGGGGGGGGGGGGCACCAAATAAGGGCTATAACAACAGTGAAGCTGGCTCCTCTTGACACCACTGCATTGCACTGCGAGGGCAAAAGGGGTCTGGTTGGGTCAGCTGGGTTGGACTGGCTCGTCACTCGCTTATTTTGGGCTGCTTTGGGCCGTGCCCAGACTCTAAGGTGGGTGCTGGTCCATTGCAGATGCCTGTGGTCTATATAAAAAACAAAATAATGTCAGTATCAGTGCTTTCCCTAACAGATCCAGTGTGATTGAAAACACAGCAGAAATGTAGTTCAGAATTCTTATCGTACCGTTACACCCAATTCTAGTAATAAAGAATAAAATGGAAATTCATGCCCAAAGGAAACAAGAGTTGAAGCCAAGAATAACATTTGTAATAACTTTGAGAATTTTTCACGTTTCACTTCAACTGTTAATAGTAGATCTGCTAAGAGCTTTTCTTCAAATGGAAAAATTAGAGTTCACTTATTCACGGAGGGGTGAATCTTGGGGCAGCGTGAGTGTTTTTCCCTTGGAGAGGAGATTAAAATCCCTTCTGTCAATATTAAAGGCGCATCTGAGGGTTTTGAGGCGATTGGCACATCAGTCTGCAGGATTTCATCATGGCGGTGTGTGGAGGAAATAAGGTTACAGCCTCCCCATTTTCTTCTCACAGCTGTGGATATCTTATTGCGTCTTTGGCTGACATATCAAGTTTCAATCTGCTGAACGCTCTGGTGTGTCAGGACATCTGGGGGAAAAAAATCATAAAAAATCTAATTAGAATACAGGCTATTAAGATATTGCTCATTTACAGTGAAACAGGACACACTGTATATTCATTTTTCTCCAACTTGTAAACTTGTAAAATCTCTCTAAGAATGTTTAGTTCATCCGTCATAATGTGGAAACCGTCTGGTTTGTGTGTGTTTTTCCACACAACCTTATTCAAACATGGCTCTTACAAGACATCCCACCATTAGAATGCTAACATTTGCTGATGGCGCTGAATTAAAAGTTAAGGGATCACAAGATGCATGACAATGAACAATTCGTTTTTCCATTAGAAACTGTCTCATATTATAATACAGGTCAGGAAAGAATTGGCAGAGAGCTGCAGAAAGAAATGCCTTTGTTTGTCAGTGGTAACAAAAATGTATTCAGATGCAGCCTATGGAGGATGCATTCACCTCATCAACAATGCGATATTACTTCTTTACATTCCACCATGGCGCACAAACTAGCATCACTGTCATTATTGGAACAATCCTAATATTATTACAATGCTGCTAAAGGGCATACTAGCACATTGTTATTCTAGCATGTACTACAGAGTGCTAATGAGCAAACCAAAACAAGTTGTAGGTCAAATCATAGATAGGACTGTATATGGGACAAAGACACAACCTAATTTGGACTCAAACCACCAAAATTAAAATTAACCAAAACAGAAGTGCAAATACAACTGGACAAAATAAGCCAAAGTCAAATACAGCGACCAGCTGGACTCAGCAGCCTAACAGGCCAAGCCACCGGGTGGTCGTGGTGGCGTGGACCACAGCCAATCAGAACAAGGTGATCCGAACAAGGTCAGGACAAAGTACGCGTAAAACCAAACAAATGTTAAAAAAAGGTAATTGGTAAGAACCGTTCAAACAAAACAATGACAACAGTGGAAACAAAACAGCAGCTCTGTTAGGAGTGGCGACCGGCTTTAACAGGGCCGCACACCGGAAGCCGAGATGAGCTAGGGTAGAATATGAAATGCAGCCATTATTGGAGCTCATTGTTACAAAACAACTTCAGCAGCAACAAAACAGACCAACCTCAGAAGGAAAAACCACCGCTATCACCTGCTGCCAGCCAAACAATGCACCCGCTGCAGACACACAACGCTAATAAATAAGCTATGGCACCAGTGATCGGAAAGACAGGAGGAGGTCGATGCTTACCATTTAAGCAGATTTGAGGTACAAAAATCCAGCCGATACCGAAAACAACCTAGTACCCCACACCGCAACCTCACGCCAGCTGAGCCACGCCACAGTCCTCAAATCTGGCAACGCTTAGCATTCAATGGAGCATGAGCAATGATAAAACTGCGATAGGTTTTAGGTCATTGCTACCCAATTACCCCGGCACAGAGTTGTCACTTTTTAAGAACTGCTATGTTGCCTCATGTGTAGCTCCTTGCTGTTAAATTTATGGTGATCTATGCATGGAGCAGACTAATGGACTTACAGTGGCAGTCTGGTTTAATAGGTCTGGCCCTGTGTGCTTTCCAAACAAAATGCCTGAGGTATGTAAAAAGAAACAAGGCACAAAAAAAAGAGAGAGCGTTGTGCATATTTGATCTGGTAAGCACTTGGAAACAGGCTGGAAGTTGTGGGGTTATTAATCACAGGACTGTATTCTACGAGTGAGCAATCTTGTGTGGTGTAGCGAGGTGCACTGTACATTTCATCCCTCTGGAAAGCAATTTATTGGACCAGCTTCATTCTGCAGTGGAGTTGGGGGGCTCATACTCTGAACAACCACTTTTTTCTAGATTTACTCTGTCACTGCAACTATTTATGTTCTGTATGTGAACGTCAGAATGCTGCTCATAGACTTCAGCTGAGCATGCAACACAATCATCCCGCAACAGCTCATCACAAAACTGGACCAGCTGGGATTAAACAACTCACTATGCAACTGGCTGCTGGACTTCCTGACTGGGAGACCTCAGGCAGTTCGGGTCGGCAGGAACACATCCAGCACCACCACACTGAACACCGTCGCACAGCTCCAACCTCCTCGTCAAGTTCGCCGATGACACAACTGTGGTGGGTCTCATCAGCAACGACGACGAGGCGGACTACAGGAGCGAGGTGAGCCGCCTGGCCTCGTGGTGTGAACACAACAATCTCTCTCTGAATGTGGAGATACAGTACAGAGAACTGAGTGTGTAGGTTGCTGACTCTTGGGCTGAAAGGAATCTGACATGGCTGGTTTGGGTGTGGATGGCGTTTCTCCGTATACATTTAGCTTTTTTCATGGAGTTCGCGTGCCTGAAAGAAGAAAAGCCTTTTTCAAACACACCCTCCTCCGTCTACTAATTCACATCGGCAATTGAGCCGTGCCAGTGAGATGTCAGAGGAGTGAGCTCGAGTCCTTCCGTGTGGAAAGAAGGAAGGCTAAATAAATTGATTTCTCCTCAGTGCTGAAACACAAAGCATTTAAGGGCGACAGCATGGGAAGCACAGTTTTTATCAGCAGATACAAACGGAGATACACTAAAGTGTGAGTAGAGCTGCCCTGCTTCTACGAAGCTGGATTGCAAAGCTCTAGTTTTTTTAAATTGAACTAACTCCTGAAAATATTGTAAATGGATGGTCTTTAATTTGAAATTTCATTCATCATCACAAACAGTGAGATTAACGTTTTACTCGGCTTTTATGATGGGATGTGTTGATCAATGTCCTGTGTTACCCTGCAGTCCTTGTAAGATGTGTGAGTGTGTGAGAAAATGCTTTAGAAATGCTATTTTAATTCTATTATTTATATTTGCCAAGTATGTAATTGGTTTTGTTGTGGAACTTCAACATGCATGGATGCTGCATTGCCTTGATAAGTTCATATGAATGAGGGTAGTAGGCCACCATTGCAAAGCGTAGTAAGCTCAACAGCCCCAAGAGCTTTGTTTGAGAATATGCCTTAAAAATACAGTTAGGTCAGTCAGGACAAAAAAATAAGCAACAGTACCAGTATTTATGCATGCATCCTTCATGTGTTACTGAAAAGAAACCATGGCAACAACACAAATGCGCACTTCCAAGTTTGGCGTTGTTGCAGTGTCGCCCATATGTGTTAAACCTGCAGTGCAGCTTTTGTCTCCTCCCTCTGGTAATGAGAGCAATTACACAAACACTGTTGACGTGCTTCTGATGCAATACTCGGAGCTGTTGAATGCAACAGCTAGACCTCCTTTTATTGATGCGGCGATTGGATGACACTCTTCCCTCCCGTCTCTGTGGCCGTACAGCACATCCACACCAGCAGTGGAGATGCGGATATCTGAAAAGAAAGGCTAGTGCCTTGTGCCACTGTGCTGACACAGAGCCGTTATCATTGTTTATTTTGTTTCCTCTGTGCTGTGAATAAAAAATCTATTTGTGAAAGTAGCTGAAGCTTAAAACACAATAAAATCACAAATTGTGAGAAAATGACAAACGATGGCACAGACAAATGGCAACTGTTTGCAGAAATGCAATGTTTGTGTAAGAACGTGCTCTAATGAGACAGTGAAATAAACATGATGAGGCCTGAGTTGACGCAAATAACAAAGACCGGCGCTGCATCGAGTAAATGAAGTCTGTTACGGTGAAGGCACAGCTTCAGCATCATCACAGGACTCTGCGCTATGACAGCTTCTTTGCTTTGTTTCTTTCTGTGAAGCATCATAGCAACACTGGCGACTTTTTTCTCTCTTTAATGAAAACACACAACCGCTGAGTGAAACTGACTTACCTCAGGGCATCTAAACAGACTCCAGAGACTTCATCTTTCATTTTTTAAATTATGTTTCACTTGGACAAAGACATTGTCACTTCTGTGGTAAATACTTGCAGAGAAAATGACTGATGGTTCAAGAATTCATACGCTGGCAAAAACTGGTCCAAACACCCCGTGGGATCATGTGCTGTGAGCCGCAGCTGTTAGCGTGTCACTTTTCCCTGCTGCCGACTCCTCGCGATGCCACTGCGAGCTGCAGCAGGATGTTTGCTTCGCAGACGTCAACCCTCGTGTGAGGCAGACAGGTGTGTCAGAGGACAGAGGGGGATGGAATCAGAAGACATGAGCGTAAAGTCCTCTTTTTCAACACACAGTGCATTTGTTTAAAGCTGCATTCACAGGCACCTCTACAGTACATACGGAAAGTTTTCAGATGCTTTTAAGTTTTTATTTTTTTAACCGATTCAATTCCCTTATCAATCCACACACGATTCTCCACGGTGACAAAGCAAACAGGTTTTCAGAGTGTTTTGTAAATTGGTTGATAATTAAAGACTGAAAGGTCTCACTACTGGTGGTTTATGTCAGAGTGGAATGCAGGCTACGAGGTCGAGAGAACTGCGTGTAGACGTGCGAGACGGGATTGTGTCACGGCGCATGTGTCTGGAGAAGCACACAAGAAAATTTGTGCTGCATTGAAATGTACAGCCATGCTAGTGGCTCCACTGCAATGCCTTAACCTAAATGCTAACATCAGCGTGCTAACATGCACACAGGGACAGTGCAAACATGCTGATGTTAACCAGGTAAATGTTTACAATCTTAGCCTGCTAACATATGTTAATTACCGTGAAACAAGGAGTACAGCTGAGGCTGATGGCAGTGTCATGACTTTACATATTTGGTCATAAATTAAAGCACTGGACAAATGAAAAAAATGACCTTATGGCGCTACAATGGTGCTGCAGTCAGAGTTAAGAGATCACCCAAAGTATTTCAATTAATCCCGAGGAGAATGTGAATGTCTTCATTTATTCATGACAGTCAAATTGTCTGGAGCAATTGCTTGAGCCATACTGCGAGCAAGGCTAAAAATACACAATTTCTGGAACAATAATGAAGAAATATGTAATACTGTTATACGTCTTTCTCTCTCTCTCTCTCTCTCTCTCTCTCCATAAATATATATATATATATATGTATATATATGTGTGTGTGTGTGTGAGTGTATATATAAATATATATATAAATTATAAAGCCAGTTCTGGATCTTATACAACATACAGACAAATCAGATGCTAACACACTAATTTGTACATTTTCAGATTGCAGATATAACACGTACAAATGCTACTAAATACATTAAAATAAACAAAACAAATATGAACAATAATTTAACAACTTCCTCATGTTCCATAAGAGATATGAGTTGGACAGAGGTCCATGACTGAAAAAGTTCAAATATAGTGAAGAAAATACGATTTCAAAAGGAAAACTCCACAGTAAACTATGTTATCTCTCCACTGACATAGAAACCGGTCGATGTTGAATGAATCGCGGATCACTGACTCTGTGTTCGCTCGACTGGGCTTTCCGCGTGGAGTCGGACTTCAGCCAGACAGATGCTTCCAGGTGGAAGTGGAACAGAGGGCAGCGCAGTGTTTCTGGAGCACTGCCACCAAGAGCTCCACCCGCATCGACCTGCACGGCAGCCCCCAGAGGAAGATGAGTCTCCAGGCTTCCCTGACCACCCCCTGCAGCCACCACTGGATCAGTACCTAAGGCAAAATAATGTAGCTTTCTTTGAGTATGTGAACAATGACGATACATGCATTGTGAGCAATCTGATTGGTTCCCATTTGTCAGGAAAGATAAATTGATGCCAGAAAAGTAACTGTGTTCTTTTTGAATAGTAACCGCCACACTTGGCTGCTTATCCACTCGCATTTCTGCCACTGGCATATCTCCAAGGGCTCCCTTTCAAGTGCTCCATGGGAATCCTTTTTTCTGGATCTGAAGAATTCAAATATGACACCCAATTATTTCATTCATTTAAAATGACCAGGAGACTTTTTTGTGTTGTTTTGTTTTTTTCCTTTGTTGTAGCTTGCAGCAGTGTTGAACTGGACTGCATTATACCGAGTGGTGTTTCTTATACTTTGCCCACCCCATTTACATGAACATAAAGGGGGAATAATATTAGAAATACTTTTCAATACAGTACAGTCCAGCACAACGCTGCTACTAAGTATGACCTCAACAATAGGCATGCAGCTTGTTTCAACTGTGGTTGTAAATAGTTCTATGTAGCTGTGTGTTTTCCCTGTTCGCTCTGTGTGTGCTTCATTTTAAGTGCCTAGTTGATATGCAAACGATGCTGCGCCATACCCCGAAGCGGATTGGCGGACATGGGAGGAACATCTTTCTTAAAGCGGAGGAGGACGTCACCCAGGGGGCAGAGTGGGTCAGATGGGCGGAGCCATTCTTCGCTGAGTCAACGCGCACACACACGATCGAACCGGCGTTTTCCTTTGTCTAAGTTATATACCTAAAGTTATACGGTGTGTTGGGCAATTAGTGTGAGCCACGACTTTGTGTTCAACCAGTTTTCTCCTGTTTTTGTTAGAAAGGGAGGTTAGAATTTCTGTTTCATTTCGATCTTTTTATTTGCTTAGGAAAGTGGTAAACTCCCTAAAAGTATAGCATGGTTTTGTTTGTTTTTTTGGCGTAGGTCTCACTCCTAAATTAATTTACACATTATTTTGGATTTGTTTTGTTCATCTCTGTGTCCCAGAAAAAAAGTAACTATTGTTATAAATAAAACTATTAATTATACCGTGAAAACGCGCTTGGTGTGACTGTGTGAGACCAGTGAAGGATGGCACCTTCATGTTGCGTTCAGGTACCCCAGGCCGCGCGTAACAAGCTGAATAATTAAACATGTTGTTTGTAGCATTCCAAAACTTTTTTTTTTTTAATGTTTTGGCCAGCGGGAGATGCTGAACAATTTGTAAACACAGCACTGACATACAGTATAATCACCTTATAAAGTTGATACTGCAAGTGCATTGGCAAATAGTTGCCTAGTTACACATCCAGCAGACGCACAGCAAGATTGGCATTTATTTGGGGTCATGCTCATGGCCACCTGACAATTGTGCCAATATTCACTCTAATTTTGGCTCTGGTTTGGTCTCCACCAACTCTCAAGGGAAAAACCTAGCTCAACGATGGTAAAAACCTCTGCAGAGTTGTCCAGAACTGCAAAGGTGATATATTTCTTTGTGGGTTTCGGCGTCACCTTTCGCATTACACAAAGTGCCACTGATACAGCCTTAAACCGGAAAATGTGTGATTAAAAACACGCTCACAGAATGTACATTTCAGCTCAGAGAATAAAATAAATTCAATGGCCTGTAAAAGGCAGCTTCAGCCTCACAGTTGGACGGATTATTACTGTAGCTGGCTAATTAAGTGGCATCCTGAAATACTGGAATACAGCTTGTCATTTCTTAATTGTCTTGGGAAGAAAACGGTGTCAGCCTTAACATCGCTCTTTATCACGAAGCAGTTAAAAATTGTTTAGCGTTGCTTTCCATTGTGATCCTTGACGAGAAAGAAAATAATAGTTTGACATACAATAGCAATCACAATCAGAAGATGTGGTACAGAGTAACTCATTTAAACACTTTTCCATTTGTCATCTGACTAACAGAAACCATTCCAAGTGGAAATCAAGTAAGTTATCATGTCGAAACAAGCTGCGGCTGGCGTGTGACCAGTGGAACAACGTCCTCACTGTGATGACATCTAAAACTGCCATTCATGGATGTTGATGTCAGTGGGAATTTATCTTCTGTCTCTTCCACTTATGTGATCCCTCTGCTCGTCTGGTCGCATCTCTGAGTGACAGGGATGAGATCAGGGTGCAGATCAGGCGTCTGTTTTCTGTGATGACGGACATTAATAACCTGCTATTAACACCCCCAACCACCCATTCCCTTCTCCTCGCCACTTTTGTCCGACGCGTAAATTCTAACGTAGCGGCCTCGGGACGGACGGATGGACAGATGGTTTTGAAAGAATTAGAATGACTGCAGAGCTGACACTTTATTCCCATTCCTGCTCTTTCTCACCTTTCTTTCTCCTCCTCACTCAACTGAGGTTCACCCCGAGCTCCCCAGCTCTATGCAGGCTGCTTCACCTTTGCCTCAAACATGAATAAACAGTTGCACTCAAATCCCACTTAAGATTCTGAACCCAGGCTGCCACTTATTTTCCAGAGGACTGGATCAAATAAGGCCAAGGGCTGCTTGCAGGGAAGCGGCACCTCTGTTTCAATGCAGGGCCTTGAAAACACAACAACATGACCATACTATATTACACGCATGCCAGTATAAGCTCTCCAGACACACGTCCTGGGAAAAAAAGAAGCTAGTACAAAAAGAGCTATTCTGCCCTTGCTTTCAAGGTTAAGTGCTTGCATTGTCCGAAAAAACTCACTCGGCCTCTGGAGGTGCACATTCAATTCAATGGCAACATCTCCTGTTACTAAAAAGTATAGTCATTGTTCTCTCTAATTAGATTAAGAAATGTGCATGTAAGCTGTCTTATTCCTAATGGTTACTTACCGACTATTTAATCAAACTCGGTTGCTAATTCACATTTGATGAGTTCATATGAGTCGAATGCAAAAGCAAATTAAACATGTTCATTCCTCACTTCCATTCCGCATAATGCAATTAGCCTCTTTTTATTAAGACTGGTGATGTCATTATCTTCAGGCAGTATGGTGGGCATCAGTTAAATGTGTCTCTATAGCCTGACACCGTTGATGCAAACTGAATTGTTCTTAGCACTCTGAAAGAACTGCATTATGCAAATGGATCTTAATTTGTTGAATGAAGAGCAACTCAGCGATCTGACTTGCGCTTCAGTTTGAGCTCTGAAGGCTTCCTTGATGAGGTTCAGTGCTAAGCAGAAAGCAGAAACGATACGACTTCAGTAGAAGACCCGTGCTAAAAGTGAAAAGAGCTCTGTCTCTAATGTCCCACACAGAACCCAGAGAGTTTTCTCCAGAATGTTTCAGCTCGAGGGAAAAATTGCAGAACCTGGGGCTTTATGAAGCTCCATAAACGTACATGGACAAGAGGAGAGAGGCTGGAGGGAAATAACGTCTCTCTAAAGCGTCTCTGCTGAGCTCTGAGCTCAGTCAGAGGCTAAGCTGGACACAAACACACAGGCCCACTGCCACAGACAGCTTAGCAGCTAGCTCACAGCCAGCGTCTTCCCCGCTAATACCATGGCTGTTGAGGGCGAATAGACACAAACTGTCCAGCAGTTCATGGTGCAAGGTGGAAAACCGCTTCACCTTCTGCTGGAACGCACCTTGCGAACACCATCAGAATTCAGATCACACCATTTGAAATTTTAGATTTGGTAACTCTTAACGTGTACCCTGTTTTTGTGCACAAGCCTTGCAGTTCCATCAAATCAACTGTGTGGAGGCATTTTGATTATGTCTTGATGCTGGTCTCCTCTGAAAGGCAACTCTGAAGTACATCAAACCACATTTGCAAGGAACAAACGTGGCCAACGGCACGACTCTAGGGGTGACCTTTCTGGTTGGTGCACCGCTTTAAATCAGATTTAAATATCGTAAGAAATATTCAAATCTTTGTCATAAATTTTGCATGGATATGATCAGTAGGAGAGGAATCCTACTGACTTTGGTGATCCCCTGACTTCACAATGCCACTGTGCTGTTGAGTTTTAGTTTTGGGTGAAATCACTCAATGGCTATCTGATAAATGACCATGAAATGTGATCCAGACATTTATGGTCACCAGGGGATGAATCATAACCCCTTGATCTCGAAAGTCAGTTTCCAGTCATCTACTGAAATATCTCAACATGTTCCGATGGATTGGAACAAAATTTGCCCACAAAACTAGCTACATTCCCCTCTGCCTCCATTAAGCTTTTAATGCTGATTAGTAATAACAGGCTATCAATGCTAACAATGTAAACTGAGGTGGTGAACATGGCAAACATTATGCCTTAACGTCAGTGTGTTAACATTGGCATTGCTGAGCCCAAGTACAGCCTAATAGAGCCATTAGCATGCCTGTGGACTCCTAGTCTTGTTTATTTTCATTTTACTGCTCTGTTTCATGTGCACTCCTGCCACAAACCGATATTGTGATGGCTTCCATTAAAATTATTGCGAGGATGCTTTCAGACAGTGTGCGGATTCAACTGGAGGCCAAATAGGAAAACAAACCCTGCTTCCTCTACTTGTTAAAGGCTAATAAGTACTATTTCCAGCGTTATCATTATATTACAGCTCGAACTAACTTTTTTCCCTCTCATTGACTGACTATATTGATAACCAGCAATGTTAAAGTCAGCGACAGCATTTAGATTTTTGCAATATATTTATACTATATAATTGTGTTCAAGCAAAACGAAAGAGGAGAGGAACATTTCTGACGTCGTAGCTTAGAGGCATGCCGTTTTCACATTTGCATGCATGAATGCTCCTCGTGAGTTTACAACTTTTTCTCTTCTTTCTTTCTTTTATTTTCAGCGGGATCAGTGCGAGCATCATCAGCACTGCTGGAAGATTCCCTCACCTTATTGCCCCTCCTCTTCAATTGGCCTCATGGGAAATCTAGAGCTGCGCCATATTAAGTAAAACCTCATGCTTCAGGAGCGTAGTCCTACTCCTGCTGACTCATAAAAATGATACAGAGGCTGTGCTGACATCAGCTGAATATAATTCTATTAGAGCACCCATTTGTTGTCAGGTTCCACTGCAGCTTCATTCAGTTGTCTAAATGACCCTTCATTTATTTTAGTGCCCTGTTGGGAAAGAGGGCGGCACCGGAGCACACCGGACGACCCTCCGGAAGCCGAGCCATCAGAGCTCAACTCGACGGTTCGAGCTGATGCATTTTCTCCCCTCTTCTCTTGCTTTTCCCTCCACTCCGCCACTAATGCATGAGACGTTCTCTCGTTCTCTGGCAGCAAATGGAGCTCTTAGCAGCTGCTTTAAAAATGGATTAGGTTGTTTTTTTCTTTCCAATTTTCTTCCGTCCTAGCCCTGGTATCGACAGTGAAGCGTATGCCACATGTGGAATTTTAGCACAGCGCTGTATCTTCGAATATATCCATAATTCAGGGCTGAAATAACACTTTGGTCCTTTGTGTCTTTCACTTTTCTTGGCTACAGCAATCAAATTGTCAGTTGTGTGCGATTAAATAGGAGTCTATGGGCAGAACGTTGGTTTTTCATCATGTTTTACACTCAGTTGGCTGCCTCGACATTGGTAACACCCACATATTTTCACATGCTTGAAAGTATGCAATTGTCTGCCTCTTTGTGCTTCTGTCACTGCACCATTTACAGCACATTTACACTTTAGGTCGTTGACTTTTACAGTTTGCAGTTTTGCTGGCTTTTCAACAAGTTTCTTCCCTCATCGCTCATTCTCACAGTCTCACTGTCTGCCAATCTCTTTTTTCTTCCTTCTCTCACTCGATAGCTCTCTGTTTTTCTCTCCATCTCTTTCCCCTGGTGTGTCTGAGTCGTGAGAAGTAACAGGTGGCCCCTGACAGGAAGTGGATTGGCTCGTGTTTCAAGTAACCCTTCATTCTTGTGATTCTCCCAGAGCAAAATACTCCCCGCTGTCTGTGGGTTGTTTTTGCTTTTCTCAAAGCCTTCAATTTCATCCATTCTTCATTCTCTCTCATGCAGTCACCGCCTCTGTTCTTTTTCTCCCACTAATGAATGAGTAGAGAGTACATGTGGCTATCTGTCCATTTGTTTGGTGCCCTGACTCCTCAAACTTTCGGTTGAGTTTGCTTTTCTGCATGTGGCGCACTCTTCCTCATCACCGTCACTCCTCATGCTGATCAACTATTTTTAGCTATCCCAACAGCGGTCTTTTGGTCATTCAGTCCGTCAACCACTTTGACTCAGATGTAAATAGTATATAGTTGTAGTAAATTGTATTGGATGGATTTCTGCCTTCCTTTCCTTGAACTGTATTTGGTACAGATGCTCATGTCCCCTTCAAGAGGAACTGTTTTAACTTTGGTGAGCCCGTAACGTTTTACTTGGCTTCATCATCAGATCAAAGTTTTAGTTTGTCACCCCAGTAGTAAGTTAGAACTGAAGCAAGTCCAGTTGCTATTGGAAAGCGCTTACAAGATGGTGGACACATTATACCTGGCAAACATCTGCATTTTAGCACAGTCATTGTGACCACATCAGCATGCTGACGTTAGCATTTAGAGCGACTGGCATGCCTGTAGACTCTTATTGTTCCTGTTCCTGTCTGCAAAAATTGAAATTGGTTGAAGTCTATGATGCTTCCTACACCAACTGCTAACAATCCTCTAGATGTCGAGATGAACTCATTGAAATGCTGACAATATGCACTCCTATAATCAAGGGAGAGGATACTGAAACCAAAATCCATTTCTCTCTAAAAGTTTTGTTGTGTCACACTTGCTGTTTTTATTGAAACCTTTCTAGTAAAATGAATGTTTATCTCAGTTTTGTGGTCCTTCTCTTTGTGGACGTTATATAGATGTCAATGAAAATAAGCTTTAGAGACGCAATTATTGGACATCCAGAAGACGTCCTCAGGTGAGCCAGAATGAAGGGTTTTTATACGTCTTTTCTGGACATAGTGAAGATGCCTTTTCTAGACGCTATATGGACACAATGAAAATTAAGTTTTAAAGACACAATTACTAGACATTTAGAGAATGTCCTCAGGGGGGCTAGATTAGAAGTCTGTATATGTCGTTTCTGGACGTCAATGAAAATATGTGTTAAAGACATAAATTACTAGATATCCAGAAGACTTGCTGACTGCATGAGGATGATGACTTTACATTTGGAAATGTTAAACATTCAAATTGAGTAACTGGGGAGAACAGCTTGTAAAGGAAGTACCCTTCACTGAAATGCACTGACTTTAACTGATCACCATCATAGCTTTGCAACCATTCATTCCTTTGACAGCAAACTGACCACTCCAAGAAATCACATGTGTAAGTCAAATGCTTTTATTCTCTCACTTGAGCCAGTGTAAAAATGTAAATACAAAACTTTATATCCGATCTGAACATCTGATCACAAAATCTAATTTTAACATAATTTGATCACCACTGCAAGATTTTTATTAATTGATTTTTTTTTTAAACATGTGGTGTCACTTCATTGGACTGATACCTGGAACACATTCGAACCACATCCCAAAAAGCAGGCAGCACACTCCAAAAGTCTTGTCCACATATAATATTTGTAACTCTTACAGCTGCAAACAAAATCTTTACTGCTTATATCCACCTCCTCCCACCCTCCCCGGAGCATGTTTGAGGTGGTCAGCTGCTGCAGTCCTCATCTGGGCCTCTGTTGCAGAACTGGCCCACTGCATGACAGCAGCTAAAATTAAAAAACAAACAAAAATCATGTAAGATAAATAAATATAGATGCTACTGTTTAGGCTTAAGGCCCAAACACAACGAAGCATTTTTTGTGCAGCACGACTAGCACCTGTTTCAAGAGAGCTAAAAGGAATAAAAAACTACAACCAATCTGAGAGAGCACTGGTCGCCACCACTGCGCCCCGCAGGACACACTGCTCCCATCAGTTATGCGCAAATTCAGCTATTCTGAATACAGAATACAACAACATGTGGAGACCATACAGAATAAAATATAAAGTAATTTATTTCAAAGAATTAAGAGCCAACCAAACAAAGTGCACCAAACAAGGGAAAAACCAACACACCCACTTCCTTCCAGGTGTGAGCAATCCGGCCTGATGATGCTTTCTGCAGCACCAGGGTTTGGAGGAACCTCCTGCATCCATCACACACACACACACACACACAAAAAAGGACAAAGTGATGTCAAGTTTGGGGTGGGGTTGGAAAAAAATCGTTAAAAGCAATGATACCTACCATGAGTCCAAAATATGTTGTTACAATCACCATAAAATTGGAATTACTTTTCACAGCGGATGGTTATCAGCCTGGTGACATGAACAGGACTGGTTAATTGACCTCAACTTTATTGATAGTGTGTAGCACTTTCATACAAATATAGCCAAAAATACTTTGAATAGCAAAATCTAAACTGACAGTACATTAAATAATTCACACTTTTTTGTGTGTGTGTCCAGTTAACAGTTCAATTGACCCAGGACCCTTTGTTGGCCTGGCTGAATGCTCAATGTTATTTCATTATTTGCCAACTGATTCTGGTTGTCAGTGGAAGTCCAAATGATATCTTGTCAGAATTCTATACCAGCTGTGTTTTCCACTGGACATTCAGAGTGTGGCCTGTCGGAACGTCTCCTTTAAGCTTATTTTTGTCTTTGGTAGACGTCCAGAATTTGGCCAGGTCGAACCCTTTTCTCAATGTCTAATTCTGGATGTCTAATTCTGGATATCCCGTCGGACGTCCAGATTACAGCCCGGACAGACCGACGGGATATCAACTTTTCTTGGATGCCCACAGACGTTGCTTGCTCAGTGGGTAAAGGCAAGTCCACACACCTCTCAAAGAAGGACATTTGTTTGCAGATGTTATTGTGGTCATTCTTTCCTTCAGCTGGGAACAGCAGATCCTAAAGGATATTAAACCTGTGGATACTTTCATAATCAGACTCCAAGGAACATGCTGCCTCGATGCTGCAGATAGCTGTAATGAAAGAAAACGGTCAGTTGGTGGTAACACCTCTCTCTGTCTTTTCGTCTCTAATGTTCTACTTGATCTATATGCAGTATACAGTACAGCCACCCATACAAAACAGATTACTGTGCAGGATATCCCACTGTCGTCATTTGAAGACCAGAGATCATATTTCAGATGCTTGCATAAGAATGTTAAGCAGATATAAAGAGCAAGCAGGAGGAAACGATCAATGATAAAACAAATAATAAAGATTGTAAAAATGTCAAGTGTGAAATTGTTTGTTGTGAAAATCTTTCAGTAATACTCAACTGGATTGCTGCTAATTAGCCAATCAGGCAATAATACCCTCAATGTGGCTTGCAACTGTGGAGTAAAAACAGCATCAGATAACACGTACTGTTTGATACTGGCCATCTGTGACGACCAACCTCCATATTGTTTTTTTTTTCCTCAAGAAAACCATTTACTGAAAAAAGTGATAACAGTGGTGGCTTTCTCAAATGCTTAAAATGGCCAATGGATACACCAATCCTGGCTTCTTAAAATCCTGTCCACATTGTACTAATAACTAACAGCAAATGCACTTTGAGAGAAACAGGATAATGTTTTTAATCAATATAATTTTTAGTGGACATATCTACAAAATGTTTGTACTTACATGTGTATGGAAAGTTCATTTTAACATAATCCGGCTTGTTGCAGCTACAGCCGGATCAGTGTGTTATGTTTAGGCTACTGAAAGCAACCAGGTAGTGCTTCTTATCACCATGACCGGGATCGTGTCCCAGACTTAACCAATGCAATGAAAGATCAGTTTACCTCTCCCAAAACCTAAAAGAAATAATCAGAAAGAGAACTTTAAACAGAGTCACCAACTCACACAAAATGTATGACTAATGTAGTGAGCTTCAATTATTGCAATTTAAATAAGTATAAAAATTAGGGCTGTCAAGTGATTAAAAAAATAGTCAAATCAATTACTGTGCATGCTTTGTGATTTATTAATGTCACTTCACTTTACAAATCATATATTTATAAAGCCTCAGCTAACTCCCTATCCTGTATCAATGAAACTAGCCTGCAGCCCATTGCAATCCATTTAGCACTTGGGTTGGTTCATCAGTCACCTGTAGTCTTACTCAGTCTGTGTCTGAACCACTGTCTGACCTCTGAGCCCGCTGCTATGTGCTTTGCGCTGAGGTGAAGTAGCTCGATGGTACAGAAATTCCTTACTGCAGGAAATGCACAGCACAGCAACGTTTTGTGATCTGCTTCCAACATGTTTACAAAGCGACTGCGGACGGTTGTGTGCTCAGTGACAGATGAGGTCAAGGGGCATCATAGAGCGTGATTAATCTGCCTCATGTTTTTTGATGCATTGTTTTTTCTATGATGCTAATGTGTTGCTTAGATGACCCTAATAATAAGATGTAAGAAGTGGTTGAATGCAAATATCCAACTTTTGGAATTATCATTTTCAGTTTGTCTTTTATGACACTCACTGAGTTATTTAATATTTTAATAAAGACCTGACTTGAACTTTTTTCATTCTATTTTCTGCATTTGACAAGCTTTGTCTTGATTCCTCTTTTTGTCACTATTAAGTTACACCATAACCCAATTACTTGATGCATTTATGGACCTTGGGAAGACGATGTACATTATCAGAAGCTAATGGAGAACGCTTAAACAGTTACCAGCATTCCAAATCCAAAGTGTACAATAATGCATATATCATAGTGCACTGCCATTAAAAATATGTCATCAATTGAAATAAGAGAACACCCTAAAGGCCTCACAAAACAGTTCTTATGTTGATGCACTGTTGCTTTTTGAATTTTTACAGATGCAAAGCTGTATACCGAACCACCGCCAAAATGCCAGCTCTTCCTCCTCCCTCTCTGCAGCCCATATGAAAGTAATGGCTGAAAAGGTCATACAAACACAGAGTACTTTTCACCGGGTTCCCCTTGCATCAGCGCGCCTGAACAGTGCAGTCAATCGGAGTGACAGCCCGGATCATTGGCTGCTGTCTGCGGGTTCCTACGTCTCTGTTGTTTTATCCCCTGCGTGTCACTGTCATGCCCGTCTTCATCTGGACGCTCCACACAAATATTGATTCCAGCCTTCGTTAGCTCAGCTGGCAGCCGAGAACGCTGATGTAACCCAGAAAGCTTCTGACAGACAGCGACGAGCTCAGTGCTGGCTAAAGCACAATGTTTCTGCAATATGATATTATGACATGATAGAAACCAAGCTTTGGAAACAGGAATCCATATCAGAGAGAAAAGGTGAAAGGTATCAGCGAGGTAATGCAGACATGCCGGTTTTCATTTCAATCACTTATCCCCATTATCTGTGTATTAACTTAACCTCTCTTTCTCACATACACATTAACGCATCCATGTCTTTTTTTATTTCATTACTCCCTTTCTCTCCTCTGTGGAAACTGGCACTGAGGAGATAGAAGTAGTGCATTTAGCTTCACCAAGGTGCTGAAGGATGCAGGCAGGAAAGGTTTCCTCTCTTCCAGCCTTTCCTTTTGGTCACGCTGACATATCGATCCGAGAGCGTTCAAACCTGTGCGAAGCAAAGACGTCTGTGTCCATTCAACTCGCCATGTACCCCGGTTCCCATGGCAACCTGAGGCTGTGCGTGCTCCTGTTTCCAAGCAGCCTGCAGGTTTCCATCAGTGCCTGAGGTGTGATAATGTGGTGTGGCTTCTCTCCATCCATCCATCCATCTCTCTCTGTCTGTGTTATCTCCCAAAAAAAGCAGAGCATGGAGTCTATGGAGAAAAACTGCAGCCACAGTTTGCATCTTTTCAATGTTGGCTGCCTTACTTTCCATGTTGGGTGAACAAATACACTGTGGTGGGGGTTGCACAAGGTGACACTGCTGACTGTACATCATTTCAGCATTTGGGCCATGTTTCTTTTCCACCTCATTGCAGTTTTGTCCGTGTTCAAGACATTTTTCTCTTTTTCTGCTGGTCAAGCACAAAACAGTTTGTGATAATATTAGTTTCCTGGAGGAGCTGCTCAGAAAACGAATTGCTTACTGATATTCAACATTGGTTCTGTCACTACAAGCTGAACTCACATTTTGACTACGTTTGTCATAAATGTGTGTTCAGATAAATGAGATAATGGACCACAAATGGAGCACTTCCATTATTCCAATGCAACGCCACACAAAACAACATCAAGTTAATGTAACGTGACTGAACAACTTTGGTTTCTGTTATTGGTGGGTGTAATTAACTCATCTCACCTGGGGGTGCAGGCCCTGTGAATTAATCACAAGAAATTGTGGAGCCGTAAGCTGAAAGCAATAAAATACAGCAATTTGTATGTTCATTCTTTATTTTGAAGAGCAGCAGCTCTGACCATCATTTGACTGGAAACACAGCTGAGGGAGATTTAGGTTGGATCTTTCAGAAAGCTAGAAAAGACACAGGTACAGTACACCAGGATACACACCATTTTTTGCCTGGCTATGAAATCAATACTCAGCCCCAACATGACTACACACATAGCCCCAAAGCTTCACCTCACACTTTCCTCATAAAAGATTTTCAGCACATTGGTGAGTGCAGTATAAAGGAAAATGGATTAGAGCACAGTCCGGGTCATCTTTGTCTGAGTACAAAAACACACACAGGTGCTTTTAAGAAAGGGCAACAATTTTATGTGGATGCAATAAAACGTCTGTCATCTTTGGAAATGGAAATGCTGTAAAAGCCCACGAAAAGGGGAGGTCAGTGCTACAATGGAATAGTGTGAAATAGTAAAAATGAAACATTTGATTTCATAGCAATTAAAGTTGGCAGCACAGGTGGCACACACCAGTGAAAATAGCTTTACAATATGGTACAAAACCTGCATAAATGCATGTATGCATGCAGGGGTAGAAGTAGCAAATTGCATTTACTCTTGTTCATGTAACAAAGTTGTTTGTTGTGTTCTCTTACTTGAGTACTTTTTTTTATAACAATATTGCACTATTCTAGGTTTCAGCCCCTGTCTGTTACAGAGCAACAACAAAAGTCACATGAAAAAGTCCTGATAAACTGTGTGAGAACGGAACAGAAATAAGGAGCCGAATCAGCGGCTGCAGACGAGAAGAAGCTGCTGGTGTCTCTGTGGCTGCAGGAGGGCAGAGCTCCAGAGAGCTGCACATCCAGAGACACACTCTGCAGACACTGCACCTAGCTGACGCACATCATTAAAAAAGGTTGCATCTATCCTTATCAGTCACTGATTTAAAGCACCAGCTGGACAGCATGCCAAGTAGCAAACATACTCAAGATGTTGCATGGCCAACAAGTGCATGTCAGGTTATTGTAACCAGCTCCAGACCTCGGGGTATCTGGGCTCAGAATCACACACACACACACAAAAATAAACTGAATTGGTCCCACGACCTAAACATAACTCCAAAATATGTCAAAATATCAAATTCAGAACAAAAATACAAGTTTGACCGTCACTGCATCAAATCCCTTATCTTAAATTATCTATTTACAGCCTCTGTCAATAAGACACAATCAAAAAAGTAAAATGGCTAGATCTCAAATGTGGCAGTGACAACTAAACAGAAATGCAACATTGGAGCAAAGTTTACCGTGTTACTCATTTTAAAACACAGATTAAGTAGTTTTTTTGCAACAGAAACCCACATTTCAATCCGATAAACTAATACTGTGAGATGCATGAAGTTACAGTCACGTCGTTACGTTACTGCATGAAGCAGACTATCAACTGAATTGCATTTGTGATCTGAACATGAACTACAGACCAAAACAATACAGATACGTCACCAAATCATCACAAACCAAACAAAACAGTTTCTTAATCTATCAGCTTTGTGTAAGTATGAACAAAAGAGTAAAAACTTGCTTTTACAGTACCTGTGGATCAATTAGCATCGTCATAAAGCCAGCGGCATTTTATTTCTGACGCTCTGTTGGGCTTGAGGGAAATATCTCTCAGCCTGACCCACAGAAGCGTTAGAGCTTCATCTACTGGTGGGATGGAATAACTTCACGCTATTCAAGTCAGTTTAGTTAGTTAGTTCTCAATGTGATACCGTAAAAATAAAACTAGGGGGTGACTGCTTCATGTGAAAACACATTAAATCACAACATTTCTGTTTTATAGTAAACATTTGCTCAACCTGTTGTGTCTGTTTTATATTAAAATGTTTGTATTCAAAAAATATTTTCTCAGTCCTTTACATTATGCTAAATGCTAAATGCTTAAGTACTGACAGTGGATCCTCCAGCCGTGACTTCTACACGTGCTGAAGAACTAAAGTGAGATGTGTGAGGACTTTCTGCTGTTTCTGACAATTTCTGTCACATTGGGACCGTGTCCCTCAGGTCAGAATGTTTGAGAACTTGAGTGCAGTGGGACACAGAGGTTTAGTGGAGTGGCTATAATACGAACAGAAATGGTCAAGCAAAGAAGTTGAACCAAGAGCAGATTGTTGAGGACCTCGCAGTGCTCAAGGCTCAAAGAATAACACTCAAACAGGTGAGTTAGGAAGTAAAACTTTATTTATATAGCACGTTTTTTAAACACTGGTTACTGCGTTACATCAACACCAGTGCAGGAAAAGGAAAGAAAAAAATAGGAGTGATGTGAGATCTACAGTGAGTCCTGCTCAATAGCCGAGCTGCTGCATTTTGCACGAGCTGAAGACAAGCCAGGACCGTTTGACTAAAGCAAGTGAAAAGGGCACTGTGGTGGTGAAGACCGGAGAAAATAAAGACATAAATGATACAGTATGCTCTTAATCAAAGTCGATAATTATGGTCTGATTTTAGCAATGATTCTCAGGACTGAACCGATTTATTGACATGGTGTTGAAATCTCAGTTGATGGTTAAGTGTAACACCATGATAACTAGAGTTTGGCTTGACATAAGGGCCAGTACACAGGATCATGCCATTTGTAGGATTTTCAGGGTCAATAATAGAAGTTTAGTTTTGTCAGAATTGCAGAGAGTGTCTGTGTTGCTGAAGTCATCTGGTTTTACTGAAACAAATAGCTGAGTGTCATCTGCATAATAATGATAGGAACTACAGCAAGGCCACTGATTATCTTTACCTTGAGAAGCCTATACAGTATAAAGAACAGGACCAAGGACTGACCCTAAGGTACCCAAAATAACAGTGGAGCAGATGAGGGCACATAGTCCATAGAGACCAAAAAATGTCTATTTGACATCATATTTGGCAACTATGTGACAAACCACACCACAACTTTCCGTGAGATACCAACACATCTATTTACTCGATTAATGACGATAGTGTAATCAGTGGTATCCATGGCATCTTACATTCAGTATGACCAAGGTGGAGTGTTCCCCCCCATCAGCCTGCATAAGGATGCCATTTGTGACTTTTAACGCAGCAGTTTCAGTTTTGTTTTTTAGGTTAAAGCCAGAGTGAAATTGATTAAAAAAGCCATTCCCTTCAACAGCTTGACTTACTATTTATTTTTATCAAAGTAAAGTATTTAAGCACTTTTACTTGACTGAAATGTCTTTAAAGTAACAGTACTTTTACATGAGTATAAGGTTTTAGTACTCTTTCCACCTCTGAATGCATGTACTGTATAGAGTTATGAATAATACATACAAAGTTATCTAAACTGAGTTCTCTATATAGCTACTCTCTTTGGATGCCTGGGAAATGAGTACAGTAAGTCACAAAAATGAAAGGAGGAGAAATGTACTAAAAAGTTAAATATAGAAAAGGAACACTGGATTGAATGCTGCCATTAACTACAGAAGATGAAGTGTTTAGTAAGGTGAGAAAGTAGATCAGGGAGTTATGCTGGTGTGCCTTCTTTTGGGCCATTATAATGTGAGCGTCTTTATTTTTTTGTTCAAGGCCTGCAAGCATAATAGGAGAGATGATGAATCACGCTTTCCCAAATGCTGTTACGGGGATAAGAGAGAAAGGCAAGAGATGTGACGATGGCGAGTGCAGCTTTCTCTGGACGGACTCGTCCCTCACTGCTGCCTCAGAGAAAGTTTGTATTCACTTTGAAGTTTTTATTTATCATTCCCTGTGAGGGAGAAACTCTTTCTTGCTCCTCATCCATCAACACATTGATATTTTCAGGATGGGATGTTGTTACTTTAAGAGCCCCAACTGTGAGATTTTCCTTAATTTGTCCGTTTTTAATTTTTGTAGTCATATGCTATATGTACATTTCATATATTCCGACATTGCCACTAGCCTTCGGTAGAAATTGGCTTCAGTTATTGTTTGGGGTGCCCACAATAAATCCAGCCAGTTCTTTTCCCTCAAATATACTTTTCCTTCATTGCTCCTGACCGTATTAAAACCCAACATGCTGAAAAGTGCTAATTCTTTCTTTGCTACGTATAGGTTTGTACATTTGTTCTGTAGAAGGTGACAAAATACCGAAATTACCATAAGGCGGAGTTATTACATCAAATAAGGATTTTTTTTCTATTTTATATGGGCTGTGCATGAAGAAATATACGTATAGCTAAAAAAAGTTATTCAAGACAAAGAAAAGAATCTTAAAAGTACACAGCATGTTATCCTATTAATTTTCTGCAGCTGACGACTGAGACATGTCATCGGTTCAAAGTCGTGTTTATAAGCACGTCATTATGGCCATGATGTCTGGTTAAACAGGAGTTGTTGTACAGAACCGCATTCAATGTTGAATTGAGACATTTTCAAAGCCCCCCTTTTATTGTTTTGTCATGTATCCTCCCTCAAGATGCAAGGTCAGTGACTCCCTGAAGTGAAGTATCTGAGTCCTGTTTCACAGCTGTCTACATTTGAAGATTAGCCGCTCTGAACTTCACACTGAAGCTGTGAAAATACTACAGAAATTACTGTGCATTAAAGAGAGATGAATTTTGCCAAGCTCCACTTCCAATAACAGAAAACAGAGGTGAAAATTTTAAATTTCAACCTTAACCTCAGCTTCCTTTTGGTATTGCAAACAACATTAGCATCAGTTTTCCATTACCTCTCCCTGAACATGAATGATATAGAGTTTATTATTTACACAAGTACCTGCTGAATACATCTTGGTGACTAAACTGGGAGAAGGTCAGTGTCTCTTTTTTTCAGATGTCTGTTTGTCTGCCTTTTGCTTTTCTTTGAAATGAGGGAGTTTATCTTTAGCATCCAATGTTTGTGCATTCATTTGCAGCACCTTTTCTCTCTGCCAGACAATGACATGCTCAATTATTCCAGCACATTTATCCAATGAGGTGTAATCTGGTGCCTGTTGCAGCTATCAATTTAATTGGAATTCTAAAAGTTGCATCGGAATAAATGTCAATACAAGCAGATCGCATGACCATAGCGCTTTATGTTAATACCCGTGACTGATCCAAATGAATGAGAAATGACAGCTTCACGACAGAAATTGACAATGACATTTCAGTTCCATAGCGCTTCATGCACATTACAGTGGTTCATGGTATAAACATAAAGTGCGAGAAAAGTGAACGAAGCAGCTATGTTAGACTCCGCATCCAGCCAGCATTGAAATAAGTATTTTCAATCAAAGGGCGGTCCATCTGCCATGTTATGTGGACTCCAGCTGCTCGGGACCTCAGATTCCTCTATACTTACTCTTTCAACGGGCGACGTTGAGCCCCCACCATGAGCCATCCTGTAAGACAACATAAAGACAGTGTAAAGTAAACATCTCGCCGGCTAGTCAATCAGCCTTTTCTCCCCCGTCCAATCAATTGAGTGCTTGCCTTCAGAGTCCTGAAATAGATTGAGCTTCGCTTTGTGTGGCACAACAGATGAGAGTGCACTTAACTACAGGGAGAAAATGGGTAGCATTTCCATCCCTGTCTCTGCAAATGTACATCAAGAGGGGTATATTCAGTTTTGGTAACATTTGACCAGCGTAGTATGCTTTTAGAGTCCATTTTCCTGCCCTCTCTCTCTCTCTTAACGTCCCCGCGCTGTGCTTGAATAATCCCAGCAAAAATGTTTCTGCATATCTGAATCACAGGTTGCAATCAGAAAGTCTGAGATTAATGTAGCTCTTTGATAGCACACCCCAGCCTGCCACATATTGAAGGGATACTTTGTCTAAAATGTCAAATTGTTGCCTGTACGATTGAAACGTGTCTTGAAAGTTGTCAGTTTCTTCCTCTGTGTAGAGTTTACAGCTCGAAATCCTCAGTTACAAGCAATTTCAAAGGCGACCTATGTGTGCATACCCCTGACCTTCAATCTCTTGCTGTCCTCCAAATGTGCAGCCTGGAGAAGCAGAATTCCTGCTCAATCGAGTTGTTTCATTTGCCTCAAGTTAACAACACATAAACAACACTGTGATGGCAGATCAGATAGCTAAATTAATATAATATCATCATAATTTTATTCACATTTGGATTAATCAGCAGTGTCCTTGCACAAATTTTAAAATGAGTTGCAGCATGGAAGAGGAGACTGAAATCCTAAGGGAATACCTTTAAGGTCAGTCATATGATGTAATTCTTAATATGCTTTCATCATGACATTAATCTGAAATGTAGAGTAAGGTAGAGTTTCACTTTAAGATACTCCTCCATCATTCTGCTGTTCAGGAATGAGTCTAAGATCTCTGTTCAAACTGATTTGCTTTTGCTCCGGTGTGAGAAAGGTGTAACAGAAGAAAAAAAAAATCTATGAATTCTGAGTAGTATTAATGTCATAGTACAAAGTAACAGCTTGGCATTCTGTAGGTTCACTGATGGCTGTCTTGGAGATTAGCTACATCAGTAAACCTTAATGCCAAACAGGTAAAACCCAGCACCATGAAATGGGATTGCAGCAGATAAAAAGTGCACACACAACAGTCACTTCCTCAACTAGAAGTACATTTTTGTGGAATACTGAAACATTCAGTAAATCATTACTGTCGATGGCATTACAATGGGTAGGAACACCACCTTGGTTTGATATGAAGCCTGCTCAAGGCCTCAGTTCGCTTGAAACAAAGTGCTGATTGGATTGTTGAACAATGTCTGAACCCCTCTTCGCCTACACCTTTTTCTTCAGAGATCAAGCAGGTTGCATCTGACAATTTGTGTAATACCAGAGCCAACAAGCAAGCAGAAATTGGCCGGGTGAGAAAGTACTTTGAGCTTCTCGCTTTCTTCATTCTTTACACAACTACTTTCCTCACTTTATGTGTGTTGAACTAATTGCGACGTCATGAATGCCTTCCAGGAGAGACTGTCTAAAAGTGGATTATTGCATCTCTGCCCTCAGTGCTTGAGTGCTGCCGTTCAGACACTTTGTACGAGGCATGTTTCAAGCATGGTGCAGCCATTAATCAATGTTCAATCTCACCATCCTTTTTACCGTCACCCATGAATAAGATCCTGAACTGCACAGACTGTGCAGTCCACCTTTTCTGGGCATATATTTACCACGAAGCGTGTTTTATGTTACTAAGGAGCTGATCTTCATCCTAATCATGCCATGATCAGCTGTGAGCTGCTGATTGAAGGTCACCACCATCATAACCGTTTCATCCACAAATAGTATAAATCACCATAATGTCACTAACAGTCCAGACCTCAACGACACATTAATATCCTTTTCAAGAACAGTTACGGTGAGGACAGGCGACATTTGAATAACATGAAATTCACTACATTTTGTGCGCAGTCAACAACAGATGGGAGAAACCATAAAATCATCACACTAGTAAAATATACATGAGGTCTGAAAGGGTGTGACAGACACTGTTTCTGATTAATTACAGTTTTGAAATGCCCATAGGTGTGATTTGAATATGCATGCAAAACCCCAGGCTCTTTTTCTTATTAAATAGATACAAATTAGTCCTGTTTGCCATCTGCTCTGTGAATGTTCTGAAATACAGGCCATGATTTTGGGGAGCTAACAACATCCAGGACAATGCATTAGAAAAAGATAAGACCCAATCTTGCACAGTTGATTGATATTATCTCCATTGCACCAAGTCATGCTCTTCTCAATTCAATTAGAAAAGCCATCCGAGTCACCTTCATGACAAATTTACACATTTTACACTGCTCTGAATCAATAAGAATGGAAAATGGATAGAAAGGGGAATGTCAGCAGACACATCCAGAGTTTTGTCTTCTTTTGGTTTGTAATTGGGAGACTCGGCTAATTAAAATAGAGTTCCCAGGCAGTCGATGACGGCCGTTGCTGCTGCGGTTCTCCCCTTCAGATGTTCAATGAAGAGGAAGGGGTATTAGAGCCATAAGGAATGACACAAAGCTGGCTATTCACACATAATTGCTCACCCAGGGAGGATGCAGTGAGATTGGTGGCCTGACGAACGCCCGAGGTGTCAGTTCCTGTCAAGATGATGAAGCTCTCCAATGCCCCCCGGCCCTGCTCTGAGACCCCAGCGCGGTCCAAATGGGACGTCAATTTTAACTTTATAAATCCAAAATTGATGAAATATGAGGTGGCTGTAACTTCAGACTAAGCCTTAGTTAGGTTTCCTGTGCAGAGGCCCTTAACTGGGGCTTGCCTCAGCTGAGCTGTGGATTTATTTATGGAGCCAATAAATCTGGATGTCTCAGGAAAAGGAAGGTTTTGTTTGAAACAATCACCCAATGTTTAGAAGCACCTTATAGAGCTTCACGATGCAGCACACTCAGTCTGTGAAGTAGTGTGTAAATCAAGCCATCAGCCACATAGATGTGCACATTGGAGGTCCTGTTGTATTTGGCTCCCAGAGAGCCCCTGAAACATGTCACAATGTAACTCAGTTTAGTAAATGGTAGAGCAGATTCTGAATAGCTGATTGATTGCATGCTGGTAGGGGGATAGCTAACCATTTAACATCCGACATTCAAAGTCATTAACATGGAAATGAAATAATTTGTCTATTAACTGTTTCCTTTTAACAGACCTGCGAGCAGGTATACCAGGTCCCAAGCACCAGATGCAACTAGGGCTCGAGTGACCAGGAGGCTAAATTAATAATCCATAAAATTACTTAAATTAAAGTAAAACTATCAGTTAACAGACAGGATTGGAATCACATGTACATCAAACAAACATAATCAAATCAAACAAAGACGGAAATTTTACACGGTCAGCTTGGAACTAGGGACAGTCGATGATTGCAAAACCTCGCCCACCTGAATTCTGAATCTTGTGAATCTGAAGCCAAGATCAGAGAGCATAATGTCAGCACCAAAAAGACTTAAAAGAAGGACCCAAAAGATATGGGATGTTGGGCAAGACAATTTATAATTTCATACCATGGTCTGGGTGAATACATGATTCCGATTGGCTGCAGGGTGTCCATGTTAATGACAATGGACACCTACTAAGTAGTTCAAGGGAAACTGTCTGTAGCCAACACATTCACTAGAATGGTGAACAAAATATCAGCCTTTTATCTAAAATGAGTGACTTAAACATTTCTTTCTACGATTTAGCAACTTTGATGATTGGGATGGAGCTGAGAAAAGAGAACTTGAAAGGTTAGGTTTGAAGAGGCATTTAAAACACTGAAAGACGTCCTTGCACAAGAATGAATGGACAGAAACTTTGGAAACTGAACTGCTGACATTCTGGACGAGCACTGACAGGCACTAACCAGCCCAAAAAGGCGGGGTAGTGCAGCGTTGCCAGCCTTGGAATTCAATGTTATGACTGACACCAGATTCAAGACCAGCAATGTGATGTTTAAAGCCATACTTAAACATTACAGAAAAAGCGTCATGTCATCGATGAACATTGTCCACAAGAACACCACCAGTTACCGTCTACTCGTGGACGCGCAGCCGTTTGTTGTCGTTTGGCCAGCTGTTCCTCTCTCTGCCTCCGCGTCCTCCTTTCAACGAGCTCCTCGTCCGTGTACTCTGGCTCAAAACGGTAAGGACGTCCATCGTAAACAAAGTCATCGTCCACCACCTCAGAGTCAGAAAAATATTCATCCATTTTGTGAAAAATAACAGTCGCGAACTACAGCTAAACTAGCCGACTGCCGCAGAGTTAGCCGTGTTGTGGCTGGCTGCTCGCAGCGCACGGCGCTCGAAAATGACGTCATCCACGTCAGAAGTAGTTGTCTAGAGACACTGGATGTTGATGACATGCCGCCACGGGCTCAGAGGGGAATAGCGCCAGCATATCATAACAAAATATTGGAATATGAACGAGTTTCGCTGCAGATTAGGCGTTTATAGAGGCTACGCACGGGTGCCCCGATAACTCGCATTATACGGATATACACGCCGCTCCTCTGGGGCTAATTTCTTCAAAACGACTCCAAATGCCACCAAAGTTGTCGGGGTGTCTAAATGGTCGTAATTAATGCTACAAATAAAGTCCAGGTTGTAAAAAACGAAAGTTATCCTTTAATTCTTTTTTTCTTGGCAAGTGACCGTAGTATAAGTGAGATAATGCTCTTTGAGATGCTCGTATTCAGGAATTAATGGACGACATGGAGGCAATCAGAGGACGTTTTTGGCTTCCACATCATCCATTAAGTTCTGATGGTGGACACCTGGTCAGGCATTATCCCTTACATATCCCGTGTAGTGTGTTTGCAACAATAAGGATGACTGAAAGACTGCCATTTACATTTCTCTGTTTCTGTCCAATCAATTATGACCCTCACGCAGGTCATGAAAGACCATAAGCAACGATTCTCAGAGCTCAGCAAAAAGTCTGACACATCTCTCGACCAAGTCATGCCTCGACCATGATCACCTGATCTGACATAGGGACCGTCTCTGATGACATAAATGCTGCTTCTATCAGGAGAGTAAACAATATATTAATTTGGTCCCACATATCTAAATATCACTTAATTCTGAAAGGTAAATTGTGGGTTACTTTTGATAGCTCTTATTGGTTTTGAATAATTTAATGTTTTTTTTCTCCAGACTGACTTGTAAACAGAAAAACTAATAACCTTGATGTCTCGTCTTCTTTGACTCCATTTATTCTAAGCTGTTCATCTGGCAGGTTGCAGGATTTCACTTCACTCACTTCTTCTGCATGCTCCTTGTTTTTCCATCATCGCTCACTGTTCTTGACTGAGTGATTGGCCATCCCTCTTGGGCGCAATAGTGAAGTTGGACCATGTTCAAAGTGCAGTATTTCATCAATACTTGAGGATTATTATTTAATATTCCATATTAAAGGGCTGAGAGTAGATTGAACGCACAGAGGTGCAGGAAAGAAACTGCCTTGAAATGTAATAATCAACAAAATTGCACTTTGCCACTCCTGGCCAACCGCCTCCCTCGACAACTTCCGATATTATCTATGTCTGTATATACTGCTGTGTAATGTTTTGGTCTACACTATAGTAATGGCTTCTTTTCTGCTGGCAGGATTTGTGACGGTCTCTTTAAATAAACAGGGGACTTATTACAGCTCCAGTACATGTTCCTTATTCAGAGTGCTCTGACATACACATCATCAGAAGTACCCCAGTTTCCCACAGGGGTGCATTAAAATTAGAAAACAGACAGGAAGATGGACTAGCCAGGCCCAGACATAACCTCGCACGACATGGATTCACATCTGGCAGCGAGGAAGCCAGCCACATTTTCTCTGGAGGGGGAAAAAGAGAGCGGATTAGAGTTTGAGTGATGTTGGAGCTGTTAGATGAATCAAATCTGACTGGGGGAGTCACTCGAATAAGGTGACAAATGACCAACCGTGACAGTCAGGGCAGTATTTTAATCTCCTTTAGTTAATTTATCCAGGACCTGAGCACAACCCTTGGAAATAAGTTATTATTGTCACTGCACTGGACTTTGCCCGAGGACAAATGGATTTAAAGAGTGAAAAGTCTGGAGAAAACGTTCATAAACCAGCGCTAAAGTCATACAAGAGAAATAATGAGCAGATGAATTAGTGTAATCGTGCACCAGGGTCCCTAAGACAGAGTTGTCTTAGGTCATTTAATAGACAAGCTCTGGCCTGTGCTAGCCTCGTCTGTGTCCGTGCGAGGAGATGCCAGTGGCCCAGTCTGTCCTGACACGAATAAAGAAAAGACCTTACAGAGAAACATCTGTTTGGCCGGCAGACATGTTATCACCCAGATGAGGTCGAAGGAAGGATTCTCCGGAGATTAGCATCTGGGTTTTTAATTTAGACATTCTCCTCCTCTCTACTTCCATCACTACAACTCTTTCCTTCTTTTAAATCAGCCCTGTTCCTCTCATTTCCCTTCTAGTATGACAGTCTATTTTTAAGATTTTCCTCTCGTGAGGCCACTCTTTTCTGTTAAAGTGGTACTTATTGCAGCGTGTTTAGCCAATTTTGAGTCTTATTGTTGATGATAAAAAACATAAATGATGATGGCAATAACACAGACGGTAGAGATAATCAGTCAGTATATTTGCAGCACCATTAAAGGGTTATTTAGAGACAAGAACAGGCAAAATGTAATCTGTGTTTTACTCAAAGGGGAAAACCTAATGAGAAAATGGGGCTTATTGCTGGGGGAATGAGATGTGGTAATTACATTAAAACAGATAGCAACTCTTTATGCATCAAGCTCCTACTCCAACGCAATATAATAGTAAGACTCCTTAGAGATTAATGCTAAGGAAGATATGAAGTGCCACATGATTGATGGGATCATTAGCTCAGCTTTCACATGGGAGCACAAATGTAGAAAGTCTGACTTTAGCATAAGAAAAATGAAATATGATGTTGGTTGTGGGGAGAAAAAAAAGACAGAAAGACAGATTACAAGAAAAGTATTGTATGCTTCACGAGGTAGGTCAAGCAATTATAAACAGAAAAAAAAAATTAACTCCAAGTGATTTGGATGTGAATAAACAGTTTTAAAAAGCTTTTAGTGAGGGATGGCTGGCTGTGATTCAATTGAAATTAAACTCGGACAAAGTCCAAACGCATTAGTATCCAGCACTGCTTCACTAAAAGCTTTTTAACAGTTTATTTGCAACAGAAAGTCTAATGTTTATGTGTCTGTATTGCCATGATATCACCTGTATGCGACATTCATTTGTGTAACAGCCCTCACATGACACAGCGGCGAGGCCCCGTCATACCACCGGCAGCATTCAACTGTCAGCTTCCATAATTGCAAAGTGATAACTTGACAGACGGTGTAATTACTTGTTAACACGGGTGGAGGAGGGGACTATCTGACTATCTGGCAAACACACTCATCCTTATCCTTCGGGGTGAGGGACATAAAATGACCTCTGTTCAAATCAGTTGCTGTGGCAACGCAGGTAATCTGCATAAATCCCCCCCTCGTTTTTTTCCTCTCTTTTCTTGTCAATATATTTGTATTGCTGGGGTGTTTCCGGACTCATCAATCAATGACCAGTGCTCAGACATGTTTCTCTTGGAATTTATATTGATGAAGTGTGGGTTGTCTTATTTATTATTGCTCATGCTTAAAACACAAGATCATAGAACAGGACATGTTTGAGATGGAAAAATGAGCCACACACTTGAATATGATGACCCTGATTCTAAGAGGATAATTGTTTTAAACATGCTTTGGTCCTTGGTCCATTTCTGCTTTATAGACATTGGATGCTTTCAGTGGCAATAGAACATGTTATACAAGGTGTTGAAGTTCCCGCAAGATAACTGGGCTAATTTTAAAGGTCTCACTATACACTGACTTATTTGCCGAGTCTACAATAAAAACATAATGCAACACTCCCTGTAGGAGCCCCTATCCATTCAAAAGGAACGTGATGAACTGGTCCTCGAGTATTATATGACCTCCACTTTTTGAAATATTATTTCCTGAAAGAAATATTTACTTATTTTGAGGCTAATGTAGCAGAAATCTAAAAAGGATCCAGTTTCCATTCAAATGTACTGTAGCACAAATTAAAAAAAAAACAAAAAAAACTTAATACCAGAAAATCAGCAAACAGTTAATGGACGCTTCCATCCACTGCTGCTGTGTGAAAATTACAAGCGATGGATATACTATGTTTGCTCTGTGTACTAATTTGACAAAGGTTACATTCTCCTCATTGTTATTTTTAATCTTTTTGGTGGAGTGGTATCTTCCTTTTATCAATACACCAACTTTTCCACCTCAACTAATAAAACATCTTTTTTGGGATATTTCCAGTTCTTGTATTTTTGCTATTTACACAAAATTTTTTACCATGCGGCAGTTCTGCAAGCTGTCTTAACGACGTATTACCACATTATTAAGTTCATATAATGAACATGTCATGTCATGTGTAGCAGTTTTTCTCATTCATTTGGAGCCATTCCTTTCTTTCTGACTGCCTGATGAATGTCAGTCCTTCACATTTCTTTGAGCTCTGTTTTGTTCTCTACCAGCCACTGAAGGATATTTTTGGCTCTTTAGCTGCTAGTTGCTCCACTTCGTTCGGTAGCTGGTTGCTAACTTTGCCACATACTTGAGCTGTTTGCCTGCTGCAAGCAGAAACGTGGTGGATGAGAGCGCTGACACTAAACCAGTTCAATGAGCTGAAAGATGCTAAGAAGCCCAGTAGGCAAGGGACACCTTTCACATTATGTCCAATCATTTCACCCATTGTTCATATAAAAATACCGACTAGTGTAGCTTCAATGTAATATTCCACTTTTTTTGTGCTAAAAGCAGTGAACTGGACAATCTTTCACATGAAATTGTCACAGATTATTTATTTTAAAGTCAAACCGTCACAGTCAGCTTTCTGGGCTGGTGTGCCAGGTTCAGCTCCTAGCTTTAGGCACGGCAAATATTCAGGATTAGGATCAGCACTCATGTGCCCGTTAAGAATGATTGCGTTCAGGAAAGGCGCTTTGGTTTATTGAACACAGGGATTTATCTGATCCTCTCAGGCAGCTCAGATCGTTTAATGCTGCCTGGCTTTCCCCCAAATGAATTCCTGTGATTAGACATGGCACAGCCCAGCCTATCAACTCCAATAAAAGGGAAAGGCGGTGAAGGAGGTTTACATAAGTCGAAATTGTTATTGTGTCGTATTTCATTATTGAGAGCGAACGGGATGAGCAGGAAAACAGTGCGGTAGGAGATGGTTCCAGTAATCTCAGGTGAGCTTTAGCAAACCGTGAGGTGAAGAGTGATTGTTTAACATGGTCCTCGACTGTTTAGAAAGCCAAGGGTTATCGCATGGTTTACACAGTATTATCGTATCATGTACTCATATTCAGCCATCAGACTGTGCACCTGAGGCAGAGTAAGACAACACGCTGCAAACAGCAAAAAGATATCATCTTAAGATTTAAGGCAACTTTCTATTCATGCATTCTTATTGTGCGTTCCCAGCTCAACATGATCAAAACATCACCCTTTGAACGCATGTAGATGAATCACCCTGTGCTTCCAAAACATCCCAGAGATCAAACCGCTTTCCCCTAACACCCAAGGCTTGTTGATCTTGATAACATCTGCCTCCTTAAACCCAGAGGTTTAGACTGTTAGTGCATAGTACACGCTTTTTAATAAAATATCCCTCTAATAAGGATTCAGACACTTCTTTCCCCCTATAATCCAGTTTTCAAAGCTTCCATTAGTCCTATCTCTCATCTTCTGAAGCAGTCATCTGCTCTAGCTCTCTGACACAGAGATGCATGAACATTGTCTTCCTTCAATGAATACATTATTCATGTTCCCAGTTTTCAGATAAGGCCTTGCTTCCATGGGAAGAACATAAGTAGATCTTCAGTTTAAAGGCCTGGAAAGTATATTTTCTCAATCAGTGTATGATTAATAGGGTCTTCTGTGAGGACACCATTACTTTTCCAAGGTATAGTCTTTGTGTCTTTGTCTGGATGGAGATCAGTTGTAAAAGGTGATGTCAAAGAATCTTTTGACAGTTAGCTGTTCGGTAATACTTATGGTGCCAAGAATCAATCAAAACGACTCACACAGTACTGGTGAAGCTAGCTAGCTTAGATTTAAAGAAAAAAATAATTTGCTGATTTCTTTTCTGGTGGAGGTCAATATGAGAACATTTTGACCACTCTCATGCACTGTGTGTTCATTATATATATGGCTTCAGCCAACAGCCGATTAGCATAGTTTAGCACTAAGATGGGAAACAAGGGGAAACAGGTCCAAAGGTATTTGCATTGTTAGATTTTGTTCCTGCTGCAGAGCTAGGCTAGCTGTTTCCAGCTGTTTCTAGTCTCAGGTTAAGCTCATGCTAACTGGCTGCTGGCTGGTACCTGATATTTAGCCTACAGACATGAGACGGGCTTCGCATTGAAGCGTCTGCCAGAAAGCAAATAAGCATATTTTATCAAAATATTAAACCATTCCCATGATAAGTCATGCCTGAGAATGATTTTTTTTTCTCCAGACTTTAATGTTGATCATTATGTAGTCATGAATATTTAATGTTCAAGAAAGAGCACGGCAGCATTTTGGATTTCTTTAATTTCGTTGGTGCTCTGGGTAGATGTTTCTTCAATTGTGAGGCTGCTGCCAGTCTGGTCAGAAGTGAGAAGCAAAGCAATGAAGTTGCATCCAGCAACACTTGTGATGACAAAAGTCATCTCTGGTGTTAAATTAGGTGAAAATTTGAACTTTTTTCCACACCTGCAGCTTTGAAAACAATCTCTATAAAATTCAAGCTGTAGCCAGGCCAAAGTCAGAACTTGTGGTACGTTTACACTGACCACTTTCATGGTGGTATTCAATCATATCGTAGCAATAACAATCCATCCATCCGTCCATTGTCTTCCGCTTATCCGGGCCCGGGTCGTGGGGGCAGCAGTCTAAGCAGGGATGCCCAGACTTCCCTCTCCCCAGACACTTCCTCCAGCTCTTCTGGGAGGACCCCGAGGCGTTCCCAGGCCAGCCGAGTGACATAGTCCCTCCAGCGTAGCAATAACAATGCAAGGGATAATGTTTGGATTAGTCTGAGATTCAAAGCTGCTACTGCGAATAATGCTCCAATGCCACATCATGAAAAAAGCTCTCCATTAATGTATTCACATACAAAAAGTTTAAATAGAAAGAATTTAAAGGCTCAATAGCAGTAGTAAAGAATTATTAAGGGATTAAGGTTATGTATTGTTTGTAAAAGTTGTGTTTACTTACAGCCATGTGGTATCTCATGGATTACTCTCCATTAGATTCATAGTTGTGGTGTGAGGCATCAGGCTGAGCGGTGTGGAATCAACCATTAAAGGCTTTATTGGACAATTGGCATGGAGATCCACAAACTGCATTCCACAGCTGACTGAGTTTTACCAAATGTTCATGCTCCAGTACAAGGTTAATATGATCCAGTAATGCCCAGGACAGAGATGACCCTGGAAAAATCATTTCAGTCATCATGTGTTCCGAAAAGTTTCTCTTTCAGATTATAAAAAAACAGAGCTGTGACCTCAGAAATGTTCTAAAAGACAGATTTCTGTGCTGAAACTGGGATGAAATTGTGGGAAAGTGGACCAAAGTGGAATTCAAAGCAATATCTGGTGCTTCTATCTCCCCTAATAAGACAGTTTGTCTCTATGGTTGTTATAAAACAGATTTAAAAGGTGAATGTTTTGTGTGCGAGGCATCCATGATACGCCTGAGAGCAATCTCATTGTCTTGCTTGGCTAGCGTGAATGCTGAGCTAACACCAGGGCTGTAATCTATCACCACAGAGATTGCACTTGTTCCAGCATTGTTTTACAAGCTGCTGAGGACTAGGGCAGATAAGCTTTATCCTGCCCTCACTTTCTGTGTGAGCCTTTGAAATCCATCTGTCAATAAGATAGAAACACTGTGGACTGGAATCGCGGGCCTTGGTGCAATGGCCGGTGTTGCTTAAGGGTTTGGTGGAAGGCCCATTTAACGTGAATAGTTGCTTTTTTTCTGTAGCTCTTGAAATATTTCTGAACTATTTGATCTGTTCTTAGGTTTATGCCAAAGACTAAAACTAAAAAGGAGAGCTTTTCAAAGATGCATCACTTACATTTGGTCTTTGGCACCTTCAAGTGGAATCTGGAGATAGCTGATTTGACAAAGTGTACAACATTATGGTTGTTATAATCTGAAAATGCTGAAATATTTGCTTTTAAATATTCTGACCTTGTTTGTAAAATGTTATGATAAAATTAGGACATTATTCTTTGTTCCTCATGAAACTATTTTTTGTACATTTATGACCATTTTCTTAAAATAAGTCGACTTCATTCTCAAAATCTCAAGTGCGGACTTGACGCTGTTTTAGTGACACTTCAGGATTTCTTTCTTCGAGCTTTGATTAATTCCTGATCATTGTGCACCAACCTATTGTACTTATAAAATCTGTACAAGATCTCCCACTGGTGAACATAGCCGAGAGCAAAACTTCAGCTGGGAACGAACACCCAAAGTAGGCCACCTCAGTTAGAGGAAGGTTGCCTTTCTTTCCACCAGCCCAACTCAGAGCCTTAAACTGATTTTAAAAAAAGCTGAAATTTACATAACAGTGTTGCCTAGTCAAGTATTAAATGATTTCTTTCATCAGATGGAAACACGAGATACATACTGAGAATTTTGTTGTACAAAGTGACGGTTTCTGTGAGTGTTTTTGTTGCTTTCATGATTGCACTCACTCAATTTTCAAGTTACTGTGTACTTGTGCAATAAGCGGGAGTGGTGATTGTGGAGACCGCCACTCAACCTGAGGACCGAGGTTTGTAACAGTGCACCCTGCTGAAATGCCCCTCAGGAAAACTGACTCCCAGCCAGCTTCAGAGGCTCTGGAGCTGAATCTCATTAACAACCTCCCTTTGAACATGGCCAAGAGAAGAGCAGTTCAGTCTTATATATCGCACATGTTCACACTTGATGATTCAATGCAGCATGTGACGAGTTCAGTGCACACACACACATACATATATATATATATATATATATATCTAGGGGCATGTCTTCACCTTATTTTACCTTAAACTCAAGCTTTTGCTGAGCTTTAAACATTTTCAACTCACACGTGCATGTGCAAAAGAAGCATAGAGACAGTGTTAGTTCACGTCTGCACGTCTTTGCATTGACTGTATGTGCGATGATGCCACCTCTAAAATCTGCTTCACCATCTGGCACCCCCTTTTATTATTGGTTTAGAATTGTAACTACTCAACCAAACATTTTGGAAGGCTAACTTGAATTATACCGCAACACATGTGGAGTTGACGTGCACAGACATTGTAAGAAACAATGCTAATTACAAAAAAAAAAAAAAAAAAAACCTGTTGAAATGTTAAACATTCAATACACCCCAAGGCTTTTTAGGGGAGATGAGGTTGGAATAAAGTGACTTTCCCTTATCAAAAAAGTATGGGCACAGATTATAAATGCATTAACTTTAAATCAGTTTTCGGTTATTAACTCGTTTTATAACCCACATCGTCCTCTGTATCACAGAGGGGCTTGCTGATGGACACTGTCAGCAGAATTCATGAATGAGCAACAGATCAGAGGCACACTTTTTAAAATGTTAAATAAAGGATTATATGGTTCACATAAGTTAGACTCAACTGTATCTTAGGTGACTATTTTCCCTTTTTTTCCTGTCAGTGAGTGTTTACTTGTCAGTGAGGCTGATACCTTTGGCCTTTTCACTCTGTTGCCTCATGTGTGAGTGTTTTATGAGCCCATGAACTTGATGCTGCAATGGCTGTCCATCCTCCCTCCCCATTCATTGTCATCTCACTCTCTCTCACTCTACTCCGCCCCCCTAATCCTGGATATTAATTTACGTAGGAAGCACTGCGCTGACCAGATGAGAGGCATCAACTAAAAAGGTCTCTCTCACTCTCAGCCAGTGCTGGCGGTGAGATTTTATTGGCAGCTCTCGCCCAGCGTTCGAGACCTCCGAGCAGTGGATAAGAGGTTGGAGGGAGTGGAGGTTTACAGTAGCTGGACAGCCTGAGCAGGAGGCTGAGGGTCAGATGACACAGTGGGAATAACAAAGGATGAATGGAGAAGAGAAAAACAACTGCAGAGCAAAGTGCAAGGCTGTGTTTAAGCCTGAGGGAGACGGGGGAAAGAGGTAGATGCTCTCAGAAGTGAAGGCGTCTTTCTCTAAGACGGCAGTCACATAGGGACCCTGAGCCCAGTATGACATTTTTTAAAGAGTACAGTTAGGGGTTGTCAAGATTTACCTTTAACTCTTGTGCTTTCAGGCAGGCAGGAGGTTCTTTTCACTTTATTTTAGCTCTGAAAAGCAGCTTGTCTTGTCTACTGGAGGGTGTTACTGTTGTATTATGAATGTTTCTTAGAGCATCTACACAAGTTTTCCATTGTAGGACTGAGTGCCATGTGCAGAGTGGACTCATGTGCCTGCACAGGGCATGGACAGGTTTGGTCTGGTGTGTTTTTGTGAAATGATTGTTGTATCTATTTTAGCACACATAATTGAACAGTCTCAATTACACAGAGACTACTGCCCTTATGTTTCTCAATCAAACATCATTCAGTTTCCTATAAATTTTTTATTTCATGACCATCAGACAGCAAGCTTCAAAAAGGTTGCTCTTTCTCGGAGCTTGGCAGAGCTAACCACCTCCCACCGCCTCACCCTGCTGTCCCTGTGCCATTCTTAACAACATCTCTACTAATGCAAAACAAAACTAAATTAATATTTTTTATAATTATCATTCTCTTGGAGTCGTGTGCCTGCTGACTTGGTGGATTTTGGCTCTGTTTTTGATCTCCGCCAAGTCCTGAGGGAAATATCTGGCTCTATAGACCTATATCTAACCTGCCCTTTGTCTCTCAAATCCTCGAGAAAGCAGTCACCAATCAGTTGTGTGACTACAATAGTTTATTTGAGGATTTTCAGTCAGGATTTCAGTACATCAGAGACCGGAACACTTAATTGGCATTAAAGGAACCACACTAAGTTGGTTTAAATCGCACTTATCAGTTTGTACATGTTAATGGTTCTGTGCTTGATTGATACTAGTCACCATATATATCCTTATTTAAAGCAATACTATCAGGAAACAGATATGCAGATGATACCCAGTAATATTTATCATTGAAACCAGATGAAGCTGTTAACTGAAGTTCAGGCATGTCTTAATGGTATAAAGACCTGGATGACCGTCAACTTTCTGCTAGTAAATTAGGAAAAAAACTGTTATTATATATATAGTTATATAAAGTTATTATACTTGGCCATAAACACCTTAGAAACTCACTACCTAATGATATAGCTACTATAGATGGGTTTGCTCTGGCCTCCGGCACCACTGTAAGGACTCTGGGAGTTAACTTTGATCAGGATATGTCCTTTAACTCCCACATAAAACAAATTTCAAGGGCTGCATTTTTTCACCTATGTAATATAGCAAAAAACAGACACATCCTGTCTGAAAATGATGCAGAAAAAATAGTCCACAAATTTGTTACTTCCAGGCTGAATTATTGCAATTCCTTATTATCAGGCTGCCCCAACAAGCTGCCACAGATGAGAGCGGCACATGTTCTGATAAAAACTAGGAAAAAAGATCATATTCTCCTGTGCACTGGTGTCCTATAAAACATAGAATAGATTTTCTCCAGACCTACAAAACTCTAAATGGTCAGGCACCATCATATCTTAAAAAGGTCACAGTATTATGCCAATAGAACACAAAGTTCCCAGAATGCAGACTTGTGTTTCCTAAAGTCTTCAAATGCAGAATGGGAGCCAGAGCCTCCAGCTATCAAGCTCCTCTCCAGTCTCAGTCCAGGGGGCTCCATCTCTAAGTTTGAGAGCAGGCTTAAAACTTTACTTTTTGATAAAGCTTACAGTGAAGGTTGGCTCAGGCTTGCCTTGAACCAGCCCCTGGTTGTGCTGCTGTAGGTTTAGACTGCCGGAGGACTTCCCATGATAGCCTGAGATCATCTCTCCTCCTCTCCCTCACCATCTGTGTGCGTTCATGTGCTATTAATGCACTAACTTGTCTTCTTCCTTTGAGTCTTTGTGCCTTCTCAGGTCTCATCTGGATTGCTGATCATTGTTGTGCCTACTGCTGTGGCTCTGCTTGATGCCCACTGCAACTGTTATTATTATTAGTCATATGTCTATTATTACATACATATTACTGTTATTATGTACATATACTATCATACACAATTTTATTATTCGTAATATGTATGTTATTATTAAATAATAATGTATGTTATTATTAAATAATGATAACATATATACATGTACATATATATATATACATATATAACATTATATTCTTTTTTACTATATTGGCTCATTTCATTTTCATTGGTATATTTTATTGTCCACAGGTATATTTTATTCTGACGGTACATTTCACTGTGTATATTTTATTCTGTTGGCACATTTCACTTCCATATTTTATTGTTTATTGTTTAGTATATTTTATTGCCTTAGTATATTTTCATTCTGTTATATTTTTAATTGCTTTTACGAATATTTTTACTGCATGTTTATTTAATTTTATTGTAGATATCTTAATTTTATTCTTTCTAATCTTCTTATCTTTCTTACTATCTGTTCCTAACATGGGGGTTGCAATAAAAAATTCATTGACATGCTCAATGACAATAAAGAATCTTGAATATTGAATTGAATAGTATTTTTGTTGTCATTGCAGTGTACATTGCTCTGTCTCACTCCCTCTAAACACAACCAGCTGAGGTAAATGGCTGCCTACCTAAACCCTCAGTTGTCAAATTCTGTGAAACTAACACCACAATGTAGTGGATAAATACATAATTCCTGCTTTTCACTATTTTTAGGGTTTTTTTTTAGTTTCAGTTACACAGACACTGTGGTGTATCACAGATGATTGTCCTGCAGTCTGTCAAGTATCACAGAGCTGCTGTATCGTGATACATTATTATATTGGGCAATGTATATTATAATGTATAATGTGTAATAGCATCATGAGCTGCTCTGTGATTTTCATCCATTGCTATTAAACTCTGTAGATCAAAGAACTGCAGAGTTGAGTGATCATCGCTACAAGCGATCCCTTTCATGTCCAAGTAATCATATATATATATATATATATATATATATATATATATATATATATATATATATATATATATATATATATATCAAGCCTAGAAAGCTCCTCACCATGCACGGCGGGTTCCACCCCAAGTGCAGCACCCTGAGGCTATACACTAAGCGGAAAGAGGGAGGCCGAGGGCTAGTGAGCGTCACAGTCCACAGTCCAGGATGAAACATCGAAAAATCGAGAATACATCGAAAAAATGGCCCAGAAGGATGAACTGCTAAGTGAATGTCTCAGGCAGCAGAACCCTGATGAGAGTGTCAAGGAGGAGGAGCAGACAACCTGGAGGGACAAGCCCCTACATGGCATGTACCACCGTCAGATAGAGGAAGTGGCTGATATCAAGAAATCCAACCAGTGGCTGGAAAATGCAGGACTGACAGACAGCACAGAGGCACTAATCATGGCAGCACAAGAACAAGCCATAAGCACAAGAGCCATAGAGGCCAGGATCTACCAGAGTAGATCAGACCCAAGATGCAGACTGTGCAAAGAAGCCCCTGAGACAGTTCAGCACATAGTAGCAGGATGTAAGATGCTAGCTGGATCAGCATACATGGAGAGGCACAACCAAGTGGCTGGGATAGTATACAGAAACATCTGCAACCAGTATGGAATCCAAAATCCTGATGGGCCATACCACAGAAAGTGGCTGAGAGCAACAGGGCCAAGATTCTGTGGCACTTCAGCTTCCAGACTGACAAACAGCTCCTGACTAACCGACCGGACATAGTGGTGATGGACAAAGGGCAGAAGAGGGTGGTGGTAGTAGATGTGGCGATTGAGAAAATTGAGAAGTACCAAGGGTTGAAAGAGCAGCTGGAACGGATGTGAAAGGTCAAGGCTAGCGTGGTCTCTTTGGTAGTGGGGGCACTCGGGGCAGTAACCCCCAGACTGGGAGAGTGGCTCCAACAGATCCCGGGAACAACATTTAAAGCCTCACTCCAGAAGAGCGCAGTCCTAGGAACAGCCAAGACACTGCGCAGAACCCTCAAACTCCCAGGCCTCTGGTAGAGGACCAGAGGATGACACAGATACCACCCCACCGAAAAAGTCTAACTCCAGCAGCAATTTTGAGACCAACATGTCACCTACGCATTCATGCCTACTGGAGTTATAATGGACAAAAGACAAGTCGCCTGAATCGTGTAATTAGTTATTGGTTTGTTGTGGCCATTTGTTGTACCTGCTGTTTTGATTGTATCTTGAAATGGTTTGAATCCATTAAATCACAAGAATCTTGGCTTTCCAACAATGTATGGCAGGAGTGAAAACTTGAACATAGCATTTGTGTGAGTTGACATGTTGAGTACCTATTAGGCTGTTGGAGAATATATATCCTCTCTATATAGCCACATTAAGTCCAACTGTTAAGTCTGGCAATTCTTAATAACCAGATATAAATGAGTATGAACATAATAGTGTGTGATATCACACTGAGGCACTTCTGTTGGACCCTGCCTGTGCCACAGTTATGACATGCAGCTATCTCATAAAATATCTGTTAGTGTGAATATGATTATTTCTCCACATGGTTGATATATCTGAATTCTACAGTATTTCATGCCCTTGCTCTGGCTCTTGTCTCATATAAGGCGACCCACCTGCCTCCCAGTCTTATTGCCTGAGCTTGCTTTAGCTGTCCTGGCTTTATTGAAGTGTTCCAGGTCCACACATCCATCTTCTGCTGCTTTTCTTGTCTGCAAAGATCTTCATAGCTGCAATCTTGCACAAGTGTCACTGTGGCGTGATAAGCTCCTGTTGGTTGGCGATGTTGTTATTGCTTGCAGAGGCAGAGTGATACGAAAGAAATGTCAGCTGACGCTGGCCTTTGCCTGCTGGAAAGGCCATATTTATGAGAGTTATGTAAATCCAGGCGCATTGTTTCTGCTGCTAGTGAAATACAATGCAATATTGAACAGTGATGGAAGAAAACTGACCTGCGGCTAGCCTGTTGTTTGTGCTGGGATATTTTATGTCATTTAGAGAAAAGAGTCCTATAGAAATAGAACACTATTTTGTGCGATACAGATGCAGTGGCATATCCTGCACACAAATGGGGCACCAGTCCTTGACTTTGTTTTCCATAACAGGTTTCTGTGCCGCTTTCTTTTTCTTTCTCGGTGGTGCATCAAAATGAAAATATTAATCAAATTAAAACTTGCAGTTTGATTAATCTTTGACTTCAGATTCTAAATATTACTTACTGTCCAAAGACACATATTTAATCTGCGTGTGTGTGCTATTGAACCTAAAGATCATCAATCTAGTGACCCCACTGCAGGCCCTGTGCTGATTCAGAGGTACCCTGGCCATCCAGAAAAATTTATGGAGCTGTAGCAGAATGATCTACTGTCTGCTGTGGCCTTCCAACACAACCCCAATCAGGGAACAATACAACTGAACCTAATACGTTTGGAAGCAAGAGTGCTTATGAGTTGTTCTACTTTAAATTACAGTATGAGCCAAGGTACCTAACATCCGCCGGGATCTCAATCACTGCACGGCTCTGCCTCGGCAGGAGATTAAACTCACTGCCGACTGAAAACGGATTTCATCTGAATCAATAACGCTGTAATTATGACTTCCATAGATTCCTTGTACCTCTATTCATCAGAGGAATCTGACGTGTTCTCCTAAACCTGTCAGGGATCTTGATTTGCAGCAAAACATCTGCTGGCAGAGGGAGGGACCTGGCCTCAGACTGCTTTGATGCTGGTTAATCTGTGGGCATTCGTTATGATGAGTCACTTAGTGGGTTGTTTAATCAAACCGGAAATTACTGTCTGGCTCCGCTCCAAGCACAAACCTTGTGTGCACATTTGGGGGTTTTTGTTTTCATAACCAGAGATTATAGGTTGAAACAGCAACACTTCGCAGAAGAACCTTCTAATTGGTTTTTCTAGGATTTTGTGCTCTCTCTGTGAGCCACTCTTAAAATCCAGCCACATGTTGCTTCATTTTGTTTATCAAAAACAGTGTTTTGTTGCTTGTTTGTTGATAGGTAGACATCATAGAGGGAGTTCATAAATTTAGACCGTTTCTGTCAATCATTCGTGATATGGATTCTGTAGGAACCTCCAACCATCAAATATAAATGTGAGATGATTCAGCTCTGGAACAGGCGTGAACATGTACAAATAGCATCCAAATCGATATTGTTGATGCTCACTGCAAATTCTTCCTTATGTATAAAGAGAGAAAGATGAAAAGATCAGTGTTTGGTTTTCCAACCTAAATTATGAACATATTATCTCATGAAAAACAACTGCGGTCCTCGTGTGAAGTAGAATTTAAGTAAAGCAACAATCTTTGTTACATTCCGGTCCACCACAGTAGCTATAGAAAGTAGTGTAAGAAAGAAAAAGGTCTCCCTGAAGAGAAAACACTTCCTGTGATTTAGGTGAGTTTTAAGATTACATAAAAAAGTATTTGAACAGTTTGGGGACAGGAGACAAAAATGTAATGTTTCTGTTTTGTTGGAGGATTTGTATGTCCATGGTTCAGTAAATAAGGAACTAACATACATTTGAGGGTGTATTCCGCTAGTATTCGTCTGTCAATCTTAAACAGAAAAATGCATTAACAAAGATGATCAAGGTCTGTAGCAGCATCACAGTTACTCGACGGAACAGTCTGTCTGATTTATATAACAAACAGTTGTTAAAGAAAGCAGAATCCATCCTGTCTGACAGAATGGCCCCCTGCACCTACTGCTTCAGACCTTGCCTTTGGGTTCCTGCTTTAAATGCCCAATAGCAAGAACCAACAGATATAAACACTCCATCATACTCTCAGCCATTTCACTGCTAAACTCCAACAGTAAAAAGTAATGTCAGCCCAACCACCCCACCATGCTTGGTCACTATTGCTTTGCTTTTAGCAGGTCTATGGTTTTTAATTCTGACTAGATGTTGTATTTTATTGCCTTGTGTGTTTTTGGATATTGTGTGTTATTACTGTAACCAGTTGCCCCTTTGGGAACAAATAAATAAAGTTCTACTTGACTTACGCAAACCACAATGTTGATGATGAAAAATAACTAAGTACATTTACTTAACAACACATCCTCATACGTGAATGATGAATAGGTCTATTGCCAGTGACTCTCAAAACGACATTGGTCCCTTTTTGAGAGACTTGGAGAGCAAAGTCGACCAATGTGGATGTTGAGGACAGGCTCTTACTTAAGTGCTGTACAATGTTTTTTATTTCCATCCATGTCATACGTCTACCACATCTCAGAGGGAGATATTTTACTTTGTACTCCATTTCATCTATTTGCAGTGTTGTGCAAGTTACTTTAAAAATGTAATGCATTACAATATACTTGTTACTGTAATTTGAAAGTTACTGTAACATGCTATCCCCAACACTGTCTATTTGTGCATTATTAGACCACTGAAGATGGAAATACAAACTATAAAAGACATAAAATAGTTCAAATGTTGATGTTAATGTATCTATATTAATAATATAACGATATGATAATTATATCATATATATTAAAATTAACCTCTGCCTACAAGACAATTCATAAATACAAAAAACTTTTTTTCAGCAATAAAGGAAATGACGAGTGGTCCCTTAACGCAGTGCACACCTATCATTGATATCACATCAATGCATCATGGCGACTGTCAACAAAACAAAAATTGGTGTGTTTGTCTTTCCAAGAGAAATGGACAAATGATTTGTCAGTTGAAGCCAGTGTGTCTAAGTTACTTTGTGGGGACGAGCTTGCAGGGATGAAAAATGCGAATCTCAAGAGTCATCAACAAGCTTAACTGGAGCTGCAAGGAGAGATGCACTTGTGTTAACACTCTTCGGGGGAGTTTGGGTGCCCATCAAGCAGTTTTCAGAAGAGCACTGTCATGTCTTGCAAAAATTAAGACCCAAATGCAGCACTCAGACAGAGACAGAGGTGTTTGGAAAATTAACATCCTTTAATGACAAATTTTTGTGAAGCAGAGCCTTGCTGCTGCTGTTGAGCTGCTGCACCAGACAAAGTAAAACTGTCCCATACTGTCCGTTTTTCTGGAATATTTCATAGAGATGAAGGAAAACCTGATGGAGAAAGTCAGTGATGCAAGTGTTGGTGTGCGTTGGCCTTCATGGTGGACATTACCAAGTGGACCTGGTGCTCCAGCAGCTTCTCAGCTCTCTGCTTTTAAATGTGAAATCGTTTGAAGTGAAATTAAAGCTGTGGCAAGTGCAGCTGAAAATGGGTGACACTGCCCATTCTCCTACTCTGCAAGAACTAAAGCCATCATCTGAACATGCTGGTGACACTTGGCGTCATTTGGTGAGAGGGTTCAGGGTATGTACTGTGCATCCTGAGGATTTCTGCATTCTTAGGAGACGTGCACTGAAATTTGCCTCTCCGTTCAGGACAACCTGCTGCTGTAGGCTCTCTATTCAAAACTGACTCTTGCGATGTCGCCGTTTTGCTCAAAACTGACTGACCCAAATCTGGAAAACCGGCTGTGAGTAGCATCATCATCATCATCTACCATCTGACATCAGACGCCTCACCAGAGAGAAGCAGTTCCAGTCATTGCAGGGGTTAGTGTGATGTGTGTGTTCAATCATTCTCATACTTCCATTGCTACTGCTGTGCTCTGTATATGAATCCATTTTCTCTGTTGGTGTCCATTCATTTCTGTATGGTATAAAGTGTCTCTCTCACATTAAGTCTATGTTAATTATTGTCTGAATTGCTTTGTATTAGCTAGAGAAGTGCAAACATTTCAAACCCATTTGCACATTAACCATGTGAACTAGTCTAGTGTAAGTAACCACAAGCAAAAGTAAGTATGTGATTTGTAATTAAGGAGCGACAACATGCCATGTTCATCTCTCAGACTGTTTTGTTTTTAGAGTCCAGAGGAGGAAAAAGACTTATTTTTCATAAAAAAGCCAAGGTGTCAGACGAATAAACATCATTTACATTAGCAGAATTTTTTTTTCCCTTTTTTTGTACTTGTACTACATCTTGCATCCTTTCAGACTTATCTTGTGAGCTCTTGGGAGTTCCTGACCCTCCGCTGTTATAGAGAACAACAGTATATACTGTATAACCTCTCTCCCAGTAACCGTGTTATGCTAAATATCCAATGTATCCTCTCCATCCCCGGGTACTTGAGGTGTGCAGTCGTGTCCTTCTCCTGTCTGTCTCCACTTGTCTTTATTGTTACGGTTGTCTGCCTTTTCTTTCCTGCTGTCTGTGTTTGAGGAGCGTGTCTGCTCTGCCTGGACTCAGACAGCACCAGAAACTGTCTCCTCTTGTGTGTCTTTCTCCCTACATGATGCTTGTATTAAAAACAACAACTTTAATTCTCAGTATTTGCGCAATTGCATTTAAATCAGGGGCAGATGTAATAGAAAATTCTGTGTTTTTGAAACAAACATCGTATAGTCATGAAATTATTGGCATACAGTAATTTAATATTGTTTAATGTATGTTAATTATGACTTGCAGTTATTGTTACACACCAATTACCTCACGTTAAATTGTCCTCCGTCTTCGCCTATAAGGCTATAAGCTCATGTGTTTTATTGGATGCTGCTTGCCATTTCTCAGCTCCTCCGGGGAGAAATACAGATTGTCACAAATCCACTTTTTTTTCTTTTTGGCCAAAAAAGGGCCATCTCCCACATATGCCACGATTAAAAAGGAGGAGACAGAATTTGTAAAACGATGGTATTGAAGAAAATGACAGGCATTAAATTTGGCCTTGGGTTGCAATAAAAGGGAAAACGAGCCAACACACATTTTATTTCAGCTTGATCGCTTGCATTTGAATTCTGCGTTTCCCATTCAAACGCTTGTTTGGTTAAATTAAGGAAAAAAAATTGTTGGCTCACACAATGCTAATTACATGGCCTCTTCCTCTTTTTGATGTAGAATGCCTCCACATTTGTAAAGCCTGTCAGGGAGCACAACAGTGTCTCGTGTTTCCGCAAATAATTAAGAGACAACATCGTCTTACACCTTTACTCCTTGGCGTTCAAGGAAAACAATTTGCCTCCTCTCATTTCCTGTTATCTGCTTCTTCCTCTTATTTTTCTCCTCACTGCCACAGTGAGTTTGATCTGGACATCTTGCTCCAGTCAGTGAAAAGTAACATGCATTGGTGAAGGGAAACAGCCGTGGCTGGTGGGTAGGGAGTGCTTCTGCTCCCTGGTAATAGCTTTGGACACAGCTGTGTGCATGGCTGACTCCTCAGCACTGCCAGGCCTTATCTCCAGAAAGGAGATTAGGTTTCTGGGGGTTCCCGACGTATGTCTATAGTTGAGGATAGGCTTGTGAGCTCGTCCGCTGCGCAGTAGCCACTGATAAAATGTTTGAGGCATTATTCCAATTCCTTGTGGTTTTTGTTTACTTTAGCGAAGTTTATTCTGAATAATAGTGTGTGGTCGTCTGAGTTGATAAGGCAACACAGTTTTCAGACTTTAATTTTCACTCTGTTCCACTCGCCTTATTAGCCTCTTCCTGTTTCCCCACACTGTTTGTTCGAATTTTTTACTAGGCGAACATCTGAATAAATGCCGTGTCTTAAACAACCCAGATTGTGGCTGGATTACTTACGTAGGCCATGTGCAGAGTGGCGTAAATATAGAAACAAATGGATGTTATCACGTTTACTCCAAACTTCATGCTGTTTCCCCCACTCCAAGCTCTTCCTTCCTGCGCATCACGAGGGTCTTCATGCTTTTTGAATCAGGGAGAACAAAAGCAGCACAAGGCAGCTCTTGACAGAGTGGCGGAAATGATGGGGTAAACGGCTGCAATGCTACTTGGAACTTGAAAAGATGAAACTGTCCTCTTCCCCATCTTCCTCTCACTGTGTATTTTGAGGTTTTCAGTTTTTGTATCAAGAGGAATTTTTCAGTTCCCCAAGAATTCTAAATTGAGCTCGGTCTCTTAAGGGGAAGGTAGGCTTTTTCCTTTCCGACCCACTTCCAATCTCCGTCATCTCTCCAGGACTGGCAGCCTCTGGATGCAAGGGATGCTGCCAGTTGTCTGTTACCTCCCTCAGCGAGACAAGAGCCAATTCTTTTCCTTTTTTCACCATGAATTGCACTTGATGCCTTTCCTCCGAATGTAACTCGAAATAAATAACAAACCCAAGGTTGCGTGCTGGTGGCTCATCTTTTCTTGCAGCGTGTGATTGCTTTCATGACGCTTCCATGCTGTGTCCTCATAACACTCATTCAAATCCCTTGACGAATTGGATAAACAAGCAATTTAAGGTACCGGCACTGTTTTAGAGTTGTTTTTTCAGAGACAGCTATTTGAGGAAAAGTTTTGAAAGCCACTGTGAGGATGTGGAAGTTGTCTAAATTTTGTTTACATCTCTGAGCACTGACGAGGCTCAGGTCGACTCTAATTTTGGAGCAGTTTGTTGTTTAAGTGACAGTAATGCCTGAGAGTCGACGCTGAGGGAATATTGCTGTGTGGGGAAAGAAAAACAAAAGCAAAATGAGAATGATGGTTAAAATCCATTATACAACGGGCCTCACACAACAAGCAAGAAGCACTTTTGCAAACACATTTGTTATTAAATGGCTCTAAGAGAAGGCAATAAGAAAACTTTCATTCCCACACATCCCTACAGTTACCATGTGGTACGGAAATCTACTGCTCCCTACACTGAAAAAAAACAAGCAGAACAAAAGAAAACTTTCAACAACTTGACACAACGTTGACATAGCAACGTGATACAGTGCAGTAGCTGTTTGCAAAATCCTCTTACTTCGACGGCTGCATCACAGGGAAAGCAGCACGTCAGCAGAGCAGCAGCGGCAGCAGCTCCAGTGCTCCGTCTGATGCTCAGCATGCGCAGTATTACATGTGGGTCACCCACGTCTTAGCAGCGGTCAGATTCCAACCCACAACACCTGTGCACAACATGTTCTAACTCCCAGCTTGGTCAGGACCCCTTAGCATCACTTTTTAAGGCACTGGATACATTTCAACCTGCAGGACAGTCCAGACTTCTGCAGACAGCCCGTTCTCATGGCCAACGCATCAAATGACGTAGCATAAAGAGCGAGAAAAGTCCACGTATAGAGAAGGTTGGGGTGGTTGGACATAAATAGGCCTTTGGTAATGTCGAGGACATGTATCAAAACATCTCTCTGGTCCTTTGGGTTCTTTTAATGAAGCAATAGGAGGAGACGTTGATTCCCAAAAAATCTGTTTTATGCGAACATCAATAGAATGTGCAAGGTTACAGAGCTCTGGGTCTCGACTTAACCTTTCCCTGATCTAACACACGACCTCTCCCTGACCCAGTATTTTATAGACAGAACATGAGGAAATGCTGAAACAGTTGTTGGCTCCTCCTCGTTGCCGTCGGGCGCTCTCTCTCCGCTGCTTGGTCATCTTCGAGAATCCAACGTCACCGGCCCAGCAACCTGTTTGCAAGGACAAATCTAGAGACAACCTTATCCCTGACGCCAACCTGTTTTATCTTAATGTAGCCTTTCAGGTGAAACACAAGGGCTTCAATAAAAGATGCTGCAACAACCAGTGTGAGTCATACGCATGCCATTTATTTGATTAAAAACACAGGGAAGGAAAAAGGAGAGGACAGACAGATGTACTACGGCTGGGACACCAACCACTCACTGCCGGGACACTGGGAGTATACTACATAACCAAAGAAAGCAAAACTCAACACACTTCAAATAAAAACACCACACAATTAACAATGTGCCACCACAAACCATATCACCGTCTAAAGTGAACTCCCAGCGTCAACCACACTGGCAAGTGGAGGACCCCACCAACCGCCACACTAGAAACAAGAGGAGACAGTATTAAAAGAGTATTAAAACTAAACCCTACACTAAAACAATAATAGAATCATTAAAAATAAAACACGTAATACTAAAATAACATAAAATAAACGGCAGCCAGTGCTTTGCCTGGAAACAAACAAAGCACAGGTCAAGCACAAGAGGTTTAAAATGCTGGCTGTTTTACATACCTCTGTGCTGAAACATGGTAGACCCACAATTAAAATCATTAAAATACAAATACTTCAGAGTGCAAGTACCCCTACTTTACCCTAACAATTAAAATACTAACATACCTATAAAACAATGTTAAAAGTCCACCCTACCAGAGTCAGAGGGGATCAAGCAGTGACAGCCACAGTGAGCACACACAATTTGAAGGCTGCCACTGCAGTAACACCTACTGCCAATCAGCCCCTCCTTTCCCTCCTGATTGGTCTCCAGCCTCTGTTCTCTGCAGGGTCCTTGTGACCTACTGCTACATTAAGTCGAGGGCCCCAAGATGTCTCCCATGCCAGGCCTCTATCTCAAAACCTCCTGTTCTAGGTCACGCTGGCCTTAGATATATTTTGCACACAAAGAATCACTCCTCGTCTAAATCACTTCTATGAATAATAAAAGGAGGTGAGCGCTTTTGTCAGTATTGGACTCAGAGTTTGAGGCTGTGGCTATCTCCTGGAGGCAGCATGTGCCAGTGCAGGCCCGGCACACACTGAATTAGAAAGAAGTCAGTACAAAAGACTTGTTAGTTAATTTTTTGGCCTCACTAATCAGGTGGCATTCATCCGTAGAAACAAGTAATTTACAAGTTTGTGCGGCTGAGAGAGTTTGGTGAATGCAACTTCAAGCACCCACAAAAAGGAAGACAGGCTAGGATAAGAATACGAAGCGTTCTTGTATGAGACCCAATGACTGTAATCTTATTTCTTCCTCTCAGTCTCAGTATGTGTCTCACATCCTCTCCAGGAAGGTTGCTGAAAATAAGCGAATCCAACGGTGGCTAATTTGTCTGAAGCACTGAGCTCCACGCAGCCTTGGTATGTCCTTTTGAAGACCTGAAAATGCTCAAAGGCTGCAGTAACAGCCTAGTCTGTGCGAACGCTCCTCTCATCAAAATCTCTCACATCTTATGGAATCCAACCTGGGCGAGAGGAAGCGGGAGCAGTGGGGTGTGCCACAGAGAGAAAACCAGAGAGGCAGTTGAGGTTAAACACAGAGAAGGGTTTTGAAAGGCAAACTGAACTCTCACTCCGCCGGGAGATGGCAGAAAGATGAAATGTTCATATCTGTCAGCGAATGGCAGCTGTCTTAAGTTTCACAGCAAAGGTTCATGAAGGGCTCCCAAAGTTGCAGTGTCGAAAGACGGAGACTCAAATGAAGAAAAACAGTCATGGTTTTTTTTTCTTTTTTTTTTTGCAAACATATGATTCAAAGTTGCATATTTCTGACAGCTGTTTTCTCTTTCAGCAGGAGGGAGGAAGTTTTCTGCAGCATGATTATTTTCATGTTGTCAAAGTACAGGCTCATACGGAAGCACGATCATTAGCGAGTGCACATCAAGAGCTCGGTCCACACAGTGTAAAGTTGTGTACGTTGTCATATGGATATTTTTAGCAGTTTTCCTCCAACCGGTTGATACTGAGGACCAGATTTGCATTTTGCATCTGTTTCATCTTGTTTCAGATGCACTCTCTGCCTGGAGACATGGCAAAATAGCAGCCTGGAAGGGCAGTTTACCTCTCGCTTTTTTTGCATACAGTAGACAAACAGTATATAAAGTGAGGCTGATTGTGTATTCTGCTAGATTCATTAGGTTTAAGGTCAGTTTTCCGCCTCTGAAAAGCAGGGGCAGATTTGTGTAGGTTTATTAAAGGAAGGTTGCGGTGGGAAAGATAAAATTTAATTCACTTGCACTTGTACAGCTTGCCGTAAAACTATTACTGTAATTATATCAGTGAAATATGCACTAATAATAATTAATGAGATGAGTTTGGGCTGGTTTTTGAATGTCATTTCACTTGTGAGAATTTCTATTTGAGAATACTTGTGATTTATTTTCCTCCGACAAATCCCACTACTGAACGGCACGTTGTGAGGGCAGCCCACACTTACTGATTGCATAATTAGCTGCCAATCAGATGCTAATTTCACACAGATTCAGAGAGCAAATTGAATGAAAAGAGTAGTATAAGTTTGCCAGGTGCTTTTCTGTAAATTAATGTGCAGCTGCTGATCTTAGTTGTAAGTTGAATTTGGCCTCTCAGTCCTTCCTTCATCAAAGCAGAGCTACATGCCCCACTTTTAATTCTTTCTGTTGAGGCATGCCTTTTATATGCTGCACAAATTTAATTTGTTTTTGTTAAAGATGGAGATTGATTTGGATTAAATCAATGAAATATGTTTTTTAAAAAGTCTCAGTCAAAATCTTATTTTAATTTCTTAAAGGAATACCTTCACAAAGAAACTTCCCACAAAGACTGGAAATGGGGGAACAGCAAGCCTGAAGATAACAAAATCTGCCTCCAGCTCCTCTAAGGCATTTTGGTTTAGACAACAAAATCTAACGTGAGGTTTTACTTAGTAAGCAAGCTTAATTGAGCCCGCAGTTTCCCAGTATTTCCAGCCTTCATGCTTAGCTGAGCCAGCCAGCTGACTGTAGCTTTATATTTACTGTACAGACGTAAGAGCGGTATCGACCATCTCGTCGAGTTCCCAGCAAGAAAGCAAACGCGCAAATTTCCCCAAATTTCATAAAACCCGCAATAACTGATTTTCTCAGCCTCTTGGGGGCGGTGGAAACACGCTGTGAACACACTGACATTTCAACATGCAGCATTTATGGAGTAACATTATCATTTGATTGGAATCGTGTTTCTGGCCACTTAATGAAGTCCATTGTTCACTCTTGTTTAAGCTCTGTTTTTGGTCTCCACCAACTCCTGTGGGAAATGTCTGACTCGTAAAGGCTCAACTATTTTTACCTGCTAGTCACTGACTGTTTCAGTCTGCCATTTGTTGCTGAGCAGGTAGTATACAATGTTTTTTTTTTTTTTTAAAGCTTTTTTACTGAAAAACAGCTGTGGCTTAAAATAACTTTATGACAGCAATGACTGTGAACCAACACAATAAAGTTGTGGCCGGACAGCCAAACAAGGAACTATAAAGTTCTGCAAAGCTGAGAGGTTCATCATGTCATCACTACGAGTGACCCCTTTCACACTGTCACATTGTTTTCACACTTTCATTTGATACATTGTTATATAAGTTATTATTGTTATACAATGTATTATTATACATTGTTATTTAAGGTTTAAATCCTGCTTTGACTCATGAATAAGCCACACTGAATATCACATTTCTATATCACTTTTCTTCAGGGGTAGGCTTTGTCTGCCACTTCTCTGGTTCTCCTTTCTCTTGCTGGTGAACGTGTGGTGCATGCAGCCGGCACTACCTGATGACCAGACTGGAAGTGAATATCAATTTTTGGAAAGTAATAGAAAAATTGTCATGCCAATACTGGGGATCTAGTTGTCATGAAAAAGAATGAAACAGTAATGAGTCTTTGTTTGAACTGTATCTTTGGCTGCAGGTTTACTTTGCATTCATCTGCAGTTGTAGCCCCATTTCATCTGAAATGAGCCTGTCTTAAATACGTCCTGCTTAAAGCCAACATGACAGGGGATCGTGCCCATGTAGTCGGCTGCTGTCGGCTGTCACCAGTTAAAGTCCTCTCTCGAGCCAGTGAATGTGTTCATTTGTGCTTCATCCCTAATCTACTTGTAGCCCACTGTAAGCTTGAAAGAAAGACGGTCTCAGAGGGCGACATTGGCCTGCTTCCAGTCAGAACGCCAGTGTCAGAGGAGCCGGGCTTTGAATCGGCGAGGGGTTCATCATTAAGAGTAGTGAGCGAGGATGATTCCCAGGCAGGAAACAGTGTCTAATGGAATTGAGTGGTGACTGCGGCCCTGTGGGAGATTATGCCACAGTCTGTCCGTAATGAGCAGCGTAATGGAACGATTACAGCGGCACTTAATGAGTCAGAAACGGCCACCACTGTTAGCGTGTGGACACCCTCTACTGTATATCCTTCTCTTACCTCATTAGCTGAAGCCCCGCACAATTACTGCACAATTTATAAGCATTTCACATTCACATGAAGCCTTGGCCATCAGTGTCTGATAATGTCAATTTTCCGTCTAAAAGCTCAGTTACACCTGGATTTAAAACAGTGACATTATGGAGTGAAATCAATTCGTCTGATTGGTCAGTTATACATCAGGAAGGGAAACCACTCCACTCTGCAGGTTTATATACTCTGATTAACTGTTTTTTTTATCATAATGTAATTTATGTGCTATCTTTTTACCTTGAAGAAAGATTTGCAACTCGACTTAGTCATTCTCATTAGTACATACAGGCGTGTGTGGAGCATTTCATTGGACTAAACTACATAACTCAATATATCAGATTTGACGGCTTCTTCAAAGAATAATCCTAATCAGCTTTCATATTGTAAATCGCTTCCTTTAGTTTCATCAATAATGATGACTGACATTAAAGTAAAAGCAAGAGAGATTAGATGTTGCTTTTATGTAGCACAAATACAGGTACGGGTGTTATGACAGGTAAGATTAAGCAAATTTTGCCTTTTAAATGTGGCAGCAGCTCTCTGGGGAAATCCACTTGACACTGCCTAAGGATTCTGCTCGACGCGGCTAACAGGATCGGATGTTATGTCAAGCAAAGGTTCAATTTTCATTAACCTCCAGCGGTGCCGTGATTTGAATGTACCAGCCCAGCAATTAGTTGATTGTGACTGATTGACAAAGAAACTGCTTCTAAGCTCTGAGAAGTGTACAGTTGCCACCTGGCTTTGGCTTGTTCCACCCGCAGCACTGTGACTCCCGCCGTGCTGCAGTCTGCACTAGTCTCACAAAGTCTCTCTGAAGGCTGTACAAGACAAAACTATCCTGAGGTCAGTTGCATGAAACTCTGTAGCTTCCGGTGTTAAACTCTGAGTACAGTAAGAAATTGGTGTAAAGTTATCATTGTACAGACCGTTTCCATTCTGCTCTGCAATTCAATACAGCTGTGCCCTTTGTATTCATGTGTGCATGGGTTGCCATTTAAATTCAAACCACACACAATGGATGTGTGCTATTCCTCTTTAAAAACACTTATAATGCACATAAATTGTGCTATATATCAAAAAATTTCAGAGCAGCCATCTTTACAGCCAATTAGAGGATAAAAATAATTAATAATTAAGTAATGATTTCGTGTATAGCAAGGATATTGAAACAGGATTTGCAATGTGCCTTATGAAGAAGGATAAAATAAAAAGAATGTAAATACAAGAGTGAAATAAAATTAAGCCAAGTGGAAACACTAAAGTCAAATGAAATGAAATGAGAAACACAGAGCACACAAAAGCAGTTAATTAAAAGATAACAAATGTCCCTTTGTTGAGCATATAATTAATGTGTGGACTGCAAAAAAGGATACAAGTGGGCGCAAAAGAGTTTTATCATAATAGATCATTTTTTATTATTTATTAATAGCTCACCTTATTGGTTATCCAGTGTAGAAACCTGAGTGGTCTGAAGTGCAGGTAATGAATTTGGGAAATAGAGTATGCATGGTTCTTTTGCATAAGCATTGTTCATACAGGTGGCAACAGGTTGGAACCAGATATTATGAAGAAAATAGACGTACGTTTGCAGCAACAAGTCATACAAGAAAGCAAGGAACACCAGTGACAGATCTTGAAAACTCTGTGCTCTACTTTCAGATCTGTTAGTAGGAAAGGGATAATGATTGGTCTGAAGGCGCTGGCAGAAGTTATTTATCATGCTGATAAGCTTCATCAATGGGCTGAAATGCGGCGTGAAGTAGCTCATCAGACGAACCTGTTTGAGCTCTCCCTGGGCGGTCACTCTGCTCTCAGCCAACTCCTCAGTCAGAGGCAATTGAGTGTATGCATCATATGCAGCTTCAAGGGGATGCAGGGCTTAATGTGATATGATTTACATACATGGATGTGCAAGAGTTTCTTGCTGCTAGAGCCCTGGTGTGAATATAGAACCTCGACCGTCTATGGTGAAATAAGAGAGCCTGCTCGACTACTCCGGCCCATTTATATTCTCTGTCTGAGCTCGCCGAGACATTCGATGGCACAAAAGGTTGCAGAAGAATCCGGGCTGATATTTGAATACGCAGCCTGCTTCTCATTTCTCTCCTGTAGCCTTTTTTCTGGGGCATTTCACCAGGCTTTATATTGAGCTCGTGCACCTCTAACACGGCGCCTGATCGATATGTTATTGCAGCATTGTCAGGGACATATCTGCCATTTAGATTCCAGCCGCGCAGTCTGACATTCTCCTTTCTCGCCACAGTGGGGTCTGCTCGGCTCAGTTTTTAGCAAAATTGGAACTCTCTGGAGGTGAGATCACAGGCGTATTAATAAAGCTAAAGCGTCATTCTCTTAAAGGTCAGCACCGGCATCACCTGGACGAAGATTTGCTGTAGAGGCAGAAGAGCGAGGTGGTGGAGATGGCGTCTGCTCTCCCTGGAAACAAGGGAGTGAACACAGCATTAAAAATCCTTTAATTTGCTAATTGCAGCAAACGATTTCCCCAGCCAATTATCCAAATGCCACAGTGAAACATTGCAAGACTTTCCTGAAAGTGCTTCGTATCATGCCTCATGCATTGGTAATAGCAAAATGGAGAGTGCAAATTGCCTTTTTTAGACATCCCTCTCAGAGTTTTCAAAATGGTTCACGCTGCCTTTCCCATTTATCTTTAATGCTGATCCCCTATTGTGTGAAAAGAAAAGAAAAAAAAGTCTCCAACAAGCACAGATCTGTGCGTATGAGCAGGAAAGCAAACATAATGGCATGCTGGAAGAAATTACAGCGATGTAAAATTCAGTCACGCTGTTGTTGTCGGAAGCTGTAATAAATATGATCCTCGTATTATTTGTCTGTGAGCCATTTTTGCATGTTTCCCTGCATGGGTCCAATAGATCCGATACAATTGCTTCCTTTTCTTCTGAGACGTGGAATGTGTGCACTTATACCATTATTTGATTTTTTTTTTTTTTTTTGCAGTCTATCATTGCAAAAGCTGTAAAATTGCTGAAAGTGAACAAATGTGCTCATATCTCCACTCTGTCATTAGAAATTCTCTCTGCAACTATGTTATTTTCCCTCCCTCTCTCCTTTTCATTGTACCCTTGGTGTCAAGGGCTCCCGCAGTCATATTAGCTTGTCAAGGCAAGGCTTTTGATCTATCTCCTGGTTTTAAAATAAACAATTCTGAGACAGTTTCAGGTTGGGAGAGAAAATGCTCCTAAATCAGCAATAAGACAATTTGCAGTATTGTTGTGCGGTGAGATTGACGGTGCTTAGATTGGGGAAAACTGATTTTTGATTGGCATCACGACAAAACATTTAAAGGCGTTTTAAGTGTCTTCATATCACACAGAGCCAGAGGTGTTCTTGCTTTGAGCATCTCCCTCAGGGGAAAGCTGCTTTCCACAGGGTCATGTGATCTTAACAGCTCCTGGACGTCAAGAAATATTTTGGGAGAAAAAAAAATATCATATGGTCTCTTAAAATGTTCCCACTTTATCAAAATAGCTCAATGCTTTGAGGAAAAGGCTTGTTTGCTGTTTTTGTCCAGAAAGGTGAGATGAGAAGGTTAATATCAGTCTTATTACTGTGTGTTACTGCAGAGCTGCAGTCATGATTCGTTTAGCCTGGCTCAGCATGGAGGCTGGAAACAGGGAGAAACAGTGAGCATGGCTCTGGCCAGAGTTCAGAAATATGATAATAATTTAAAGGCAGACATATTTACACAGTAAATCCCTTACAGACTAATCCACCATCTGATTTATGGGTTATACTGTCTGGTTATGCTGCTATAGCGAGAGGATATTTTGTGTCCGCATGCTTTATTCATCTGTACCTAACGCGAGCGTATTTTCATGCATATTTAATTGTCTGGATAGAAATCCAAGGCAAGATCATTTCTCAGCCGTCTTTTTCTGTTCGGAAAGGTCAACCTCCAGTTCTTTTCGGTGCCACTCTGGCCACAAAGCCGGCGATGCTGCGTGCATTCCTGTGTGCAGAGGTATTCCATTAAAATTCAAAGAGGTTCTGTTAGAGAAAATCTCCTCAAGGTCCAGAACATCATAATGTCTAACTAGCGTTATGATTCAGTGTCATATAAAATATCCTATTTTCTGTGCCCTCAGTTAGGATTTGAGTGGGCATGTTTGCTTAAAGACGCTCTGTGCTTTGTCTCATGGTGGCACATTTTCGCTTTTAATAATCACCACGCTGTCAGAAAACATATGAGACATGGTGGTTTTGAGCCGCCCGTGGGAAGAATGTAAGAGTCTGTCCATTCTTGATTAAAAGCTCTGTTTTCACTGTCTGCGATTCTCTTTTTAGAGCACACCATGTGAAACTACTTTTCTCTGACTCACTTTGTCTCGTCTCGTCTCTCCCCTGTGTGTGTGTGTGTGTGTGTGTGTGTGTCTAGCTTACTGATGCAGTGCTTATTGAAATGCACTGATTTCATTGGCTAAGTAGCATCACGTGAGCCGGCTATTGCATCTGTTAAAATCTAATAATTCTCAATAACTAATCAGTAAGAGATCCGGGTGTGGATAGGACAGCGTCTGGGTCCACCTGTTAGTGAGCTCAAGGGGGATGGAGAGGGGTCGTGCCCGCCCCAACACCCCCACCCGCCCTCAAATCACCAACTGCATATATATATATATTGATTGAAGTCAGAAATTTCCCACATCATTGTCATTATTCAGTCTCAAAACACTAGTTTGAAATTGTTTTTGCAAGAAGAAAAAAGTTGTTTGCAGGTTAAAAGATGTGTTGGAGTTCTTTTTTTTAGTATTTCAATGACATTTTCAAATACTATACTTTCAGTATATAACAGGTTCTACAGGACATATTTCTTAGAAAATGCTCATCAAAAGCAGCTACAAAGTAAAATACATACATTACAGTGTTATTGCACAAATTTACCAGCAAGATGCCGCTCGTAATGTTTACCTGTTTCCTTCTATCTACAACCCGGATTAGTCTACATATAAAAATAGATGTCGAAAGGACAGTGTGTGAATTTGGGGGGAGTTACATGATGGAGCTCTGGTCTCTGTGCAGGCATGACAGCACCAGATCTGGCGAAGTTGTTTCTTTTGTAAACTGTTCCAGTACATACTGTACCCCCACCCAAAACTATAAATGGCTTACAAATGAGCTACAAGTTTCATGTTGGACTCTCGGAAGGAACATGCTGAAGTTTTTCTTAAAATCAATAATGTATAAAGAAGGTGCATGGCACAGCTCCTTCCACTGTCTGACTGAAGCACATCGACAGTGCATATTTAAAGGGTGCTTCTCACTGTCTTACTCCAGGATGGAAAGTAAAACAAGAAGCAGATGGTTAGAAAAAGCATGTAGTTCATTATACTACATCAACTTTGCATTTCTGTAAGAAGACTGTGGAACCCAGGCAGCGTGTTGAACTTCCAATGCCTCTCACCCACAGAGCTCTCTCTCTCTCTCTCTCTATCTATCTATCTATATCTCTCTCTCTCTACACTCTGCCATCTGTAATAAGCTAAGCAGCGGAGTGTAAGCAGCTTCTTAGATAATGAGGCACAATTCCCCGGGGAGTAGAGCCGGGCCCACAACTTTAATATACTGTACCATTTCTTCATTCTGAAAATGAAAGCAGTCAGAATGGAGAGATTGAGGAGAGAGCGATACATGCAGCTCGAGTGTCAAGAGGAGCCTCCTATCTCTGTTCGCATCACGATTTAGGAAAAAAAAAAAAGCACAACTTAGGAAAAGTACATGATAGTGCAAATACTTATTGGTATTGCCCAACTGAGGGATACAAATGCTTGTGAGTCTGCCAGATTCAGCCTGTTTTAAAACAAAAGTGCTCCAACAGGCCCCCAAACCACAGCTCATCAATTTTTCATTACATGCTGTTTCAAGCAATGATAGTCACATTTATGCATCTACCACTTTACAAATGCATTTTGAAAACTCCCCAGCTGCAATGCAATGCAGATATATAAATGCTGCAGGTTATTTTATGGTTGGAGATAGCGGCTTGGCAGTCTACCTCGGCACTGGGAGCTGAGACCTCTCCAGCTTTTCTTGGAGGATATCTCCATAATAGCCTCATTATTCAACTGTGAGCCCAGGAACACTCAGGCTGAAGTAATGAGCCCCTCACTAGTTGCTGAGTATCACCTCTTCGCAAGAGGTTGCATGGAGAATGCATCCTGATTAGAAGTGCTGTTTAGCTATTTTGCAGCAGAAATGCAGTTCAGGTCATGATCTTCGTTTATCTTTGTTTTAATTTTCATTCAACTCAGGGTCAGGTGATTCAAGAACAACGGCTGCACATGTCCGAGCCAGGAGCCCTCGACTGCAGATTGAAATGCATCGTCAATAATTCAAGCAGCGGGTCACCAATATGTGCAGTTGGAAGTTGTAGAAAAACACATGAGGGCATTTCATAATGAGCGTCTGTCACACTCAAATAACCCCATCGCTTCCAAAGAGGGTATGTGGAAATGTTCTCCTGATTGTGCTCCCACTGTTTGACTGACAAAATCATTTTGTCACGTTGTCAGCGTGTTAGAAAATCGATTAAGTGGTCAGATAAATGCCTTCGCATTTGTTGTGCATTTACTCAAACAGTGCAGGTACAATTTTAATAACTTCACTTCCTCATTTGACACTTTGTACATCCACCTTCTAAGGTTAATTAAAATGGTCAGTACATAACAGTATATTAACAATATATAAAATAGCTGAACTCAAATCAACCCCCATCTCCTCCAGCTACATTATTAAAGTATCACTTTCTGATTAGGCACACTTCATAAAGGTTTCTCCTGTGGGCTGTAGCTAATGGCTTTATTAATGGTTAATACATCATTTACTAATCTTTATGACTTCTTCATAAAACAATAATGATGATGTCTTGGTGAAAAAAAAAGGCAGGTCCTCCTTCAGCATAATGTGCTTTAGAGCAATGGTTTGACATTTTGGGAAAAAACACAGCCTGTATAGCCATAGCTTAGCACAAAGGCTGGAAATGGGGGAAATGGCTCTGTTGCCAGGCAACCAGCTGAGACTCCAGAAAGTTGCTGCACTCAGCACAGAGTTAGTATTAGTTGTTGGTATATTATATCTCTGTTATTTCTCTGTTTTTGAACAGATTAAACAAACAACATTCATTTTAATTACAGTCTTTGCAGTCAGATTGTTACTTTTGTGCAGAATGAGTTTATTTTGCAAAATGTGAACTTTTCCTTTACACAACGCAATGCAAAAGCAATCTCTCCCAGTCATTACTCATCAGTAGTGTGTGGTGGTGTGTTTTTTCTGCAGAGACCCTGCCCTCTGCCTGTACTTTCCCTTTCTTCTTATTTTGCTGTGGCTGGACTTTCTGGGCTGCAACCTTCAGTCAGTGGGTGTGTAGCCCCCAGCCAATAACAGCGGGCTGATGAGGTCGGGACTAGCCGCCAGGTGCCAGACCGGAAGCAGAATGCATCCACCTGGAAGCTACCCGGCCCAAACAGTGCCCACAATCCCTGCATAGCATACCTTCAATGTCCAGCTCCATCCGTGTTGGCAGTTGAAATCATGTTGCTTTGACCTTTCTGTTTATTGTTTATCTCTTTATATTGAAATGGTGAAGTCTTTAAGGGTTTATCATGATTTCCCTCTCTACTCTCTCAGCCTCTGTGTGGGCGATCTGTTTATGTGTTTGACTGACAGCTGAGCTGGCAGAGCACATCAAGACAAAGTAAACAAACCTCTTCTGGTAACTGTTGCTTACAGGACGAGGAGGACACGCTGTGTTTTGTTAGCAGCGGCACTGATGAATAAGGACTACTTCAATTAGCGTCTATTTTAGCATTTTCAGGGCCATCTAGGTGTTCAAAGTGTTGACTAGCTAACTAGCCTGCAAACTGATGCTTGTAGTGCACTTTTCTCTGGTTTATATCCCGTTCAACAAGCCAAGCCGTGCTTTTCTGAGAGCACGGTGGGGGTTTACGCAGCAGGTATTTATGCTGTCGCAAAAAAAAACAAAAAACAGTTTGACTTAAAGTGCAATTTTAAGTTATTTATTCTTCACTATACTTCTACCCCATGACATGCATTTGACAGCTGTGCACACAAAAAACATAAAACATACAAATATGATGCATTATTTCAGAGAAAATGCCCAACAGTACATAGTATTTCACAATAGCTAAATTACAACCAGCTATAGCCATAAAATCTTGCGTGCCAGGTTGTAATAACACAGGATTTTTTAAGGATTTACAAGTTGAAACTAATGGCTTTGTGAATTCTGATAAATCATATGTTAATGATTTGTAAATCCACTATAATCTTTTAATTAATGCACCTCCTGGTTTGCCAAATTGTGAAAACTACATTTTGCTCATTGTTTGTTTGTTTTTTTCATCAGGAAAAGTCTTCCAATGGACCTCAGGAGTCCAAAGTAAAGATCTGAACCTTGACCAAGACCTGTTTATTAACAACTTATTATCTTTTCCAAATGAAGACTTGATGGCTTATTAGAAAAAGCTTCTTTTTTTTCCTGTGCATCTTTAAATACGAGAAAATAAATGTGCCTGTTTACTTGGAGCCATTATCAGCGAGTTTGCAGACAGTGAATCTGAATTCATTGCGGCTGGGCTATGACCAAGATGGCACCAGCCAGCCTGCTAATGTGATGCACAGCTATAACAGCATCCCATTTTAATTAATGATCACGGTGCTGTCTTTTGGCTTTGTTTAATCCTCAGGAGAATGTCACACACTGTTACACTTCCCACATGACAAGAGATGCTCAAGTCATCTCACATTACATTTTTCTCTCCGTTTGTATGGCTTACAGTGCCAGTAATTTAGTTAATCTGCCCTCATGTAAGCATCCACGAGCTCTCTTCCCTTGGTGCGTGGAGGCCTGGCTCTAGCTGTCTTGGAGCTGTAGTTGTGTGGAACCCAGAGTCCCTGCCTGCCACCTGTGTCCCAGTGTAATGGTTACATGACAGATCGCGGTGCTGTCAGGCCCCGGGGCCCTCTCAATCCGTGATAGATACCCTAACACAGACTCCAGCTTGTTATGCCTAGGGTCACCAGCGCAACCCTGGAGGGATCCTAATTAGCCCGTGGTCGGAACATGCTGCTACATGATGTGTTGTGTTTACAAAGGAATAACACGGCGTCCCACTGGTTCTCTCAAGTCATCCTATGCACTTATGATGTTATGCATGCATACTACACACAGAGAAGGGACATTTATGAGATTTCTGCAGCTCATATATAAATTTAGGGTTTTTTTTTTTTTTTTTTTTTTTTTTTTTTACTTTTGGGGATGAACCTTGGTATCCATTCCTGGATTCAAACTGTATCTGACATGTTCATAACACTTTCACACAATAAACCCTTTTATAGATGCAGCTTTTCCGTTCGTGTCCGACATATTTTTGTAAGATAATGCATCGAGCCAGTGTCTCAAAGGGCCTTACAGAAACACAACAGCAACGGTTCATGACCTACCCGGAGCTCTTTACGAAGACACAGAAAAACTCCTTAGCAGAAAAAAAAATTGCAGCCTGTAAAGAAAATAAAGGCAACCTCAGGGGAGGCAACCTAAAGACAAACGGCGGGGTGTGCAGTAGCAGTTGCATGTGGATAAACAGAAAATGTGCTGCCACTCTCTGTATTTCTTGATGTAAAGCATATTTATTGCATCGCTGTATTGTCAGTAAAGACTTGTTTCAGTAACTGGCCTGTTTGGAAATTTTCCTGACTAAGTGTTAAGCTTACTGGTTAGCCTAGCTAGCTTGCCCTGAATTACTGTACAGATATGCTTTATTTCAGGAACTACAGAATTAGGCCCTACTATGCTCTACCGTTTGTTCTGTTTGCACTGTTTTTATTCTCCAAGTAAAGAGCTCAAATCAAGCTGATGACAGTGTCCTCTGACCTGTATTGGTCAATTTTCCAACAAACCAGTTTCAGGGCTATAATCCTCAACATTTTATTTACTTTATTTATGTGCTCTCAGTTCATTTCAGCTCAGTGTGAGACTCTTTACTGCCCAATTTAAATATCATATAGGTTTTACACATTCAGGTTCCATTCTTGATTCTTGATTGGCTTCTTAAAATAATTATCACTTATGATGCAGCCTTCATTCCCTTAAATGCATGAAAATGTAATCCCCATATTAACCACCAAAAATGAAACATTATGATGAGACATGAATGCATTGATACTACTTAAAATATCCACTGATAACTTGATGATACTGCATGGACAAACATAGCATACTATGGGTCCTTGGTACAGTTGACTGCTGAAGTATGTGATGCTGTGTCTAGGTGGACATATTACAAGCCCCATCAGTCAACCTCCACATGACACTTGAACTTATAAGTCACAACTATAATGTTTCATGACTGTTGACACAGTGCATCAGAAAGCATTATGTGTGTTTATGAGTGTAGTCATAAAGCATTATGAGTGTGTTGTAATTCACTACGAATGTCCCCCTACTACAATACAGGAGGGTCTTCATAGAAACTGTTACCCATTTTCTCTTGTCTAAGAGGAAGGTCCAATAAACTGTGTCCCTGCATGGGTCCAGTGAAAGTGTCCATTAATGAGTAAAAAGCCATCAAAGTCAAAGCCATGTTAACTTGCTAACAGTCTTCCCTTGCCTTGCTGGTATATTGTTGCATTTCTTGACATGTTACAGCCACTAAATCAGTGCAACACCATGAAACCATCAGCAGAAACATATATCACACCTACTACCATCATGTGCATCCTCCTGTGTGTGCACAAGAACATAGCAGTCACCCACTTGTACAAGCATGGCTCTACAGCGCTACTAGTGGTGAATAAATGCACAAGTTATCTTTAAGTGGTATCCTATTAGATTACAGTTTACAATGAACATGTTTCAACAGGAAACATCTATATTAAGAAAGTAAAGGTACCAGTATTAAAACTGCAGTGCGAACAAAGCCTTAGAGACAACAGCTTGCACGTACGAACACACACACACACACACAATTTCACTAAACGTATGCTCAATCATGCATCTCTGTGCTGTCACATACACTTAACAATGCAGCCCATCATTTATTGTAGATTAATCCTTGTTCCATACAGTGTCGGGACCCGCACTTTACCTTGTTCAATCGTTATTAAAGGGACGAGATTGAAGTGCACGGAAGTGTGTGGGACGACTGAGAAAGAAATATCCAGTAAATGGTGATATTGCATGGGGAGGCAGGGAAAACTGAGTGAGGTTAAAAAAAAATTTAAAAAATGAACCTTTGACAGACGAAAGCAACAGTGGATAAGACTGGAATACATAAGGTGAAGTGTGATGAGGAGAACGAGATGTTCCAGCTTAGATTTTAAGATCTTGGTGTGCCGTTAACACTGATATGTGTGTGGGTCGCAGGAACAGAACAGACTCGAACCAGCTGTATGAATGAGGAAGACAAACAGGTGAGCAGGAATAAAGATGGAGCGGCGTAGAGGAATCGAAGTATCCTCTTTTAATGAACCCTACAGCGTCGGCGCTCCCCTCCACGCTGCAGCCCCGAGCCTCTGCCCTTGCTGTCAAGACCGTGTCTGAGCCGCACAGAGCAGTGGTGACAGCTACAGCAAGCCCACTTTGAAGTCCGGAGTGCAGCAACAGGGTAGATAATGACCCCGCCAATCTCCTCCCACCGCCCTGTCTGCTTCCCCCTGGCCTCTGTGCGGGGCAAAGCGGGAGGCCTAATGAGCATACTTTCCCGAACAACTTTCACTGAAGGCAAATGCATTAATTCTTGATCCGCTTCCACCCTTCATAGTGCTCGGTCTTCCGAGGGAGCGAGGATGAGTCAGGGTGAGGCAGAATCACTAATGCATGCTTTGGAAAAAAAAAAAAAAAAACATAGACAAAAGTGGAGAAGACAGGACGCAGAAATGGTAAGATGGCAAGCCGGTTCTGCACCTTTGTTGACTAGTGTGACAGAGAACAAGAGAGACAAGGTTGTGAGGCACAAGTGACTTGGATTTAATGATATCAAAGTAAATAAGCTTCTGTCTCCTCCCTTAACCGTTTCACGGGGTGGCTGTCCGTTATCTGGCGTAATTAATTAATGTTTACCAGCTTAAAATTGCAACCCAGGTGCTGCCCAAGGAAAGATGTTGAATGCGTCTTCATTTGGGCTGTCGGAGTCACAAAGAGGAGAGGTAATCCAAATCAGCTCTGCCAAGGACAGCTGCTTCATCACAATTATAACAAGGTGTCTGCCTGCCGCATCCATACCTGCGGCACTTCAAACGGGTCGAGGCTAATCAATCTGTGGCTCTTCCTGCCAGCAGCGGCGGCCTTACTTTTCTCCAGGATGTTTGATGTTAACTGAAGTTCCCGTTGTTGTTCCATTAGCGAGATCAGGTTCAATATGGCAAAAAGGAACGTTCATAGTGAAATGATTCCTCATAGCAAACGCTTCGGGGGGAAGCGTGAAAAGAAAGGAATCAAGTTATTGGTGTCACAGTTGTGTTTAACGGTGACAGATAATAGCAATTATTGTAGGTTTAGACTGAGATCACTTTTACGCCCATTTCCTGCGGGTGAGAAAGAACACAATTACAGCGTCCACGGCAACAATCACTTCACGCTTTTTCCACACAGTTTAAACTGTCTGGCATGTTAAATATCTTCAAACAACAGGTTATCTACATTGTTCTGTGGCTTACCTCCATGTATTCGAGCCTGTTTTATCTGGGGGAGTTGTTTCTGTACATCTGATGATGAATGGTCTCTTGTTGCCCTGAGAGATCTTTACCTGCAAGACACTGTATATCACATCAAAAGCAAACAAAACACAAACGCGCTATCAACTCTACCAGGAATTGTACCGTAGGGCCCATACATCATGCTATTTTAAGGCGCACGCATTTCAGACAGAACAAATAAAACTGAGCCCTGGGGGAGGAACCAGTATGAAATGTCTCAAAACAGCTGCTGCTTTTATGCTCGGAGTAAGCGATGTTTATCGCCTGCCCAGCATAAATTAATAATTGCTTGACATGAATTGTATGCTTACGGTCTTTTGTATGAGATACCCAAACATGTAATTAGGACAAAAACTCCCATCCGAATGCCAAAATATTAGATGACAGATTCCAGTCAGTGTATTTATGCACCTGTTGCAATCAGCGACTTTAAAGGGCTGCTTCACACAAAAAAACATGACTTCTCAATTTCTAGCCCACTAACATGATTCTAGTTACTGCAATATAATTAGTGCAATTTAAAGCATTTGAAAAGTCCAACACAGAAAACTGTTCACAATGTGGTCAGATGGAATTTTAGTCAATTGAAGCCATTGTGTTAGGTTAGGTTTGGGCAAACACCTCAACCACTGGCGAATAAATCCAAAAATATTACCTGATTTTGTCAAGATAAATTTACTGTGGCATAAAGGAGGCCTGCCAGGAAGTACTGCGGGTAGGAAAACTGTAGGAGCTCGCACGGTTATCAGGCTAACAGCAGCACACTGAAAACTGTGGATACCACAGCTTTTTATCTGGCATTTTATTGTGATTCCCTTCTATCAGTCCATGCACTGTGCAGATATAAAGAGAAGAGTTAAAACAATTAATATCTTCGAGAGGTCAAACTGGCTTGCGATTTCACAGATCAAAGTTCAGCTTAAAGATTGAAGATTGAGTCTGCGAAACACACAAGGGTTTTTTTTCTCTCCTCCCAAAGGAGAAGAAGCAATAGTGTGACAGCAAATATACGTATGTGTGTTCTCAACACCTGACACTGCTCATACAAACCTATTTAAACAGGTAGGAAAGTAATTATTCTACAGCCACATTAGCAGCTTTATGATGTCGCTGATAGGGTTTGTTGACCATTGTCATCATTCCACTATTCACCGTAGACATCTGCACCAAACTTCACAGCGAAGCATCCAATATTTGAGAGACGTGTCACTGAAAAACAAACAAAAATGCAGATGAAAATGAGGTGACCAAGTCAGTGGACTTCATCTTCGGGGAATCATGGAAGTCTGTACCAAATGTAATGGTAATCCATCAAATGGTTGCTGAGTGATTTCAGTTTGTCGATTGATCGAACGACAGCCACACTGCTAAAAGTCCGATTAGATGTGAGGCGACATACAAAAATCCAAAACAAGTAGTGCAAATGAAAAAAAAGATGCTGCAGAAAGCTAACACAAACACATAAAAAGCAACCACGCCTCAAATACAGAAACAATGCCACAACAAAGAAATGAGGTGACAAGACAAATAAAGGTACATGTTCTTTTTTTACATCTTGCCTTCATCTTTCACAAATTCATAACAAAGCCACAGCGAGCAACCGCTTTACTCCACTTTACTTCCCGCATCAAAAACAAACACTGTCTCGTCTGGTCTCTCCCGGGCTGAAAATCAAGCTGTTCCGCTTAGCGCTCCCCCTAGAGGCCTGGAGCACTTCTGTTGTGCTGTCGGGAAACGCAGCATTTTTCTCTCATGTGTTTTGGAGGTTTCTGTGTTTTAGTCTTGGCATTGTGTCTGAAACTGCAGCACATTTCTCCTGGAAACGTTTTGTGCGTTTGCAGCCCGTTCGTCCTTGTCGGCCACCATGGTTTCAGGCATCACGGTGTGTCAGTATGTCAACCACGGGACCCCGGTTTAAACTCGTGTCGGCAGCCATTCCACCCCATCAGGCGTCCTTGAGCAAGACACTCCATCCTCACCAGCTGTAGCTGCTCCCGCACTCTCGCCTCCCCGGTGGAAAGAGAATTTCCTAAAGGCGATCAATGAAGTATCACATTGTTATTATCATAATCACACACTCCCTGAACACAATGAAACTGCAGGACAGCCTGAGGGAGTCAAGAAAGTAGAGGATATATGGCAGCTCCACAGCCCTCTACGGCATCAGCCTTGCTTCCTTATCAGTATTTTAATTTGTTGATGTGCACTTGGACAGACTGCAAATGCCCCCCATGGCGACTGAGGCCCTTTGGAAAGCCTTCTGCTCCAGCGTCTCCACACTGCTCAACATATGTGGCAATAGATCAAGCACCTGTTTCTGCCCGTCACATCTGCACTCAAACCTCTGTGGCTCTTATCTGGACGACAGTTACAGATGACCACGCATCCGGAGGCTGTTGCAGATGATGAATGAACGAGTCTGCGCTGTGTGTTACTTTCTCTCTCCGTCGGTCTTCAGATGAGCAGTGTGGGGAGTTATTATTAAACCACGGCATCTCTACAGCCTGTCCAGTGGTTGAGAACACTCTGCTCTGATTAAAGAAACCGAGGAGCATCACACACATTTCCCACTCTCGCTTCATTTCCCACTCTTTCTTCTTGCACTCGTGTTTGTCATAGTTTTCATGTTCTCTTTTCATTAGTCCTGACATCCATAAAGTGAAAGCTGGGCTTGGGATCTTCAGAGCTGGCACAGCACCACTTTGCTGCCTTGATGAGAACTCGGAGACGAGAGCACGGGGAGAAAGATTTACTCATTCTGTTTGCAGCAAAGGGGATGGGCTCCCTCCTTTGCTCCCTTTGATTGTAATCCTATCTAGGCCAGCACAAGACACCGGAGACTTCATTCCCTGAATCTTCGTTTGCATGGATAAACAGGAGATGGGGTCCAACAGTATTGAATGTTTTTGCCTTTCAGCAAATTTTCTAAGTGCTGCTACGCAACCTACAAAAACTTTACACAGATAAAAGTTGCTCCATTGTTATATTGTTGTTGCTGTGGGGTATACTGCTGTTGTGAAGCAGTATGCTTCTTCTTCTGCTTCCCAAGATTCTTTAAATACCTAGTTGTTCTACTGATGCTGCAGGCTCTAATGCTCAAGTAGAAAAATATACATCTTTATGCACTAAGTTTGTGGAGCATCTTTGTAGTGATGAGTCTTTGCTATATAAACAACCAACGCTAAAGCAGAAATACTGCAAATCTCCCGTTCTTACTCAGGGAGACACAGTTTTGAAAGTGGTTTCAGTGGGACAATTTTCTGCTGCAATATATTTGTGAGACAGTTTGATTTGATTTGTTTGCAGTTTTTGTAGATTTCAATCAAATCGAAAACCAGAGCAGTGTGAAATGAAAGTATGAATTATTCATAAATATACACTTAAGGATCACAAAAAGCTTCCGTGGCTTGGGGCCTGTGTAGTCAGTAGTCACACTATTCCTGTCACCGCCAGCGTTAGAGCCTGTACATCAGCCTGCCACACTGATCTGGTTCGTTTTCATGTCAGCTTTATCACAAAGTCCAAATATTTTCAACATTATTGTGCTCAGTGTCAGCACAGCGGATGCCGCAGCCTGCACTGGTTGCCGGTCGAGAGCTCAGAGACTCTGAAATGCACAAAACAGCTTCTTCCTCCCCTCTGCAGCGGAGTCATTTAAAAAGTAATGAAGTAAAGGCTCGTGCAGGTCAATCTCATGCACTGCAAGCGAGAATGATCACTGTAGCGTGGTTCCGTCGTGCATTCGCAGCCCTCATGCATAAGATTTGCAGTTTCTCTCTTTGCTCTCCTGTTGGTGAAGCGTCTTCATGAGTGCCATCGAGATGACACGGTGTGTCACGTGACATAGTTGTTCATCACATTTGCCCTACTTAGCAACAGCAACGACATAAATTATATAACGTCTTAAAGAGCTCACAATGACATCATCTAATCCAGTGTTATTAAAATCCTTTAGAAACACGGATGCAGCACATCGTTGTGCAAGCTTACACTTCACAAGAGCTACCTCAAAGTTCAGTTCGCGCAGACTGAAATGAGCTAGTTCGTGTACATTTCTTCTATTTTTTTTAATGAGCTGCAAAGGCTGCAGACTGAAGGATTTTAAGTTAAATAAACAATTAAAAAAACCCTCTTGGATTAGTTGCAAAATGCATCGTCACAAAGCTGAAAACTGGGCTGTTTTTCTGAGCCCATGAAAAGTTGACTCTTTACAGATACATGGTTCTCACAGGACAGCAACACTACAAACGTATGATGATCTCATACGATGCATCGCTGCAGATCAGGAGTTCTCACACTTCTTACTCACAGGTTGGCATCTGATTTTTATTCAAGGTCAGAGCGCCAGAATCTTTGGTGATAACAAACTGATATTTAATCAAATAATTACCTTCACATCAATTAATTAACGTCACATCTCTTGTGATCGGGCCAGCACCAAACTGAGGCGGACGAGGCTCCGACAGTCTGTATTTAATTCCGACTCGTAATCGTTCCACGACATTTGCACTATTTGCTCGAGAAAAGGAGACACATTCGGTATCTGTGCATTTAGGAGCTGATACCAAATTCTCTGGTGCAACGTTAATGTGAACTCAGCAGCAACAACACTCTGCAGCAGTTAACATCACCATGACAACGATGTCAACCATAGGGAAATGAACCACATTAAAACCACAATCACCTGTCAATGTGCGTATTTTCTGGATCCATTAATATCCAGGGGCCAGATGGGAATGTGGTGGGCTGGATGTGACCTGCAGGACGCCAGTTAATGACAGGGGCTGGATCCATGGAGTTTGTCAGCATATGACGAAGCTGGTGCAGTGCTTCTTACTGATGGTAGCCTGAGACCTGTTCCAGCTCTCGAGATAAGCATTGCTATGGGACTTTACTGCAGTCTCCTGGGCGATCAACCTGATAAAAGACTGCTTGGTGGAGACAAAACTGGAGACAGATTTTTTAGTGTATGACGCTAAACACCTAAATCAGCTGCTGCAGGACTTTTGTCCATCAGTACGAAATAATAGCGGTAAACCAAACTCTGTCGCCAACTACATCTCTCACAGGTCGGGGATAACCCCCTCAGTTCTCCACATTCGACATGATTACACTAAAAAACTGTAAAGAAATAAGTTATCCTGCCGGTTGCTATGCAATGTACGTGTCTACTTTCAAAGCTGCTGCGCAGTGAGAGCGGTGACAGATGAGAGTAGTTTAAATCAACAAAATATGTTTTAATCACTATTTTGTGTCACTTTATTGAATGCTTTAGTAGTATTGTTAGTAATGTTCTAGGCAGGATAATGTATAGTGAGCAGGTTCCTATGGAGAAATAAACCCAGACGGGATGACATAGAAGTCTGATGCTTCACTATACGCTATCCCTTACTTAGCGTGTTAGCATGCAAACTTTTGTCAACCAGCACAAGTCCAGTGGAGGTTGATGAGAATGTCATTAGTTTTGCAGGTATCTGGTGTGGTGATACACCGAAAGTAATGGGCAAATTAAAATTTTGACAGTTCACCCACTAGAACAACGACAGCTATTTTGCCAAAGACCAAAAATTTGAACCTTTCATTTGATTCATCTGAGGACCATGAATGTCTGTAAAAAATCCTCGTACTCAACATGTTAAGACCAAAATTAAATTTGCCCAAAGATGTAGTGTATTTCATTTCAGTAATACCGAAATGTTCATCTGTACATGAACTTGAGGTGTTGCACAGTATATTTAAGTCACTATCTAGCTCATCCATTAGCTGATAATGTCTACAAATACTATTGTACTGTCATTCTTCTTCAAAATGTCCAAATGTGACCCAAAGTGCATCTGAAATGTGCTGCAGTCATCACAAACTCATTGCCCTTGTGAGTGACAGCACCCAGAGGAAGAAAAAGCAGCGTTGGAACCCGGGGAGTACTTCAGCTGCGTTTCAGCGGAAAGACAGTGGATGAAAGTTGAGTTGTGATGGGTATCATGATCGCAAGAATAAAGAGAGGAGGAAAACAGCTCAATAACATATTGACACCATCTTTTAATGTTTGTCAGAGTCCAAACAAGTGCTGCAGCCCCAGGGGCACGCTTCCTGCTGCTGCCCATGTTAAATGGGATGCCTTGACATTTTCAGTGTCAGTCTTAATTTCAAATGCCTTTTACAATGTGTCTAAAATTGATATTTCTTGCTGCCCCCCTTGAAAGCTATGGATACAACTACTGATGAGCTAAAATATGTTTTAGTTTCAATCAAAAATGCTACAATGCAAAGAAGCTGTTTAAAGTCCCTGCAAAGGAAAGCAAGGAAAGCAATCATCCCTAATTATACCTGTGAACCAATGACATATACTCTTATATATCTTATCTTGCAATCATTTTAATCAATATCGCAATTGATTGTGCAGCTCTACACAGCTCTGCAGAGCTTCATAGAGTCTTTCAGCCCATTTTTTTGGTTTTCCAACCACCATTTTGTTTCATTCTGACCGCTGTCATCAGTGTAGTTTCAGTCTCTGCAGACGGTTGCTTTCACACCAAAGAGCAGACAGACAGCGGAGCATTTAGCAGCTGAAGAGCCAGATATTCCCCTCAGGAGCTGATGGAGAGTAAACGCAGATCAAGCTAAAAAGAGAGTGACTATTCAACTTGCATTCACCAGACAGACAGAAGCACAACTCCAAATTAATTCTAATGCTGGTCAGGAGCAGTTGGAAGTGTAAATAGCCAACGGTGGTAATGTGTCAGTGTTGCGTTTATAGCTTTTCTCAGCAGCTCCAAAGAGGCTGAAAAAAATCTGCTATAGCAGATTTAAATCTCTTGATTGTTTGAAAAATTCCCTGTAAGTTTGAAAGGTGATGTAATATGTTTTTTCCTTCAATGAGAGCAGAGGCTGTGTCAATGTGAATTCATGTCCGTTTCAATGGATTCAAATAGTGATTTTTCAAGATGGATAAAGGTATCCATGGAAACTTGTCAAGTGACTCCCGCAGCATCATTAGCTATTACAATGACCATCTGTACACATCATTCATCTCAGTATTCACAGGTGACCCAGTTGAGTCTGCGAGGCATGCTTGTCCTGCGCCTGTTTGGGTGCCGGCTCCTCCGTTAGTCAGAATTTGTGAGTGCGCCCCGTTGAGTCATTCCTTGCATGTTTGTTTGTTTGTTTGTTTGTTTTGATCAGGAATGAAGATAAAAACTCTGAATAACCCAACAAACTGTGTGCAATCACTGCCTCTTGATGTTTTCCTCGGCTCCGATGAGGTCATAAAGGTTTTACAGCCCATTAACGACCATTAATCGTTCAATTTAAAACAGCGGGAGTGACTGGGATAAACTTGAGCAAATCACTGTAACAACTTCCTGGAACTTAAGGATGTTCACTCATGGGAAATCTTGCTCTAAATGAAGAGCTAAATGCAAAATCTAAATACAAGGTGTTACTAAAAATATGGAGCAAGTGGCCTGTCCAATGAAAGCCCCCCAGGGTTAACTGCAGCTCTTTACTACACCCATCCCACTACACATTAAGGAGAATCTCGTGCTCTGGATGTGTGTATGGGCCTTCCAACTGTGAGTCCATAGTAATCAAACTGGTGATTTACTAAATCGGGTTGTACTTTTGTAATGTGGAAATTGGTTGCTGGAGAGCATCTGTTGTGCTGTTCAATCAAAACCAATCAACTATGTAAATAGGAAGTACTGTGACATCATGAGCTTTAAGCATTCAAGTATAAGACTTTTAGGAAGGAAGTGTAAATTTAGATATGACTTCATTTTATTCACATGTGCATACATGAAAGAATGTGCGTGTTTCATAGTTAGTTTTTATGCAGTTTAAAGTAAGGGGAAAATATCTGATTATGCTAAGCTAAGTGATGTTAAGTGGTTACGTTATTATAATTTAAGGTATATTGTGTCATATTAGTGAAATGTAATTGAAATCGTGTTGGTTTACATTGTTAATCAGCATTTTGATGAACTGTCAGTAACGTTAACCCCATTCCATGTTAATTTTAGCTTTCATTTTACTCTTGACTGGTTTGTTTTGTCAGCTGTGCAGCAGTTACACCTGGCAGGTACTGGGTCTAAATATGAAGTCATGACTCATCTGTAGAGGAGAACTGATGTGGTGTGGTGCAACCCTTTGGCCTATGTGCAAGTAGCTTTGTGTCACCTTAATTACAGCACACTATTGTTGAGCTGTCGACAACAGAAACCTTGATTACGTACATGATTATTCTTGAATGAACAGATTTATTACGAAAAAAATCCCTGAGAATGTGTTGAGCCTGTGATGACTACAAGTACTTACTAAGTATTTTAACTGCTACAATTATTTAGAAAACTGCCTATTTAGCTGTAAGTTGCTATCCTTGCATTATAGCTGTTTAAAAGCAGTTGGTTGCAGGGGAGGGGAAAAACATTTAAATGCAAAATTGTGATGGAGACAATTAAATGTCTGTAATCAGGAGCCGTTCATTAGCAGCAGCACTGCTCTGTCTCTTGCAGACATTTATCTCCTCTTCTGTTTCAAAACTCCTTCAAGTGTTTTTCTTCTGTCTCTTTTTGTTTGGTCAGTCTGTTAGTTTTCCATTTTGAGGCATAGAAGCACTACTCCTGTGCCTGTACCTAATAAAAGGGGGGGGAAAATCACATATGTCATATAATCTTTACTGTCACTCTAATATCTACTACATTACAATGAAACCACACACAGTATTTATATCTTTAGCGTCATTGAGATTCAAGTGTTAAATGTGTCCAATTTCTGTTACAAAAACTCAGTGATCAGGAGAATAAATCAAAAGCTCATTATGCACAGAGCGCTGAACACCGCACTGAGCTGGGAAATGAGTTGTGCCGTTTGCTCGCTTGCTGCATGTACAGTTTAACAATTAGTCGAAAAACCCATCTGCAGTCGGCACACTAAATGCCTCTTTTTCCGACATGATACACACTGTCCTTATTTATTCCACTTTGGAGGTGACTCTCATCAGTATCACTGCATTTAAAACATTAATATCACACCTAATAGCCACATCAGTGGAGTGTTTCTGGGAATAAACGTCTGAGTTCCTGCCGTGATGTACAATTGGGGGGAAATGTGTGTGATGAAGGTGATAAAATGATGTGCATCAGGACTAATGTTGCCATGCTGTACCACAGGCACAGTTCACTTACTTCCTCTTTCCCAGCTATTCCACGAGATTTCACATTTAGGTTGAATAACCTAAAGTGCATTTTATCATTGTCACTTTGCAAAGACCCTTTTAAAGATCAAGGTTATCATCATTTCCATTAACATATTCAAAAAAAAAAAAAAAAGAAAAGGTGAGAGCCTCTGTAGTGCATTTCACACAAAGAGAAACCTCCAGGATTGTTTTGCGGTGGCGATAAAAAAAAAAAAAAACATTATTGAGGCAACATCAGCTTGAGTGCACTCTGACTGTTATACTAGTGCAAAACAAAGATATACGTCAGTTTGGGAGCAACCATCTGCAGGGATCTATTGCATCAAAGGTTTAGACTGTGACTTGACTTGCACACAACTCTTGAAAGTAGGCACACTCGACATAAAATGAAGCATAATTCTGCAACTGCACAACCGTTTTCTCAACTTTCCATTATTCAGAAACTGACTTTGGTCAGTTTTATAGGAGAAATATGATTAAATGCAGAACTTTGTGCACAGATGTAGTAATATTAATAATATAAATGACATGTATGAATATAAATAAAACTAGCTAGCCATCTTTCAATAGCTGTGACCATGTTCAAACAGTTTCTTTATAATAGTCGGAATACAAATCGAGCATATTGAAAAGCGGGTTAGGGCACTGTAAGGTTTTGCTTTCCACTGCTTTGCACTGGGTTTGTCAGCATGTGGTCTTTTGCTTATGGGAGAAGTAAACAAAAGGCGGAGGCGAAAAAAATAAGAAGAAACGGCACTAAGTGGGTGAAATCACTTAATTACAGGGTGGAACAAGCAGTCAGACAGCTCTCTCTCAATGACTGCTTCCAATGCCCATTCAACGTGTTCACTCAGCTAAATGTCTGCCAGTAAAAGCAAATGTGACCAAATGGTGCCTGACGTACTGCAAAAATTCAACGACGGCCCAACGGCCTGTGGGCGCATGAATACATGCTACAGTGTTTATCTGTGCATTTGCCAAGATGACAGAAGTACGAAACCTACAAAATTCCACACAAATTACTAAAAGGCCAACAAAAGCATCTTGTATGCACATTAAAAAACCCAATGTTTCACCAGCCTTGTAACAGCGTACATTCGTCCAAAACTGTTGATATGCTGTTTTAAACTTCCTCTAAAATGTTCTGGCATGTGACTTTAATTTAGCCTAAGAGAAGTGAAGAGCCTTGCACAAAGGGATATCAGTGTTTGAATGAGGATGCCTGATTGTTCCTGAGGACAGAAAATGTGGCTGTCATTTCAAGAGGATTTAAGAGCACCTGGCCCTCCACTCCCTCTGAGACGCAAGTAAATGACCCTTTTTCCATATAAGATGGAGGGAGCCGCTCATTGTAAGCAATTTCATTCAAAATGCGCCATAGTATTATTACGAGACAATTGGGTCTGAGCTGAATCTGGGAAAGGTTATCAGGTGAGCTGAAACTCAGCAGTTCCATTTCGAACATTAATCATTCTGATTATTTCTCAACAAAGAGTTTAGGTTGGAGACGAGGTGCTGTGGCTGTTTGTCTCTCATTAGCCACGGAGAAATGATGTCTGCTGTGGTGGAAAAAAAAAGCCCTTTCTCTCTCGGTGAACCTACGTGAACGTCTGGACCGTGAAAACTGAGCAACAACAATGGTCCTCCTGCCAAAAGCCCACATTTGTTCGGCTGCACAACATTGAGCTGGTGATTTCTGTCCATCTGTTCCTCAACACAGCCTGATATTCAAGTTAATCACCATGAGTGCTATCGTCAGCGCCGGTCATTCAGGGGGGGCTGATCTGCTGAACTCCACACAAAGGCAAGAACAACAGCTGTGTTTTTCATAGACTATTATAACAGTGCAGCAGGTATGGACGGGGTGGAAAGGTTAAAGAAACGTGGACAAAGTATGAACAGCAGCAGCACTGTTTCTCTGGGGTCTAATTATGTCTCCTTTCTCCCTGTTTGTTGGACAAACTGCACAAGCAGATTGGATATTATCGCATTTGTATGAAGGCAAATGAATATGCTCCCATTTCAATATTCATGAACTGAGTAAGGCATATTGGGAATTTAGTCCCGTTATCTGCAAGCACATATAATGAATGCTGACAGTGTTTACCATATGGAAAGATACATAGCCTCAAGGACATGAATTCAAAGGTCTAGATTTGAGATAAGTAAATATCTCTGTCATATGACACAACTGATGTGCCCTCATGGGACATGTTTAATAAATGTGACTGCACTCATTTGAACGTTTGATTTATCCTTACATGCAGCTGTTTGTGGTGTTTTTCATCCGTAGTACTAAAACCTTTCAAAGATTCAAAACTAGAGTGTCTTGCCAGGGAGTCTGTTACACCTTTGATGAATTAATGTGAAAGAATGAATGAATTAAATGAATGAAGCAGCAATTGGTAATTGTGAAGTCGATCAGCTGATTTCATATTCACTAGCATTGTTTTATTGTTGCATAAGGTATATTAATATACAGACTCTTTCTTATTGACACTGAAATCTTTATGAAATCTCTTGAAGACACCGAGGGGAAAAAAGACACTAGGAAAAATAAACTGATCAGTCTTATCTTAGCAGACAGACAGTACCGCCTCAACCTCAAATTTCAGAAGGAGTCAGACCATTCAGATGTCTGGAAAAAGACTTTGAAAGAGAAAAGAAGAACCTTTCCTGACAGCCAGGGTCTGATTCTCTTTCAAATATCCTCTGCTTGACAGCAAACATTACGCTATTGTTCCTCCCCTTATCTGTCATTCGAATCGGTCCCTCTGTCAAATTGTAATCCCCCTGTCTGTCGCAGGATCGCTAAATGGCTTCCTCCCGGTGGGTTTGATGTCATTGCTGCCCTTTAGAAAAAGAATGAAATTTCCAAAAGATGGCTGAAAAAGACAGAACCATAGAACGTGAATGCTGCTGACGTGTCGGAGGCTAGCCGACAGAGGTGTTGTGAGAATATTGAGACACTGGGGGCTTAGCCCAGCCCACAAATCTTTGGGTTTTCACCTGGTAATTGCACCATTTTCAAGTTATTTGAGAATAATATGAATACGAGAGACTCTGTGCTCTAGCAAAAGCTTGCAGCCAGCTGCGTAGGCTGGCTTTCACAAAATGAAATCAAATAAACAAAATGAGTGCAATCCGAGTCCATTCAGCTTCATTATTATTTTCACTTTCAGCAGCTGGAGTAAAACCTTCAGAAAACATAAGAGCCTCGGCGTCAATGAAGCAGTCATAGACTGGATTGTATATCAGATTATGCAACAGCAAACCATTAATGGACTATTCCATCCTATAGGGGCTAAAAAGTCATCAATGCTCATTTTTCCACATGGGCTGACTGTCACACAACACAGCAACTGTACTGGATACCAGCTACAGGCAAATATTCAATGCAGCAACAGACTGTGTGTACATCAGCCTACTTCTGTTGCTATTTATTATTTACTGCACTGTAAGTACAGTGGATGGGAGCTGGCCAGCATGGCTTAGAATTAGTCATTATTGGTGATTTACAAAGGTATAGTCATGTGCAAAGCTCTGCCTTGATAATGCTTGTTTTCATAAATGGTGTTCCTTGTGACAAAAAGAAGACAAATTACACTGCCCCAGTTTTTGTTATTATGTTGTTGAGAGTTATATACTGAATGTCAAGATACTTCACACCGTGCTGCATGTTGGGATGTGGGCACCATCTTATAAGGACCACGATCTGTTACCTGTGCCTGCAGCCGTGGTCATGTACTTACTTTTTGTTTTGGATGGCTAAAAAGCTGGTTAAATTGGTCAAAGCTGATGCTGGGCTTTCGAAGCTGTTCCTGCTGCAATATTGCTGTTTATTTGTCTTATAAGTAAGAGTGAATCTGCCATGTTTTACATGGTTTTACTCAGGTGGTCCTGGATCCAGCAGAGGAGGACGCTATGGTGGGTATGGTATGGAGCTAGGTATCATGCCTCAGTCAAGTGATGATCTGAAGCCAGCGGCATCAGGAAGGTCTTGGCATCCACAGGAAGACACATGATGACCACTGTGGCTTGAGAGCTCCACTACCAGCTGACACTTCAGTTTACCAGAGACACTTTATACCTCGATGGAGGGCATGATCCGCACAATTCACATGAAAGTTATGGCCTTACTACTTTGTGCATTATATATACATAGTTTGTATTTCAATTTCATTGGCTATGAAGAAAGTGCTGTATTTTTAAGGACAGTTTTAGTCATTTTTGAATTAAGGATGGGGTCCTCTGGTACTAAGAAACCTTTAGTACAGGTAGTTCAATGAATGTAAGCATAAAGGTATTTCTGTTTAACAGTCAAACTTTATTACTATGTCAACAGATCACAATATAAATTATGCAGTATTTTGAAAGGGTATCAAACAGCTAATCTGGGTCTTTGACAGCCATTTTAGAGCATAAATGTAGCAATAAATGTCTGACATGTAAAAACTTAACAGGAAAAGATCACTGTTTTTTCCATATCAGGCTTTCCACTCCTACATCCTGGTCATTACTGTAAGTGTTTATTTACCTATTGTGCTACATACACATGCTAACACGTTACCTCTGTAGCTCCTCACAACAAATAGTGTCTACTTCACTGCAGGTCACTTTTCCTAAATGTACTTGCAGACAAAATGAAAAACTCAAGTGTATGTTAAGAGTTTAAGCATACAGTACAGAAATCCACTATGGGGTCTAACAACTTGAGTCCAAAAACGAGAAAATGAAGCAAACATGCTCGTGGACAAAGACAACACTAGAAAAACACATACAAGATACATGACAACAACCTGACAAAGACTGAGGGGAAGACACGGACTTAAGTACACAAGGAAGGACAACTAATGAAGTGAACACACAGGTGAAACAAATCAGACAATTACAAAGTCGGGAAAAACACAGGAAGTAAAGCAAAAGAAGACACATAACGTGAACCTTCAAAATAAAGGATGTGACAACAGACCATGACAACACAAAAGGAGAATCTTCAACATAAAATAGGCATGACAAGCATCATGACAATAATCTAGTAAAATAACACGTTAGCCTCCCTTTGTGTGACTGTATACTGCAACATTGTTGTCCATAACTACTCATGGTTCTGATTAAAACCTCTTTCATTCTTTATACAACAGCTGTTGCTAGGCTAGCCAAGCTCAGCAAGGCTACTAGCTAGCCTACAAGGCTAGGTCAAATAAGGTTTATCTCGACTGTGTCTTCATAACTTGACAATGACAACCTGATGTTTTTGCCCTGTAAAAATGTTTGGCCATTCAAAAATCTATAAATTAATCGAAAGCCCATGTTTTAAAGATGAAGCACAAATCTAGGACTATTTTACTGCAGTGTTTGTGAAAGCAAACAAGCCTAACAGGATTGGAAAACATCAATAATGCAAACTGTTATCAAATGATTATATGATGCTCTGTTGAGGTGGCCTCAGGACCCCCAGGACCCGAGAAAATGTTCATATAGTTTAGTCTCCAGGTTTTATGGGCAACTGTATTCTGAAAACAGATGAGGTCTTCATTCACTATCAGTGGGAAATGTGTTGAGTTGGAAACCTCTCTGCACAACCTGCACATCCAAAAGCAGACTCCAGCAGCCTGTCTGTGGCGTCATTAAAAAATCTGGACCTGGATCTGGGTGACGACAGGTGGGAACACTTGTTATGTCTGGTTCCTGGCTGTATAATTGAATGTTGGCAGGCTAACGACAGGTCCGTGAACTAAGTGGCTGGGAGAGCTGGCCTTTCAACCACCCTGTCACTATGACTGTAATAACCCCCAAAACTGAGCTCATTAAAGTGTCTCACATGAATATATTTGTCTAGGTGTTATATACATTTTCAGATTTTTGCACACGAAGACACAATAGGAAAAGGAGGGGGGAACTGTAGATCCCAACAGACTAGGCTATTTATGACTAATTATAAACAGATAATATTTATAGTATCCTGGTTGTATGGATTTTGCATAACCAAAGTGTATGTCGAAATAATACAAATCCTTTAAAATAATCTGAAGTTGTCCTCTATTAGATGAAAAGAAGTGATTAACGCTGTCTGCACTTCTGCATTGTGACTGTTTTGTTTCCACTGAAACAATAGCACAAACACGTTGTTGGCTTTTTTTTTTATCATGCTAATGTACACATGGAGGTACTGAGATTAGTGTGTATACCCACATACTGTTTCATAAATATTTGTATCTGGTGAGGGGGTTGCTGTTCGCTGAGAGAAATCATTTCAGTGGAAAGGGAAAACATGTCTTAAACATACTGTAGGTTCATCTTCTATTATCGAAGAAAATCTTCATATATTCTATATCCTGTCTTATTTATACAGTACCCAGCAGACAGTTAATGACAATTATATTGTATTTTCCCTTTTTGCTTATCCTTAAGGTAGGGATCTTATTTGCAGACTTCCTTTACACCAGCTTGATATAAAATGCCAGTAGCTGCTCAGCTTGGAGACGTGCTGTGGATGTGGGCATGGCTTGGTGCAAGATTTACACCTTCTCCCCGCATTTTCAATTATTTTGCCCTGCAGAACAAGACTGGCTCATACTCTGTGATGACTGGCATTTTAGTTTTAATTAAAACCCCATTACATCAATGCCTAATTGTGCTTTATTTACTGGCAAATGAAATGTTACAATTCAAAGGCAGCCGCGTACAGGCTTTGTTCTGTGTCATTATTTTATGCCTTAAACTGCTGCACGTATTTGTTTTTGTCGTTTTTCAATTTCATGTTCACTGGGATGGTATTTTCTGCTTTTCTCCAACTGCGACCTGTTTGGCAGGTGCAATCAGCATATGTTATCCTTCCATCTGGCGCTGGATAATATCACAGCAATATTGCTTTCCTCTCAGCAACTGCATGTCATCAGTGTCATGTAGGAACCTTCCTTCTCTACAAAGTTAACTTTTCCAGAAAAAAACATTGATTTAGCACATCGATTGTTTGACTCGGCTCCAACATTATGAAACCTTTCCGACACAGATAATGTCAGCTGTCAAATGCAATAAAAAGAAAGTATATTTGCGATATCATGTTCTTACAGGACACTGGTGATGAGGTGGGGGAGGAGGGGTGTTTGGAATCTTCCACTGTGAACCTGTGGAGGCATTATTCAGCAGCACAGTTTTGTGGCTTGAAAGAAACTGCAAGTTATTAACTCCACTCTCAGAGAAATGAATGTGTCTTTCTCAGAAATGCTAAGCCATGAGAAAAGTATTACATAAAATCACAGTTTAATCCCCTTCACTGATGTAATCAGTCAAATGGCACACATCTGAAATCTGATGCTGGAATTGGGCTCTCTCCAAAGCACACTCAATGCTCTGGACTTTTCCTCTGATGCCAGCCAGGCAGCTGTGTGTTTTGCGCTTTGTGCCAGATGCTCTAAGCCCAGCACATGGTGGCCCTGGATAGCACTGGATATGGGGCATTGATTAGGTCTAAATACACAGCACTATGCTTCAGACACATCGCCTGATTTGGATTAAAAAAAGCATTTCCCCCCCCGCTGAATTAAATCCATATTAGAAAATTTCCACTTGTTCGATATGCTCCCTTTGGCCCCATCCAGTGTCATTAAACTGGGCTATCCTTGGCCTCTGGCAAGGCCTGAATTGCTCTGCAGCTTGAAAACAAATGAAACATGTTCATCATCAGCCGTTCTCATCTAGAACTGAATGACTAAACAGTAAGATAAAATTGAATCATTAATTTAGCCTTCGTGTTGGTGAGAATGAGAAATGAAAGAGAGATTAAAGATGAACATCAAAACTAAGTAAGGAAGCCCATTTCCACCATGAAAACATGCAAAATCAGAATTATGAAAGTAAAATCATGAGTGAGGCAAAATTTTACTAAATACAATATTAAGTAACATTTTTGGCAAGTCAAAAATGTTTATTACACAATTTTGACTTACTATCTCATAATCTGCTGTAAATAGAAAGAAACTGACTTTGAAAAACATTTTTTTTCACTTAGTGAATCAATCAATCAAAAGAGAAAAGTTTGTTGAGCTGTGGCAACAGTACTCCTGCCTATTTGACGTTTCCCACAGGGAGAACCATGACCGAGTCAAATGTTGGCGAGAAGTAGTGGAAGCACGTCATCAGCCTGGTGAGTAGCTCGCTGTGCTGTCAGAACATCAACCCTGATCCCAACTGTGGGAATGTGCTTATCATTACTAATTCCAGCTCTAACGCTAAAGTAGCCTGCTTGATGCAGCCAACACAGCCGAGCTGCTCCATGTAGAATAAATAACTATGGAAATAAAATTATTATAGGTAAAACTTGTCGTATCCAGATACGTGTAGTCACCCGACTAAAACACGGCAAGATCTTATAGCACTGTGATCGTTGGATCTGACACGGTGACCATCGTCAAAGACAAAAAAAATCATGTCATCTAATTCTGGCCTTACAACTTCATAACTGATTTACTATCTCATCATTAGAGCTAGTCAAAATACTTAGTATCTCATAATTTTGATGCACCATACGTCATTATAATGCATACATTTCCGTCTGTTTTTTTTTTTGTTTTCTTTTTCTAGCAGAAATGGCCTTCAAAAGTCTTGCAAAAACAGAGATTGCAGGTAGTTATTTGAAGTTTCTTGCAAGGCCTCTCCCTGACCCCCAAAATACTCTCCCAACAGCTGCAACGGCACACAGAAAACCACGCTGTGTTGTAATGTGATTTGCAATGTCAAATCAATAATATTTTGAGCTCTAAACCACAGCAACCCAGATATCACTTATGCTCAGCATGTTGGGGAGAGAGGCAGAGCTTTAAAAGGAAGATTCTCTGTCATGTATCATCAATCCGTGGTTTTCATCTCATTCCAAAAGTTATTTTGTGACGGAGGGTTGACTGACCTTTTCTGTGGCCAGTGATTCCTCAGCCTGGCTTCTGCTTCAATTAGTCTCTGTACTAAAATTTGGCTTGTAGTCTACTGTACATGTAGGTTGTGAGAGACACAGCAACAGTATGGTAAAAATATTGTAATAAATAAATAATTTAAAAAAAGCTGCCATACTAAAAGTAAGAGTAAAAAAAAGCAGTTAGTAAATTAATTAATTTATCATCTGAACAAGACGAAACTGCTGTCTCAGGCTGGTTGACCCAGAGATGGATTACTCAAATGAGCCTACACTGTTAATTGATCATGTCTGGGGATCTGTCATCCTATGAACTCCTTTGTTCAAAGATATTTAGTGTGGCTAGATGGGACAAATGGTGGAAAGCAGAAATCTGAAAGTAATCATTTACATTGTAGCAACTGCTAATGATGCTATATGCAAACTGATGTGTCTAGTTGCTAGATGTCAGTGTATCAATAGCATACAGCTGTTTCTAGCAGTGGCACTCTAGGCAAGTGGTTGTAGCCAGTCAGTAAGTATGTATTTTAAACACAGGTTACGAAGTGCTTTACATCAATATCTGTAAAAATGCACACAGGAGAGAAACATTCAAATTTCCAGTGCAACACACATACGAACACAGCATGCAGCACCTAGTCCTAGAAAAGCATTTTTAGTTGAGATTTGTTTTACTACTCAGCGGTTTAAGTAGTTCTCATTTAGTAGCCTTGAAATAGTATAGTATAGTATTATAGTATGGTATAGCATTTTCAGGGCCAATAATGAGAAGTTCACTTTTGTCAGAATTTAGTTGAGGAAAGCTAAGTCACATCCAGTCCTCTGTAGCAAGTAAATGGTTGTGGAGAGTGTCCACGTTGCTGAAGTCATCTGGTTTTACTGAGACAAATCTGCATAATAATGATAGTAAATATAACCAAAACCACTGACTATCTTTCCCTTGAGAAACGTGTACAGTATAAAGAGTAGGATCACCCCGGGGTACCCAAAATAACAGTCAAGTGGATGAGGACACACAGTTACCGATAGAGACCAAAAAATGTCTATTTGACAGCATTTTCAGCAACAAACCACTCCACGGCTTTTCCTGAGATACCAACACATCTGTTAACTCGATTAATGATGATGGTATGATCAGTGCTACAGTTTATGTACTGAAAATTGTTTTTGTTAACAAGTGGATTGATGACCCTATTTGTAACAACAGTCTTAATTAGGAGGTGAAGTGGTAAACGAGTTAAGGACAGAGAAGGACAGTAAGGGGTGCTAATACCCGGGTCCGCAGACTGAGGTGTAGCTGTAGAAGAAGATGAGGGGATTTCTGCTGGGCATGTTTGAGATGTAAACACTCAGCGTGTTCCATGTCATTGCTCTGGTGGATACAGTCCCTTTTAAAGAGAGATAGACGATCCAGAACGGGTTAAAACTGGCAATAAAACCCACATCGTGAGCTCTGACTGCAGCCAAGTGTGAAGCTGGAGGACGTTAATACTGTAGCAGTAGCCTAGCAAAATGTCCCAGACATGAAAAGTTGACATTTGCAACCACGCAGTGCCAAAGAAATACAATTTACAGCAGCTGACACCAAATATGGAGCCACGTGTGCTAACCTCACCATGCAAAAGCAACAAAAAGTCCAAGAATTAAAAGGCGACAGAATATGAATATCTTGGCACAAATTACAGCAAAAAATGTTGCAGCCGTGAAAGCCAATGTTTTTCAGGTGGGTTTTTTGAAGCAGTGTATGCTGAAGGTATTATATTAAGTTATTACAGAATCAATTATGTGATATGATAAGATTATGATAACAAGTATACATTTACAGTATACATATACATTTATACAGTCTGCCCATTGAGGGTAATCATACTGCTGATGTGGCTCCAGATTTAATTGAGTTTAATACCGCTGCAGGTATCTTCAAAACCACACATGGGCAACCTCCAACTGATGGCAAAGACTGTACAAACCTTTTCCATTTGGATCCGACCATGTCGACCCATGTGAAAGATATGTTTCATTGTTTGCCAAAACTGTTGGTGCATTTTCCTGAAACACAAGTATACTATTTTTTCTGATTTCAAATTACGTGTAAAGTCCACACATCTGGCACAAGCCAGCACTATGCTGGTCAAGTTAAACATCACCAACTAATGTATATTAATTCACTGTGTATCAGCAAACCAGCTGACTTTTGGCAAGTTGCTTTGCAGTTAATTATATAAATGGCAGCATGCCTGCATTAGACTACATTTATATACATTTGCCAATTACATGAAGAAACTCTCTCACAAAAGTAATAAACACCACTTATGGAATATTTTTCAAAATACATTTGTCATGTATAGATAAACTACAGCTTTTCAACAGTAACCAACCTATTTTCAGCCATACAACCAAAAGTGTGGCTTAATGCTGGTTCATTTCATTTGATTCATGTTTCTCCCTCTTCTGCGTTTTTCACAATGAGTTGCAGATTAGTGCATTCAGAAAATGTGCTAGAAGGAACCAGGCGCAGTATAATCACCATTACGTCCTGTGAGCCACCCGTAAGGAACAGCAGGAACCAGGGAATATTAAGAACAGCATTTGTGAGTGATTTCTAGTTATCACACAGATATACAGAACTGCTGTGTTTCCTCACTGCAATGGCTCTTAAAGGGCTTTGTAAAATCTGATAAGATATTATTAATACTTTGCATTGACCACCATCATTACCTCATCTATTTTAGACTCTTCCTGGTGTTCATTAAAAAAGGCTTATCTATTTATAGATAGTAGTCAATCAACACTGCAGACTCTAATGATGAAGAGATTTATCTGATAGAATTACACCCACAACTACGATCAGTGTTGCTTTCGTGAATATGCAAATGAACCGTAGAGACTTAGCATCACCACCGTACATTTCAATTAGTTTCATTGTCGCTGGTATTACATTTGTCATCGTAAATAGCACCATATGTTCACACCACTTAATTCAAGTTGGGGAGAGATTATGAGCAGATGATTTAGCAATTGCACCGCTCCTTCATCGTGATATGGTACTGGCTGATGTGAAGTGAAATGAAGCCAGGCACTCAAATGAGTTGAGGGCACCATTTCCCTCCCCTCTGATTGACTAAACATTTAGCTGTGATATAATTGGCTTGGTAACAAAGTGACCATGGGGCGTGAATAAATTTGTAACAAGCCCTTTGATCAGACTCAGAGGCACGTTGGCATCTCGGGCCTCCCTCGACATGGCGGGCTGTCAGCGGTGTTTGGTGGGTTGTGAAGGTCAGGAATTTCAACACAGGCTAAATGTGACAGCCCTCTTGCTAAGTACAGTATACTTGTCACATCAAAGTTGATGTTTTCTCTCATTAATTTCCCCTCCATGTGTCGTTTAATTCAAGGTGAAACTTAATCACAGGTTTGAAACAGTAAACTTTCTGATTTGTGTACAAAGTACACAAAAAATAATAATAATTGACACGCTCTATCCTTTGTAAAAACTCTGCTCTGAGGAGGGCTTCCTTCCTACCTCTACCTGAACAAACAGTGTAAACTGAAGTAGCACGTAGCGAAGTAGATGTAGAGAGAAAGAATTATAATAAACCACTTTGAAATAAAAGCAAAAGCAAGAAAGACAATTTACATTTGAACACAACCAGGGTTTGTTTTTCCGGATACTTGTGTGACTAACGTGGGGTAATAAACATATAATTTGGTGGCCCAGAGAATAAAAAGTCACATTTTCATCCACCATGACAGCTGTTGGTGGGCTTGTCCCAGAGGTTAAATTATTATCTAGGTCTATTTGCAGGGCTCTCACCAAGTCAACCACGGTGGGAGGAAATCAGGCATCTCCAAGCAGCAGGGGTGAAACTGTCAAGTGCTGCGGTGGGAAATGCACTGCGCGCTTGCCCCCACCGCCTGGCCCTCTCCATCTCCTGCTCCTTCAGAGGCCCGCCCTCACGCACCCCGCCCCCTCCCGCAGCTCCACGAATCAGCAGATCTGTAACCTGTCGGCGGTGATGAATAGAGGGCGTCTGCCACCACAGGCACAGATGGATGATAGTGGGCTGTTAAAGTGCTTCCTGTGCTACAGTGGCTGACTAGTCAAGGCGAGCTGCAATGGACAATGTTCCTCTGTTTTATTTCCCTCTTTTTTGAGTCATGTTGGTGAGTGCCATCGGCAATAGCTGAAACACAGTCCAAGCACCTGGTGCGCCGAGTCAGACATTTACACAATGAGCTGGAAACTCCCTAATGCACCACATTTTCCTTTTTCATGTCAAAATATTTTTGAAATAATAACCACCTGTATATTTCAGCAGCCATTTACCAGCGACTGCTGACACGATGTGTCAAACGGCAGCGCAGGTTGACGCTGTCCACATAATTCACTTTTGTGCGGTGGTATATCTAGTAATTGCGTAGCTAATAGGAGGGCTAATTGAGAAGTATTCAGAATTAATTATAAACTATTCTCCCAGATGATGAAAAAAAAAATGGTTCAATTATATACACTTCTAAATCTGCCCCTAATCACACCACTTAGCCCCAGTGAGCAGTCAATAAAGAGAAAATGGATGCAGGCAGTTTATCAGTTTTTGCCACATTATTCAGAAATTACTGCTCAGCTTGTTTTGTTTATGTTCATATTTACTCAGTGAATGATTTCATTCGTTTCTAAATGAACTCACGCACACCTCCGTCTTTAACACACATAGAACATCTTAATGCAATTATTTACTTAGCAATGCTGATTCTTGGGAGAGAGAAAAACTGACCTCCTCACTGCTCTAAATCCTATTGTGTAGCTGTCACAGATATTAGACCCCATAATGACCCTGGGGAGGGATTGAAGCACGAGCAACATTGGAAAGAGCCTAAACCATTAGATGCGCTGCTACAGTTGCAGTGAATCACATGGCATCCACAGAGAGCTCTGTTACAGCCATGGAGGCATCCAGAGTTAAGCTTGAGCTCAAGATTAATACAGCAATTTACTGTAGCTCCTCTGAAACATGGTTGTACATTACCTGCGTCCAGCACACACATACACACACGTAAAATTAAAATTATATATTTTTTAAGATGTGGGCGGAGAAAGTAAACTTTATTTGCACATTCCCTGCATAAATCGATGCTGTGCCCCAGACAGTGTTGACATTTTGGGGTGGATTTGACTGGCCAAAGCTTATTTGCCTTCAGGCTCCTTGACGCAGTGTATTTTTCATCATGGATATGAACCTATACAATCAGTGAGGCTCCTCACAGAACTGTCAGGGAATCGCATGAACATCAGAGCCATGTGGTGACGAGCATGTTGTTGTCCTGACCTTCCAGAGAGCCGCTCAGGAAATGCTACCCTCCAAGCATTGACTGCTTGATGATCTCAGATGCTGCAGCTTCAGCTTCATTCAGATAAGATACCTGGTGTTTGGATATTTTTCCCTCTTTCTGTTTCGCGCATACAATGAACATAACCGTCCACATTTTGAATCTCTAATTCATAGGATTAGATGTTCAGAATGAAATACACTTGCAGCAGTGGTAAACATAATTAAATCAATGGTTGAATGTGGCCCCTGGTCTGAGGTCTGCAACAATCACTAGATATCCTCACATTCTGCTTTTTTTAGAGAAAATGAGCAAACAAAGAGAAAACACTGATTAAAAAAAAGATACAATCTCCCACTGTGTGTTAGTTGCCTTGGGGGCAGCTCTCTATGCTGCTTCTGGATTTTCGCAAGGGGTCAGTTGAGTCAGATACGTCACATTAGACAGTCAACTGATATGACACAAAAGACTTTAGCAGCATCTTGGAGAAAGAAGAGGTGGTGAGCAGCTGAGAAAGAAAAATAGCTCTGCTGAAGTGATTAAATGCGTCTTCGTGTGAATAAATGCAACAGCCTTTGCCAGCTAGGTTTAAGGTTCTCAGTTCATTGAGTCATTTTTGGCAATTTGCAACCCACCAAGCTCGATGATAAAACACTGAATGCATTAGCGAAATAATCATCAGCTGCTATGACTACAAAATAAATTTTGTTTTTGGGATGTATGTTTATTGTTCTCTTTCTCAGAGTTAAATGAGAAGATCTATATCACTCTCAAATCTGTCTGATAAATTTGAGGCTACAGCCAGAAGATGATTAGTTTAGCTTAGCATAAAGACAAGGTAAAGAAATTGCAAGCCTGAACAGACCCAGGTTAGCTGTGTACCCATTTCCAGTCTTTATGCTTAGCATGGTTGACTTTCTCCTGGCTGTACCTTTATATTTACAAGAGCGGTAAGAATCTTCTCATTTGACTCTCAGAAATTTAGCGTATTTCCCAAAATGTCAAACTCTACCTTTATTTGAAAGGAAGGATCAGCTTTGCCCTTGAGGCTCATAATCCAGACTGTTTCAGTGGAGCTGCCTGTCATTGGGATATTCTGAGGGACACAGTGGCTGTAACCTACCAGTCCATGAGTCACTGTCCAATCGCATGAGAGTTGCTGCAGAAGGCAATAAGTCATCTATCACATCTATTGAGCACTCTCAATCACCAGTAGGAACTGCAGCAACGTCAATATAAGTTAGAATATATTTAACACAGACATTTTCTGTACTCAAGTACAAGTATCACATCTCCATAATAAAAATGTAGCCAATTAGAGCCAGGAATCAGCAAAATAATGCATAAACCCAGAATCAAAACAAATAATGGAAAAATATAGCTCTATTTGCTTGATGTGTTGTGTGAGACTAGTTGCCTGCTTTAAATATCTTCCTTTACTGGCCAGTCATTGAAAATTCCAGTATTTGGATTTTATTTGTGCTGGCTGGCCGAAGTGTTCAAATCTGAGAACTGACTCCAAAACAGTGTTATATTTACTGGTAGGCAAGTGATTTTACCGAATACAACTGCACATTTCAGCAAACTTTTCAATACCCTCTTCCATTGTTTTTAATACAAAGGAAAGAAGTATATCAGTGATAAGTCTATTTGGGAGGTCCAGGCCTATGTTCCCTGTCCCTGGGTGGTGTCAGGAGTCTTGGATTTCCACTGGGTTTGTAGGTTTTGTTGGAAAGAAATATGCATTAGTGCAGAAATCTCAGCATGTGGCAAAGTAATCGTTGAGTAACCACTACTGATTTTCAATCCTGTCAGCCCCCTGGAAATATGACCCAGATGACTATATCTGGCCTTATTAGCTGGAAAACACAATGAGATCGCAGCAGGGAATGTCAATATTCACATACAGGCAATGTACATTTAGGAAATGCATGAAGATATTCATATTTGAGGTATCTATACTTGTATTTATGCTTTATGTCTTTATGTTGATGCCGCTACAGTGTAGCATCCCTTTATGCTCTAAAAAAAGAGAAAATATAAATATGGATTTTCATGATTTCCTTTTCATTTAGCTGAGAGATGGGTAACACCTATCTGACAATTGGAAGTAATCAGATTCACTGGTGTTTTAGTGGTTTTACTTATTTCACTGCAAATGTAGTTCGAGTTGGAGCGAACGTTGTTCCTCCTGGTATTTCTGTTGCTTTGGAACCATAATGTCATCCTTGATGTCCTTGATTCACTCAAACTGCGTGTCTTCTCATGAAACTTGTTGGTTGATGGTGTTTTTGTTGGTGTTAATGTCCATGCTGGTTTGTTCATATTGGGAACATTTCCCCTTTGGCAACAGCTGCATTATTCCAATAAAACACACCAGAGTGAATGTAATGAAGTTACTTTCATTACAAAGTCTACAAAGTTACAAAGTCTGCTGTGTTGGCTTCACTGGTCTGTGCGACTGTGGGGTAAACGGGCTCTGTGACCGTGGCTGTCTGGCTGGCTAGCCGCTACCACCGCAGGTTCTTATGGAGCTTCTCAACTCCAAACTCCAAAAACACTGGAACACTGTTTCGATTTGTCATCAATTTTCATAAAAAAAACAGCCTATATTCAAAATCCACACAGTTGATTTCTTGCTTCAAAAATACTGAATGAAAAAAAAAATAGTGAATTTAGTGAGAAAAAAAATGTCCCGTTCATGGCCCGGCTGGTTGTTGTGACCTCTGAGCTTTGTTGTGGGACACAGTAGGTGAGGTAGACTGCTGTGGCTGAATCAGTACAATGTCTGGGGATTTTTGGCATACCGCAGATTTTGCTTTTGTTTGTATGCTGCATACTACATCCTACATATGGCCAAGTCAGTAATACTGTTAATATAAAAGGTGGTTCTGACAACACCCATCGCCTATGTGTTCATGCTTACTGGAGTTATAAGGGAGTGTGGCAGTTTGGCAAGTCATGGGCTAATTTAAAATGGACCTTTGGCAATGTAGTGTTGTCGATCAGTAGCTGACTATGAGACATCGTCCGTGAGTTGTCTCGATTTTATAACAATTTGTTGATTTTTTGGCATTAATTGTACCTGCTGTTGTGATTGTATCTTGAAATGGTTTGCATCAATCAAATCACAAGAATCTCAGTTTTCCAACACTGTACGGCTGAGTACAAGTTTAAAAGTGGCAGTGGTGTATGTAGACAGGCAGAGTGTTTAACTGTGTTACGAGCGGATTGGAGGCAAAAACCTGATCAAGCTGCATTTTTAAGACAAGATAGGACTTTATTAATCCCCAGCCGGGAAAATTTGGGTGTTACAGGCAGCAGGAAAAAAATAGCAACAGAATAGAGAAATAAGTAGACAAATTTTATTCAGGATACCATCTGATCATCAATCTTCATCGCCCTACTGAAAACAAACGTTGGCCATTTGTTTAATATCAATAATATTTTGTAGAATATCTAGTTGTTGGGTTTTACAATTCAGAATTAATTTTTCCATATCACATCTGTGATATTTAAATATTGAGGACGCTGTCTTATAAGTAATGCAACACTTCAAACACTACCTTGTCAGTTTAATTAAGTAAATTAGATTCAATATAATTTTGCCATAAACGAAAAGAGATGAAACACTCACACAACCTGTTAATCAATGATAAGTTGGACTTCCCTCCAGAAATAAGCACTTTTAATAAAATTGCATCGGTTGCAGAAATATGTAGGACTTTGATTTCACACGAACATGCCTGCACGCACGCACGCACGCACGCACGCACGCACGCACACACACACACGCACACACACACACGCACACACACACACACGTACACATGCATTATTGTATGCTGCAGAAATAAATCAGATTATGGGAGAGAGAGCTCTGGCCTGACTGATTGACAGATGAATCCAAATTGATTCTTGTAGAAATCTGAAAACCTTTTCATGCGGCAGGGGTTGATTTGACAGCTCAGCCAGTTATGGAGGTAGAGCAGTTGCTCTAATAAAGCCAAGGTCAGAGTCGTGGTTCTTGGCAAGCACACCAAAATACCAAATACCAAAATTCACCCCTGGTATCGAAGAACTCTATGCATCGAGACTTAAATTACAACTCTGATTCCAAGTTGGGGCGCTGTGTAAAACAGTACAAAGACGATATATTTAATGTTTGACCTCATCAGCTTCATTGATTTTTGTCAATATCTGCTCACTCTGAATTTGATGCAGCAACATGTTTCAAACAAGTTTGGACAGGAGCAACAAATGACTGGAAAGATGTGGAATGCTCCAAAAACACCTGTTTGGAACATTCACCTGGTAAACAGGTTGATTGGTAACAGATGATAGCATCATGATTGGGTATGAAAGAAGCATCCTGGAAAGGCTCAGTTGCTCACAAGCGAGGATGGAGCGAGGTTCACCACTTTGTGAACACATGATTGTATAAAGCAGTGGTCCCCAACCTTTTCTGTACCATGGCCCAGTTTAATGTCTGACAATATTTTCACGGGCCCAGTCTAAAGGTGTAGCAGATAAAAACAAAATAAAATGATAAGATCGGCATTAAAAACTGTGGTATTTTCTCTTTAATAATAATAATAACAATAATAATGAACGTAAATCCACTTTTTAATCATGTCAAGAGGACCTGGCTGCAGACCGGCACTGTCAGGCACCACCTGTTTTTTCAAATTATGTGAAAAAACAAAATAATGGAAATTATTTTTTCTTTCTGTGTGGCCCAGTACCAAATGACCCACGGCCCACTAGTGGGCTACAGCCCACGGGTTGGGGATCAATGGTATAAAGGACGTTACTACATTTGGACTTACACTTACAATTTGGAAAACCATTGTCAGTCAACACAGTTCATTTGCAAATGATTGGATTCTGTTTTTGTCCCTTATGTGTGGTTTTACAAAGCGTCCCAACTTTTTTGGAATTGGGATTGTACTACAGCCGGGACTGAGCGAGTGAGGATTGTGAGGACCGTATTTCTTCTACTTTTGCTTTGGTAAACGCATGCAGGTGCCTACGTTTTCTTTCAAGTGTGACCTTGTTAAATATATTGTTAGTGAAACTAAATGGGCTGGACTGTATCAGGTCAGAGAGCTGATCTCCTCGTAAAAAACTCTTCAGGTATTTAATATTTCACTACTGTATTTTAACTGCGGTTGTGCTCTGAAAACATTGTCAGTAAGGCTGCATTATTCAAGCAGCTCTGCATGTTTGTTTTCAGACTTTCTGTCAGTAGCCATTAGTCTTCATTTATTCTCCTCTCCTGGTCCCCTGGAGTAATACGCCCAGGAATCTGCGCCCCCCACAGCGTGTGACTCATAGAGCACACAAAGGCCATGACTGAAGCAAATATCCACTCTTAATTGCCAGTGCCAGATATATTTTTTTTTCCTTTTTTTTTTAAACATGACAGTGTTGACTCGGACACTCGACACAGTCGGTGAATTTCCGGGCAAAGTACCAGGACTCTGTGGAGAATGTCACCACATTCAGAGGCAGTCCATTGTTTGCTTTTCTGCTTTAAGCCACTAATATTTGCTATTACAATTTGTCAAAGGTCATGAAGTAGTCCAATCAATGCTGGCATTTTTCTTTTTTTTCTGCATTACAACTGACAAACAATACAGGACATTTTAAAGGCAGGCATTTTGAATTGGCATGGCAGGAAAAGCACACATCACACTGTATTGTGTTTAATTTAGGTGATTAACAGAGCTCTTGAAGTCGGCATGCTCGCTCACTGCCATGGCTTAAGGTCCTCACTCCTGCTTTGTGTTGACTGAAGTGTTTCCTGATCTGGCGGCCTTGTCGTAAACAGCAATGTTTGTCAGTGCATTCAAAATCACGTTTTGTTACAAAAATGATTCATCTGACTGTTTTTAATCCATCCCCTGTATTATTAAGGTATAGAGAAAAGCAAAGAAAACCACTTGGTTATGGTTGGGCATCAGTTAGGGACATGGTTAAAGGAAACAAATGTTGATTATTGTAATCTGGAAGCAAACACTAGTCTCATGTCCCAACCACCAAACTCTGGAAGGCATTTAATTGCCAAGTTATATTTATACACATGTACAAACTCTGAAACTCCAAAATAATAGCAAGTTCGGATTGGCCTTTCCAGGTTTACTCCACCAGCTTCCTCTATGAACTGGGGTAGCAAAAAGTGCTCTTTACAAGGTTATATGAATAAAAGACCTACAAGCATGTCCTGTTTTCCTGAATTAATTTGAATATTGTCCACTTTGGAGCAGGTTAAATCTTTATAAATGAAATATCAAATGCCGTTTTCATTTCCAAATTGTTAGAAAATAGCATTTTCATTTTCAAGGTTACATTACACAGCATTTGAACATAGTCCCTGATAGGCTTCCATAGTTTAATGACTGTTTACAGGATTTGCGTTTCCCAAATAGCATTCAAAAGTGCGCAAAACCCACTGTGTGCTGCTATTAAATACTCTGACTACGTCTGTATGTTCTTAAAGACCTAATAGCTCTAAAATATACCTTGTTCATTTTGAGCTGATCCCCAATTCATATTCACTTAAGCAGGATGTCAAACTCAGTCTAAATCAAATAGCAACACAATCTTTGGCTGCTTGCCTACTTTTGCTGAAGGGTAATTTAAGTCTGTCAGGACCAGTGAGATGGGCCTCGTACCTGTGTGATTCCTGAAGAAAAAAAATGCTCTAAATTAGCCATGTTTACAAATCAAGGGCTGTCAAGGTGATTAATTACCACCTCCATTCCCAGATAATATCATGTGACATCTGCCCTCTCCCTTCCTCTGAAGTAGTGGCAGAGATCACTCGTCCTCTTGATTAATTAAAAGAGCCCCATGGGTTAACATTTGCAAGCAAACCTTTATAGCCAGGCGTATTAATTCTTAAACCTGCCCTTGAAACACACATAAAGACACACACATGCATGGACACACACACACACACACAAATCCGGGGAGAATGCAGGAGAAGACAGGAAAAAGATGCAGGGGTGAGATGTCATGTCAGATTTGACAGCTGACTCCAGGAGCCACACTAGAGACACACAGGACACAACGTCTAATAATATTACTTTGATCTCCTCACCCCTGAGGTTTGCTTTGAGCACAAGGAAAGGTAAGATAATGACCTCCTCTCTCAAGATCAGAAATAAATGATAAGAGAACCTGTGAAGCAGATATAGCCCGTCCCTTTCATCTGCACAAACATCATTTATGTCTTGGAAACTTTGTATTTCATTTTTTCAGCATCTTCTACCCTCATTTCAATTATTTCATCGATGAAGGCAGCAACTGGAAAGTAAATTTACTCAGGCACCTTACTTAGCACTACTAGTTTACTTTTTTCTTGGGTGTCTTTTCTACTACATTATTCACGTACTGGTGCTACATTTCAAAGAAAAACTCTTTTTTATTTTTACCTCCCCACAATTCTTTGACAGCTACAGTTATCAGTTGCATGCACGTTTACATTTCACAGACAAAACACATCGGCTTTTATTATGCATACTTAATAGCTGCTACTCTGCAAAAATCTTCACCATGTCCAAGTCTTTTCTGTGCAGACTCTGTTATAGAAATGAGTTTGCTTGTATCTGTTATGAAAGATTAAGGCAGGTTGCTGCACTGCGATTGAGAAATGTGTTTTTGAGAATACCTGGAAGAATTTTATATAAGAAACAGGTGAAAATAATATATACTGGCAGATTTTAGTTTACTAATTCTCATTTAAATAATATATGTGTGTGTGTTTGTGTGTGTGTGTGTGTGTATAACTTACCCATCATTATGTAAAACCAGCTCTGCCTCCGAGCAAGCCCCTACACATGCTCACATAGTGAGCCCACACAGGTGTTTTCACTCAGGTTGCCTCATTAGGCCTCTGCTCAGGACTATGTATGCATGTACACACTGTGCTTAATTGACAGTCTCTGCCTTTGGAGTGAAATAATTTGCACTTTTACTATTTTTATTGGAGCATAGAGATCGATGAAATCATGTCATTACAAGCGTAGCCTCACCCAACCTAAACCTGAGACGGGGTCTAATTAACCACAATAATTTCAAACACCTGTATGGGTGTACAGGACCTTTAACATGAGCTTTATCTGAAAGTCCTGCACCCCGAATGGGATACATACACAGGGGATTTAAGTTTTTTAATTGTTTAATCATTTGGTTTTTCAGGGCTGTATCTGAAATCATGTTCACCGTAATTACATGTGTGTTTTCTTAGTTTACTTAAGAGTGAGCTGTAAATTGAGATTCCAGACACTATACTCTGTATACTGTTCACACTGTGTATATCTCATACATATCTACCACTTATTGTGTATTCTATATATTAGGCTACCACTACACATACGTATATTACTCTGCACTTCACTGCTTTTTGCATTTCCACTCAGATGCTACATCACATTTCAAACGCAACAGCAAAGTTGAATCTAATCTAATCATTTTGCATCATCACTTACAATTGTGGTGTCACGTGACAATTTCTGCATCTATGAAAAGCACATCAGATACAAATACAGTGGCGACCAATAAACATCATGCATTTAAAAGTGGGGGTTGATTTCGGAGGCAGTCATTGATTTGAATTTGGAACACAGGACTTTTACTTGTCATCCAGTATTTTTATATTTCGTTCAGGTAATGCTATTTTTTCTTTAGGATTTGAACACTTCTTCCACCGCTGCTTAAAAATGTAATTTATACAGTTATTTCAAGCAATCTTGCACAAAGAATGCTTGGAGAGGTGAGTTGAGGCACGTGTACGCAGCCCCCAACTGTAGGCTGTAATGGCCCTGGTGAGCTCAGACCCAGACGCAGAGAAAAAACACAGGAGGCAGGTAGAAGTTGAAACAAAAATCACTGTCTTTACTGAGTTATCAAAAAAAACCAAACACAAGGAGTCCACGAAGGCAAACAATACAGACAGGAAAAAGGCAAAACTCTTCAAAAAACTAAGGCAGGGAAATTCAACAAACACTGGAAGCCAAACGTAGCTAAGCACAAGGAAATATCACTAGGAACAAAGACGATCTGGCAGAGACATATGGAACTGGTGGGGATATATACACAAAGGGAAGGGAGGGAGGCTAATCAGGGGCAGGTGAGTAAGTGGCCTCAGGTGGGGTTGATGAGAGGCGGGAAAACACAGGAAACTGGAATGACACAAGAGGTAGAGTACAAAAATAAAACAGGAAACATGACAGGAATGTTACAGTACCCCCCCCTTTAATGGACGGCTCCAGACGTCCCAGGCAGGTCTGCATGACGCTTGTGAAAATCCCTTATGAGGGACTTATCCAGGATGTCCCTAGGCGGGACCCAGGACCTCTCTTCAGGACCATATCCCTCCCAATCAGCCAGGTATTGGCAACCTCTACCCCTGCGGCGGACAGCCAGCAGGCGCTTCACAGTAAAAGCAGGCCCTCCATCGATGACCCGGGCGGGCGGAGGGGGTTTGGAGGCGGGGACCAAGGGACTGGTTTTCACAGGTTTGATTTTGGAGACATGAAAGGTGGGATGCACTTTCATGGTTCTGGGAAGACATAATTGCACAGCCACAGGATTAATGATCTTGGAGATGGGGAAGGGGCCAACAAACCTGGGAGCCAACTTGCGACTTTCCACACGGAGAGGCAGGTCTTGAGTGGAGAGCCAAACCCTCTGTCCCACACGGTAACGAGGAGCCGGAGTACGCCGTTTGTCAGCCTCCTTCTTGTAGCGTCCTGAGGCCCGAAGAAGAGCTGCCCGAGCCCTCTTCCATGCAAGGTGACAACGACGGACCAGGGCCTGAGCAGATGGGACGGCAACCTCACCCTCTTGGTCTGGAAACAGAGGTGGCTGGTACCCATAAACACAGTGAAAGGGGGACAGACCAGTGGCAGAAACAGGAAGTGCGTTATGAGCATACTCAATCCATACCAACTGTTCACTCCACAGGGATGGATTATGGGAGACTAAGCATCTGAGAGCTGTTTCGAGTTCCTGATTGTAACGTTCTGTCTGGCCATTAGATTGTGGATGAAAACCAGAGGAGAGGCTGGCTGTGGCACCAATCAGTCGGCAGAACTCCTTCCAGAACCGGGAGGCAAACTGAGGCCCTCTATCTGAAACAACATCTTGTGGCAAGCCATGCAGACGAAACACATGAGACAACATGACCTGTGCCGTCTCCTTAGCAGAGGGGAGTTTGGCCAAGGGAACAAAGTGTGCCATTTTGGAAAAGCGATCGATAATGGTGAGTATGACGGTGTTACCTTCGGAGGGGGGCAAGCCTGTGACAAAGTCCAACGATATGTGGGACCAGGGTCGTCGGGGTACTGGGAGAGGGCGGAGCAGCCCATGTGGTCGTTGTCGTGAGGTCTTATTCTGGGCACAAACAGAACAGGCAGAGACAAATTCCCCCACATCCTCCACTAAGGAAGGCCACCAAAATCGCTGCTTAAGCAGACTGACCGTCCGACTCACCCCTGGATGGCAGCTCAGCCTGGAGGCATGAGCCCATTGCAGCACCCGTGGACGAAGCGGGATAGGGACAAAGAGGAGGTTCTGAGGACATCCCTCCGGAATTTTAGCCCCCTCCAGTGCTTGCCTCACCTCACTCTCAATGTCCCAAGTCACAGCTCCAATCACACAGGCAGCAGGCAGAATGGTAGAGGGAGACCTAGGAAGGTCATCAGGTTCGAACTGGCGGGAGAGGGCATCAGGTTTGGTGTTCCTGGAGCCGGGGCGATAAGACAGGGTGAAGTTGAAACGGGTAAAAAACAGGGCCCACCTGGCTTGACGAGAGTTCAACCTCCTGGCTGTTCTGATGTATTCCAGGTTCTTATGGTCCGTCCATACTAGGAATGGCTGTTCAGCCCCCTCCAGCCAGTGTCTCCACTCCTCCAAGGCCAACTTTACAGCCAACAACTCCCGGTTACCCACATCATAATTTCTCTCTGCTTTGGACAGTTTTCTAGAAAAGAAAGCACATGGGTGAACCTTATTGTCTTTGAGAGAGCGTTGAGAAAGCACCGCCCCAACCCCCACATCTGAGGCATCAACTTCAACGATGAACTGAAGCTTGGGGTCCGGCATGGAGAGGATGGGTGAGGAGGTGAACCGTTGCTTCAGGGTATTGAAGGCCTCTTCTGCTTGAGTGTTCCACTGAAACTTAGAACCAGGAGAAGTGAGGGCATGTAAAGGGGCTGCTATGGAGCTGTAGTTCCTGACAAAGCGTCGGTAGAAGTTAGCAAACCCCAAGAATCTCTGCACCTGCTTGCGGTCAGAGGGTGTTGCCCACTCAACCACTGCACTAACCTTGGCAGGATCCATTTGGATGCTTCCAGGAGACACAATGAACCCCAGGAAAGAGACTGACTGCTGGTGAAACTCACATTTCTCCGCCTTGACGAAAAGCTGATTCTCCAACAGCCGCTGAAGAACCTGCCGGACATGCTGGACATGCTCATTCTCATTCTTAGAAAAAATCAAAATATCATCCAGGTAGACAAAGACAAAACGGTTAAGCATATCACGAAGAACATCATTGACCAGGGATTGAAAGACTGCTGGGGCATTAGTGAGTCCGAAAGGCATCACCAGATACTCATAATGGCCATTTGGAGTGTTGAAGGCAGTCTTCCACTCATCCCCCTCCCTAATACGAACAAGGTGGTAAGCATTTCTGAGATCGAGCTTAGTAAAAAAGGTGGCTTCTTGCAACAGTTCAAAGGCAGAAAACATAAGAGGGAGGGGGTACCTGTTCTTGATGGTGATGTCGTTGAGGCCCCTGTAGTCAATGCACGGTCGCAGGGTCTCCGTCATACCTTTCAATGGGTGGAGCACGTGGTTCATGGCGAAGGACCGGCTGGGGATCAGGCGTGGCTGTGGAGGCAGGGGGGGCAGGCGGAGTAGAGGCAGCCTCTGCCGGAGCTTGCTTGCCAAGAAGCGTTAAACACTGCTGGAGCTGGGTTGTGAGTGCGAGAAGCTGCTCCTTCATGGCATTCTGGAAGGCATCTTGGCGTACATGAAGCTCTTGAACACCTCCGCCCAACTTGTTCATCACCTGTTCATGGTCCTTCAGTCGCTGTCCTTGCGACTGGAGAGCAGCACGGAGAGCGTCATTCTCTGCTGGGTCTGACATGGCCAGATCGTACTGTAATGGCCCTGGTGAGCTCAGACCCAGACGCAGAGAAAAACACAGGAGGCAGGTAGAAGTTGAAACAAAAATCACTGTCTTTACTGAGTTATCAAAAAAAACCAAACACAAGGAGTCCACGAAGGCAAACAATACAGACAGGAAAAAGGCAAAACTCTTCAAAAAACTAAGGCAGGGAAATTCAACAAACACTGGAAGCCAAACGTAGCTAAGCACAAGGAAATATCACTAGGAACAAAGACAATCTGGCAGAGACATGTGGAACTGGTGGGGATATATACACAAAGGGAAGGGAGGGAGGCTAATCAGGGGCAGGTGAGTAAGTGGCCTCAGGTGGGGTTGATGAGAGGCGGGAAAACACAGGAAACTGGAATGACACAAGAGGTAGAGTACAAAAATAAAACAGGAAACATGACAGGAATGTTACAGTAGGCAGTGCAGACAGCTATTATCTAGCAGGTGCTGCTCAACAAGCCAGCAGTTCATATGAAGTTAAAAGATTTATTCCAAAAGCCCCAGCTTTACCAAGAACGCTGCATCATTCACCGCCCCCACTTTGGTCCTGATATTAAAAATACAATTACCATATTTCATCACTTATGACAAGCCTTTGAAAGCGCTGATAAACCATGACTGCATTATTATTTCCGCTCTGACAAGCAGTCTAATATATTCTACAGCAGTGAATTTCATTTGATATGTCATGACACATTGTGTTGCATTCTGGTGGCTCTGAAAACAGCCTCAAAACTCAAGCAAGCTTTCAGTGTAATTCAATCACATCTCAGCGTTTAATCCCCCACTGCCACAAAACACACTATACCATTCTAATTTATGGCGTGATCCCCTCTTTAATGTACAAGCCAAATCCCAATGTTATTCTTCCCATAATGGCAAAGTTTGTTTGCTGTGCCCGGTGTACAGAGCAATTGAAAAACTAAAAAGCCCAGTAATTTGTGTCATGTAAAATAGCCCATATGGGCGGTGTGGGATTTTCAAGTAATATTGTTCTTTGCTCACAGGATTAAAGCGCAGCCACAGCTTTGAATATAAACCATTTGCTCGTCTTAAAATGTAATTAGTCATTAAGATATTTTCTCCGTGTTGCTGTCTCAGCCTTTTGTATGAGGAGGCAGCCTGTTCTATCCTGATAGCAGCTTCATTATGAAAAAGAATACCGTTCTCATATATTAAACACTTTGATGTTTCACATCGCCACAACTCAAGTAGTTTAGCCGTGGGAACATTTCCTTTATTTACATGAAAACATGCAGTGTTCCAGTTAGATATTTCTGTTGCCGTTTGCGTACATGGCACATCACAATTTCACGATGGATTGTAAAGAGGTGTTTCTAATAAAATCACAATACATTTGCAGATTTTTCCGTGTGTAAACTGTATCATGCTCTGTGGACGTTTGATCTCAGTGACTCAGTGATCACTTGCTGCGCCGGTACCTGCCTTCATACCTTGGTTTTACATCCACGCTTTCTGTTTTGTTTCTGATGGAACAAAAACTGCCTCCATGGATCACACACACATTCAAATACTAAAAAAAGACACACATATGCACACCTACTGGCATTTTGATTACCAGAGAGAGAATACTACTGAGCCATGAAGGCTGAGAGATCTCGTTTAGGGCGAAAATTGCTAAGCAGGATTGTTCTTTGTTTAGATGCAAAGGTTTTCATAATTTTTTCAATATTTTCATCAATACACCTTAACTGGAAATATGAGAATAATTATTCATGGCCTCTGCCCAATTACATTACAGTCAAGTGCACCGTGATAGCAAAACCGCCTCAGACTATACTCCTGGAATAGTCATCTCACAGTTTACCCTTAAGACTCTAATTTTACTGGCGTCTGTGGTATATGACCAGCATGTGTGTTGTAAAAGCACTGAAAACAGATGCTTGTAAAAAATACAGATGTTGTTCAAAAAAACACAAACAGAGAAATAAAGGGTGCATGTCCTACTCATGTGAAGCCTGACAGAGCATGAAGACCACAGTGTGCTGGAAACCCACTCACATAAACCAATATTTAAATTTGAACTCTTTTTCATTTTAACCACCACTTCTAATGTTGAAGATAAAAAGTGAGGAGCCTCCTACACGGAGCAGAACATCTGATCGGTGAGGAGGAGGATGGAGAGAGGAACACAGCATTATGACTGAGTAACACTGGACAACACACTGAACGATGGTTAGTAACAGCTGGATGGTAGCTGGTGCGGATGACCCCGCAAATCCCACAATGCAAAATGTTGTTTGTTCCTGTACTGAAGCAAACATGAGCAGCAACCAGCAGTTTGCACTGTTTATACCCAGTACAGTTTGTGCTCAAAAACAGTTAGAAAACAGTGCAGAGGTGAGGGAACGAACTTCAAAAACAAAGCTAACGTCAGGTAAAGCTGTTTATTTGCAGCTGCAGAATGACTTGGCGACTGGTGGTGGATGACTGGCAGAGGCTTAGAATCTCTATATATCACACACTATGTGAGTTTATCTGCCGACTGTCAAGCTTGGAATTCACCCGGTCTAATAAAGACGCCCAAATCACCTTCGTCTCAGTGGTGGTGGTCTGCGTCCCCGCTTTTACTTCAAGAATGACCTTCCTCGCTCAGGTCCTAGTCATAGTTTTGTAATAATAACTAAAGAGCTAAATGGAATGCAGCCATCATTAATTTCATTGTTCACACCTGAACTTCTCCTACTGTGACGTGTCAAGCTGTCCTCGGGGCCTCATGCTGATGTTATCTGGCATTAAAAATGAAAACTGGAATAATGTCTCCTCCATCTTGTCTTATGCCTCAGAAATCATGTTTAGAAATCTGAATCATTTTGAGTTGAGGACCACTTAACCACCGCCTGACACTTCTTCAGTCTGATTGTAACTACCACACAGCTCTGGCTACCTGAACTCCGAGAGACTCTTAAGACAGGATGACTTGCCACACGATGATGAATCTGATCAGAAGCCAGACACCATGATGGTAAATATGTGATATACTGCACTGTTATTATTGAACACTGTAGCACTCTGAGTCGTTGGAATTATCACCCTCCATCTGGGGGAAGTGTGGTTTTTGATAATGAGCACAAAAGATTTGAATACCATCTGGCAACACACGAGCAGAACATTGAGAAATCATGATTATGGAAATAGCTTGAGTGTTTGCATACATTCTGAAACATTTTGTGGTCGTAAAAGCAGGAATATGTGACCAGTCTGACATTTCTCAACAAACAAATAAAATTAAAGGGACTTGAAACAGTTGTCACATTGTTGTAAATATATATAATCAAATATATAAATGAGTGTTGGATTTCTTATTAAGCAGCCACAGTGGAGCAAAATGTTTGTGTCAATAATTGATTGTGTACACCCAGCACAGAGCCAATCAATACAATGTTCTGTGGAGGCTTGCTGTGTCAGGTAGGTGCTGACTGACCTGCTCTCCTGAAGCAAATTACAAAGTCTAATTTATTATTAATCAACTGATTTCATTCTTTCTCAGGCTTTGGGCTTCTGACACATCATTTACAGTCGACCAGGTTCAAAAAATGAACCAGGAAGCATAAAATCTCATGAAGACTAAATCTTTAAATGGATTGTATGTCTTTAAAACAACATTACAACAACAGCAACAACATGTCTGATACATACATACATGCACCACACACGTCTACATCTAGACATGTCTGCAAAGGAGGATGGTGTCTTTTGCATGCAAAAACAAACCCCAAAAAAATGAATTAAACTGTGCGTTTCTCCAAAGTAAGCTGCAAACATTAGGCCGGCTAAGTGACTTACAACATAGCAATCCAGTGACTTCCAAAGGCAATTAGCTAACTGTATTGTGTATTGTGTGGGGTTAAAGAGTTATTTTAGGAAAATGCCTGTTCAGGACTGGAACATCCTTCCTATGGGATGGTATATGCTAGTATAATAGAGTTTAGAGAAACAGTGCCTTTGTCCTGGTCTTTACTTGATTCTGAGGAGTTACACTGCAGTGGAACTTGCGTTAGAAATGTAATATACTGTTTGAAAATACCACAGCCTTTAAACCATCCAAAAGTTATATGTTAGAATGGATAACATTTGAATTATTACATTTATTGCACTATAATACAAGGACTAACTAGCTCTGCATGACAATGAATGATAAAGCTGTGTCTTTATTCAGCAGCAGAATGATTTTGAGCGTGCAGCCAGCAGACGCATATTGAAAAACCCTGTCTCTTTAGATGCTAAATGCTCCACCATGTTCAGCAGCTAGTTACTGACTGTGTCTGTTTGCAGTCGTGCACAGTGGCTTTTTAGATCATCTTTGCTGAAAGCAGTTTCCCGGCGCAGCTGAATGTGACACCACGAGAGCAGCGAGAGTGAACTAACACAGCAAGGTTGCAGCCAGACAGCTAAACATTGAGCTCCAACTTGTTGTAGAGCTCTGTAAAGCTGAGGGGAGCTGCTGATTCAGGTGAAGAGACAAAATGATTATTGCCACCTTTAAGGTTAGCTACTACGGCTAATAAAAACTGCTAATGACAGCAGTCATTTCTAGGCATGAAAAGCTTTTGTTCATTTCAGTCTGCACTGTTTTCATTGTAAACTGCATATGTGCCACGAGGGAGCAAGAATGGAAAGCAGCATAGCAACAGTAACTAAGGGGGCTATAGCAAGCGGTCAAATTGAAGCTTAATAATTGACACTTGAGCCAACTACCAGACTGCTGATAAAAACTGGTTTAACGAAGCTATTTACATGTAAAGTCTTTTTTTTTTTTTTTTTTTTTGGCTTTTGAGAAAACTTGGCCTGTTTAATGAGACCGACCTTTGAGGATGGAGAACCGCACTCGTCCTCAGCATATAAATAGCCATGAACTCTGACCTAAAGATCCAGGATGCCATCAAATCTCGTCAGCGCTTTCCTCCTCGTCTGTGACTCACCCATCTCCGAGAGGCCCTCTATTCGTTTTGACACATTGACAACACATGCCATGAGGCTGAGGAGTCGGTGAAGTCGGACTCCCGGGAGGTTTGCGGTGGCTTTAAGTGTTTGCAGATCGATGCAGCATGACTCTCAAGTATACAGCACACTCGCTGAGATGTTGATGCAGGAGCTGTTTTCCTGTCTTGTTTGGGGTTATGCATAACTGCTCGCTAAATGGGAACACTGCACGCTTTGAAGCTGAGTCAACATTATCGCTTCCATTGCGTAATCAAGTCACTGAGGTGGGTCTCTCATGCTCCTGTGCGTGCCAGCTTTTCACATTCAATGATCGGGATCACATCCCTCGGACCAGTCTGCCCGCAGGTCCCGCACTGCTTGTCCGGACGTCAGCGAGCGTGTGAAGTACAAGAGGGTGAGTGTGTGTACTGCATAAACGGGGGGGAGGAAAGGTGTGAGTTGTTTATGAACGTAGGAAAAAATCCCCTCCAGGAAGATTTCAGTCCGAAGTCATAGACACCCTCCCAGAGGTATGCTGGGATTCATGATACAGTAATATTTGTTCTCTCTTGCTCACCATCTCCAGGATATTTTAACATCTGTCCTACCCTTTGCAATAAAAAACATTATAAAAATATTACATTATAAAAAAAGACATTATTCAGCATCTGTATGAATTATGTGACATTATATGTTACATCAGGTTACATCAAGCAGAAAATAAATATGCAAGATTATTAGTTCAAATCAATTATTAGAGCCATCCAAAAAGCATTTACACTAAATAGCCAAAAGTATGTGGACGCACTTTGGGGCTCTGTGTGTTACGTTGTCATGGTTGGCCAAATCTGTAAATAAATAGTTCCAAATCTGTAAAATCATGGCATACAAAGGTTCTTTAGACAACAGCGTTCTTCCAGCTGTGCAGCATCGGTACGGGGAAGGCCCTTTCCTGTTTCAACATGCCTCAGTGCCATCCTACATGTTTCGGATGAACTGGAAACCAACTGCAACCCAGACCTCATCACCTAATGTCAGTGGCAGACCTCACTAAGCTGCTGATAAAGGTGGAGAGGAAACACCCTGAACTTAATGAAACAATTTAAATCAGAGGAGATTAAAAGTCATTATGTCGACTACGATTTTTTTTTAAGATAACCAATCCATCACCGTTCATATGCTGCATTTCTCCACTTCAATCACAATCACAATCGGCTTTATTGGCCAAGTATGTGTGCGCATACAAGGAATTTGACTCCAGTTTAAACATTGCACTCAATCAGTGTACTTGCATAGGAGCAAAGGGACATAGACTTACATCTGCAGGAGGAGGGAGGGGGCTCGGGGGCTGACTGCCATGAACATTACTAAACTTTGCAACTTCCACAGCTCAACACATTGTTGGCTTTCTTTAAAATCTAGAAAAACAACTGCCTTTAAACTTGAAGTATATCACAGCTGAGCTAACAATGGTACTTTCAGTCACCAGTGAGATCCATACTGATACTGATACTGATGTGGTCAATGACACTGGCAGCTGGTCAGTTAAAGGCTGAAGGATGCAGTGTTACATTCATTTGTACATGACGAGTGAAGGCTGTAATAGAGGCAATATTAAAAGCACTGGTTTTGTAGTGACGTGTTCTATTACATATGTTTACTTATTCATGTTTATTCATGTACTTTTTCAGTGTCTGTCCTCAACTAACTATGATAAAGTTCAGTCCGGTCTTAATTTATGCATTTTAACAGGTGATGTACAGGTAAAAATGTCCACAGTTCAATGCTTTATTTTGCAATCCTGTATTGTATGATGATGTAACCAAGTCAACAACATATTGCATGGTCTTGCGTGGTTTTTGCTTGTGCCATGCAATACTGACGGGTTATTTTTTTCAGCATTTCTTGTAAGCCATGAATTGCTTTCCAAGATATTTAAATGAAACACTTACAAATGTCTGGAGTATAACAGAGAAGCCATCTATTGTGCAGAGATGTGTAGGTGTAGGCGGACTTGCTGACCTAAGACTCTCTTCTGTCTATATGACTCAGGGCAGAACAGCATATTTCCTTGCATTTCTTCACTGCACACAGTGTGTAATTGAACTGGACAGCTGAGTAAGGAATGGAACTCTAGAGACCTACTAGCAGTAATCAGGAGGTGTCTGGTTCAGATCCCATGTGGAGTGGACCAGAGTGGCCCAAAGTGAGAGCTATTATCTGACCTCTCTTCCACAGATGCTCCTGAAAACGATGGCTCAAGGGTGAAACTATCACTGTGGGTAAACGCGCCATCCTGCAAGTAAAATAATGAATTTTCTCTCAGTGGTGGTGACAACTTCATGCACTGCTATTTGTCCGCAAGAGCTGCCAAACAGGACGAGGGGCAGTGGTGTGGTTTTATGTTCTCCAGGACAAGAGGGGACACACCGTGGCGGCACTTAAAAACCACTGGAGGCTGTTTGATAGAAGGAGGCAGGCTGGAGTGTGATGTGATGACACCTCTCTGCCACTACTCCCCCTCCCCTCTTTTTTTTTTCCTTTATACCTCTGGGTGTTTTCTCTCCCTGCCTATGTCTGTGTAAAAGTCGCCTCTCTCATTCTTGTCTCATAGAAACCGCTTTCCAAAGTCTGTCAACAAGACAAGGGTGGCTGTGGAGGCAGGTGCCTGCACAGTGGTGCAGCTCAGATTTACATATTTTCAGGTGAATTCACTCAGATTAAGTTATTTCTTGACAATATTTGAAGTCACCCCGTAATTCAGTTCTATTATCGAGGAAGTTAACACTAAATCTACTTTTTAATTATTAATTCAGTAACTTTACTGCACCTGGTGGCATTTTATAGTGTTCATTGCAACACAAGCATTTTCCCGATTGTAGAGGAAAGTCAGCCTGGAAATTGCAAGGCCACAACCGTCACCTACTGACAAAAATCAAGCATGATACGACAGAAAATTAAGATGAAAATACTGAAATCATACAAAGTGAATTTTCTTTCCACCGGCTGGTTCTCAAGTCATTAAATTTCTTGCTGTACACCTCGGTTTGGGTGTGGGAAGAATATGGCATATAGTTTATTAAGGCACCATGGAAAATGTATTACAAGACGTGATAGCGTAGGGAATAAAAATATTATAACTGATAAGTTCAGTATCAACATTTTGCAACCTGCCTGAATGCAATAATTAACAATGTTTTCTCGATCTGGTGATTATGGAAAAAGGAAAAAAAAAAAACAAATCAGATGGTAATTTGTTTCCTACAAAACAGATTTGTGGATGTCTTTGAACACAGTTCCAGGGTGCAGCTTTTAAGCCTAACAAGGATAAGGCCATGTATATATTTAAATTACTTTTCACATAAATGCTTGGAATTTAAAGAGTCAATATCGCAATTTCTCTCCAGACTTTCTAATATTGCACAGGTGATATTTACTTTATTGTGTGAAATGTAATTTGCCACAGTCACAGTGTCACAACAGGAGCTGCGTGTCAATATTTGACCAGAGACAGCTGCATTTTCTGTCTGCTTAACATTCTCTTTGATAGATGGAGAGCAGAGGAAAGTATTAACTGCAGAGACCTCGAGTTGTGACTCGCATAATGACATGAGCACATCTGACAAACAGAAATATGCAGCTGGGTTATTGAGATTCATAAAGCATACATATCTCCTCAATTTAAACTTTTGTAAAGTCTGGATGGAGAGGAGTGGAGTGTTTGTGTGTGTCAGTTTGCAAACTCCATGTGAATAGACTTCAGCTCTACTTGCAAGGTCCTGATGTCCTTACATCCTCACAGAAAGGCTGCTGGGACTTTTTGTCAGGCCTCTGAGGGGAAACAGATACAGATTTTGTGCCATCACATGGAAAATTTAAATATGTGTGACGTGGTAAGCATCTTTAATGCATTCTGCTTGTTGAGTTGCTCACTGTTGAATGATGGATGGAAAGGATGGCTCAAAACAGTTTCAGCAAACAATAAAAACATTGCTTGTAACTGTATTTCACGATACATTTTATTCGTGACATATTATGTGGGTTCACTGGGCTCAGTCACTTGCAAAAGCTCATGGAGCCCCAGAAATTTCCTGGAGAAAATACAACAAGTCCTCCAAAGTAAACAGCAGGATTACTTTGTTTGTCCGTGCCATCCAGGACAACATATAGAAGCATTTTTGGTTTAGGGAAAGATCGTGGTTTGGGTCTAAATTAGCTATTGGTTAAGCTTTGGGGAACATCAGAGTTTGGGTTAAAGTGACTGCTACATTAAGGTTAGGTGACCTTTGTTGCCATGGTTACAATGCTAACAAGGTTAGGGGCAGTTTATGGTCATGGTTTAAGAAAAAACAACATTGGAAACTTAAATTAGAAAATGGCAAGTTAAATTATTCTGATGACTCTTGATGACAAAACCTTTGCCAATTGGACTTTTTTTTCCTTCCCATTGATAATCATCTCTTCCAGAGCACCTTAAAAACACATCCATGTGCCTATTTGTTTGGATGGTGGTGGCCTTTCCCTTTCCCTCCAGGCCACTGAGCCTCTAGAGGGGGTACAACTCCTTTATTTAAACATTAGCATAAAGAAATGACTAACACAAAGACACATAGGGAACATGCAAGAAACAGATGTTAAAAAAACATAATTTCCCACAATGTAACTCAATAGCATCTTCTGTTTAGACCTTCTCAGAGGTCTAACACAAGTCCTCAGACAACTTGTAATGCTGGCTGTTGGTTCTAAATATCAACTCTAATGATACCGTCAGGGTTATCTGACCAGTACCCCTCATGACAAGGTAAGTGATCTTCATGGGTAAATTGGTGGCATGTTCCTTTAACTAAGAATTAAAATGTCTAAGCCTCCTTTTGCCTCAAGATGTGTATAAAGAATGGCGTGTACAGTAGTCTGAGGTCTGTCAGTTTGAGCTGGGTCTTATTAACGACTGTCTCTCTGAAACAAGGACTGTGATTAGTGTCCAGGCTGCCAAGGAGTAATTCTGCTCCAGAGGGTTCATTTGCTCCTTAACACCCACTGTCATTAAACCCCGGTGCCCAGTAAAGCGATTATTCAGCAATAAAGTTTTAATTGTACCATTGTGAAGAAGGTGGCGGGTGGATAATTGGTGGTCCTGGGGAGAGCACATGGGAACTGGGCAGCAACAGTGATGTGTCTCTAAGACAAGTGTCACCCTAAAGATGAGGAACTCAAACTGAAATTCTTCTTTTTCAGCCTCGTGAAATAATAATGAGCTAATAATGAGAGTGTGTGTGTGTGTGTGTGTGTGTGTGTGTGTGTGTGTGTGCTCTTGTTCTATGATTTTATGGACCTATTTGATATTAAGGATATTTTTGAGAAGTAAGGAGAATTTATCTCGGGTTAAGACTCAGTTTTAAAGGTTAGGTTTAAAGTTAGGTTAGGGCTGGGGAGGGATGGTGTTCATGAGGGTCCTCACAAGTACAGAAGTACATACATGATTCATCTCCAATACTGGACCCCATGAGAGATAATTTTGAACGTTAATATTTGTTTTTTGTCAAGGCGAGAATAAAGATTAGGTAGCACCCATGGTTAGCTTGGGAACAAGTGCCATTAAACACCACTGATCCCATTATTTGGGGGCTTCTTTGTCAGAAACAGAACTGAAGAGCTGCTGGCATATCTGTTTACAGTGCAGCCAAACAAACTCATGTTGTTTTGATTAAGTCAGTCAATAATTGGCCTTCCTCCCTCGCCCAAGAACTGATTTAATGCTGCACGTGGCACATGTTAGTTTCCACACAACAGCAGGACACAGCAAGAGGAGATCCTCCTCATCCTCCTCCTCCTCGCCATGGTTACCTGACTGTGTTCTGGAGAGACACCTGGGAACACGACGTGGGAGATGTTACACTAGACATGTCAGGACAAAAAAATTCTGATATGCTACATTTTTAATCGGGGGGCATCGTGGGACATCCCAGTGCAGCACAACAGGTTGTTTAGCATGTCACCCTACGTGGGTATAGATGCCCGATTACGATTCACGTCGACGACAAAATCATCTCAAAAGCGACAGAGAAGTCAGGAGCACCTCGGTGGGAGGGGGCTTCTAAGCTGTAAACATGTGCGCGAGTGGAGTGTCTTCCTCCGTTGTTTCTGTTGTGGTATGCCACTACATGTAGTACAGTAAATTCTGCCTCCATCCAGTGCAATTAAACAGAAAAGTACAAGCTTGAACATGCATTTCATGAATGACAATTTCTGGGGGGGAAATTTCCCTATTTCATACATTTTTGGGGCGACGTGTTCCCTGGTCCCCTGTGGCAATTACACACATGGCTGGCTGACCAATTTAATCAGTCATTAACCAGCTTGACTGACTACTTACCAGTTTACTACAGGCATGACGCCAGGATTTCAATTTTGGCTGGGCCTTTTAATTACAGAAGTTAATAATGTTTGCCTTCCTCTGACGGTTTCCAACTGGTAGTCTCATGATAACAGAAATGACTGATATCAGGCTGTGGAGCTAGCGCATCTGGTTGATTATGACACTTTTTGAATATTTTTCTTAAATATTTTCAATGCAGAGATGGCTTATCATTTACCTGCGAGAGTCCGTGTTTATTACTAGTGGCACATGCAGGTTTATCAAGTCAAGTTTCTAATCTATCCAGAGTTGAAACAGCATCTTCCAAGGTTGCAACAGCATCTCACCTGGTAGCAGTTTAAGGCTTTTCAAGGAGCCCTCGCCGCAGTGACCGATGCAGGTTCGATTCCAGCTCGGGGCCCTTTGTTGAATGTCATCTCCTGTCTTTCTCCAGCTGTCACTATCATAATAATAAAGCCAGAACAACCTTTAAAAATGTATTTGTCCAACATGCTAACTCGCCAAGCTCAGATGGCCAACAACTGCTAAACATCAGCACATTCGCGGTGTCATTGTGAGCTTGTTAGCACGGTGATCTTAGCAATTAGTTCAAAGCACCTTGCGCAGCCTCACAGGGCCCTCGGCATGCACACTCTTCGCTTGATTCAGTGTGTGACACTACACGGTTAACACTATCTTGCTTTTGGCTTAGATTATCACATTAGTGCTACAAGTAGTTGATCAATAAAAAAATCCATCAAAAACATCAACTATTGAATGGTTTTAGACGCCCCAATGTGAGAATTTGCTGGTTTTGTCTGTTTTCTATAATGGCCATCAAATACCTTTTTTGAGTTTTGGGCAAAACAAGCAGTTTGAAAATGTCACCTTATTACTTTCTGACAATTTCTTGGATTTATAAATTAAAAAAAAACCCACCGACAGGTCATTCAATAATGAAAATAATCCGTAGTTCCAGTTCTCAGTAAAATGCTGTACAAGCAACTTTATAACCTTCCACAACATTGCGAGATTGAAACTCACTCCGACACCCAGAACAAGGATAAACCAGCAGTATCCTCCTCTCTGAATACTAATTCTTTTTATCCTTTCATGTAAAGAAAGACAGAGCAGGTCTTCTTAACCCTGTGACCCAGCAGATATAAATAAAACTCAGCAGCTAGCCTGATCGGATTCCCTTTGAACTCAGGTCTTTGGTGATGCTGGTGATGATTCTTCTTACAGTGTCATTCCAAAGCTGAGACACATTTTACACTTTATTAGGTGTCTTCGGTGACTCAGTCAGTCTTAAGAGGCTCCCATTACACCCTCAGAGGAATTATAGAGAGGCGTCAAGTTAAAAACACACTCAACACAGAAATCACTTATTCATCCTAAAATTGACTGTGTACTTGTGCCATTTATCACACTTTTTTTCTCTGTTTGCTTAATTCCTGGTTGACGCCTCTCCAGAGTTGCAGTGTGGTGAGATCTCACCTCCTGTGAGCCATCTTGACACCCTCATTATCTTGCACTGTGTGATCCCACTCCACACATACTTCATGCTCCTCCTTTTCCTCTGGCTGTGCACTCGCTGGCTCCCTCCTCTCTTATTTTTAAAGGGATGGGATCAGTTCCTGCTCTGGCGCCGGGACAGACATGCGGCCTTGGCGTGTCTCTCCAAAAGATTTGGCTTATGTAAATTCAAGATCGAAATAATTTATTGAGCTCTCATTTGGGGTTTAGAAGGCTGGCAGTGAAAACATTGTGTGTTTCTTTTTGGAAATAAAGGAAGGTTTTACGGCACACTAAAGAGCAGGAAAATAGTGTGATAAACTGAGCTAGTTTTGTAACTTTCTCTCAGGTTTGCTCTCTGATGCTTCAGGTGTTGGCTCGAGTCCACGGGACTTTTTTGCACATCAAAAGGAGGACTAGGAATTAAAAATGCAGAACTTCTAAGGATGCCTCGACACACATGAGAGAGCATGAAAAGGAAATGTCTTCTTACATGAATCATCTCCAACAATGTAGTTATCTTTATTGTGTTGCTTTTCCGCATCAGTTAAGGTTTCTGGTCTATTGAAGCCATGTGTCACATGTCTCTGGTGGCCACAAGATCTGATAAAATGAACAGAGAAAGAAGTTGAGACCATTTTACTCCCTCTCCTGTGTAATTTAGTGTAATCACAACCCAGTCTTACACCATTAACTAGCAACTGTGTCCTGACCTGTGCTGTACAATTGAGGCGCCAATTGACCAAATTTCACTGCAAAGGCCACATATTTCTTAAAAAAAGGTTTAAACGGATCTATGCTCCCAGAGGACTGTTCTCACCAGAAAAAAATGACAGCACTGGTCAATTGTTTTGGAAAGCACCGAAAAATGAAGGTTAAAGATTAAAAAGTCGCATCACCCAAGTCAGTATGATTCACTGTCTGGCGAGCATGAATGCCTTGTACAACCTTTAAGCGCCAATCAATTCAGTGGATGTTTCACTAGATAAGTGAAAACGTTCACCTGCTGGTGGCGCTAGATTAAAAGGCAGAGCCAGGATTTATCCTCTCTGGAGTAGTCAGTAATCTGTCAGTAATTCCATCAACAAGAACATGTTTAGACAGACTGATGTATATAATGCAGATACTGACCTAACAGCACTCTGCTGAAGCCCTTTGATTGCTAATTTCACTTCTATCAATATAGCTCCACGCCATGCTGTACTCCCTGGAGAAATTAACAGTGATTGATCTCTTCTATCTAATTCGTTTTTTTTTTTCTTTTTTCTTTTTAGCTCTCAATTTTCCACATGCTAATGACCAAGATACTTTATTCCTCCAGTTTTCCCTCCAGGTGAAAGGAAACATCCAAGTGCAGCTTCATTTGGCAAATTAATTTGCAGGCTGACAAATTTGGGTTGCCTCTTGACATGGCAGGGGGCGGGCGTGAGGGTTGGGGGCAAGGGGTAAATTCAAGTGGGCTGTAGTGTCACCAAGCAGCACATACAGTGTTGAGGAGGCATTTTAATGAGCGACACCGCTGGCATTTGCAAAGGATGTGGTGCTTTTTAAATTAGGCGTCGGTGCTACAGGCCCTTTCGGTAGAAACATCCAACGACACTCTTGTAAAACACGTATTTATCTTTGAAAACAGCATCTCGTACAAATCCATCTCTGACCTTTCAGAAATGTTATTTTATCAGTATCTGATAATCCCACAGTGTGGCCAAAAGGAGGGGAACCGGAGATGAGCTAAACACCAAAGTCTGATTGATACAGTGATATGATTGATATGAAGTAGGCTAATCCTGGCTTTATTTATCAGATGGTCCGTGTTCTCATACATAATGCATAATGCAAATGGGTGCTCTATAAATATCTTAATCATGTATGTGCTAAACAATGTGTCACTACAGGCTTCAAAGCAGCTACCACCTGATTGCAGACTAGATATTCCTGCCCCCTGCACCTGTTTTGATATCTCATAATTTTAGCACTTGGACTGAACGTTTCTTTTATGAGAGGAGCAGTTTTGATGATCTGGTTTCCTGAGGTGAATCCAGAAGATGCTGTTTGTGTTTGATGAATTCTTTGTATGAATTTGTTGTTCTTGTGTTTTCGCTAAATGCTTGTTTGATACAGTATTTTAATGCTGTTACCTTGTAGCACTTTGTAATGTTTAAATCTTTACTGACTCACTCACTGACTGTACTTTCAAAACGCTCAAACCAAATATAATCCACAGATAAAAAAAAAACAATAAGTTGCTTGTTTCATACTGAAAAGACACGTCTTCCAAGACTGAGCAGCAACATGTTTCTAACTTGGAAGAAGTCCGCAGGTCATTCACAGGCGAAACAAGTTGTGAACACAATATTAACACACCATCACCTTTCAAGTTGATACAGTGAACTTGTTAGCAAACAGTTGCTTATTTACACATCCAGCAGTTATGGAGCAACATTATCATTCGTTTGGAGTCGTGTTCCTAGCCGGCTGATGAAAGCAAGTCCAATATTCAGTCTCTTTTATCTCTGTTTTTGATCTTTATCAACTCCTGGGGGAAATATCTGGCGCTTTAGCTGCTCCACTATGTTCACCAGCTAATCGCTAACTGTGTCTGTTTGGCGCTGAGCAGATAGTGTACATTGTGCTTTTTCTGCCTGAGAGTCAACCAAAACTGTCAAGTTTACAGCCAGGCAGTTAAACAATGAGCTCATGATGAAGCTTCATAAAGCTGAGGGGAGCTGCAGATTCAGCTGATAATCCTTTGTAGCTTCATCGCTACCAGCCACCCCTTCCACGTTGACATATTGTTCTCACATTGTCGTTTTCATACATTATTATAAAAATGTAAATTATAGCTACTGTTGAAATGAACAATCTTCATCTAAAATAGTCCATTAGAAGTAAGAGGCCATCATTCAAATTCCCTCTTTGGAGGTGCTATCAACAGAGGTAAAAATACTCATTCTGCAGAAAAATGGCCCCTCTGACTGATGTTTTTGCTGTTTCTACACATTACATTATTAGATTGTTACTGATGCATCAATGATCAAGCTGGGTGCAGTGGAGCTAGTTTTAACTGCGTTATTTACGGTTGGGTATTTTCGCCAAGTACTTTCCAAGCTAGGCTTCAGGCCTGATTAAAGGGTCCCAGGATAAATGTTTGTGTTGGTGAGTTGATTAAGAAAAAAAAGTTATCCTCTGATCAATAATTTGGGCTTTACATAGTCATTTAAATGAAACTTTGTGAGATGTTTAGAGGGAAATCACTCTTTGGTGGAGGTGCCAGCAACTCATGGACAACTGAAGAGATATGAGGTCACAAAGCTTTGTTTAAGGAGCTGCTAGAAAAATGCTCAGGAAGCTTTTTTAATCTTTAACAGTGTGTTGTATTTTATAAGCATGTCATATGTTTTTATGCAAAATATTAAACTAAAAAGTACCAAGTAACTATAGCTCCCAAATACTGCAAATCTATAACATTTCCCACTGAAATGTGATGGAATAAAAATATAAAGCAACACAAAATGTAGATACTTTAGCAAAGTACAAGTAAGTAAAAATACAGAACTTGAGTAAATGCACTTAGTTACGTTCCACCACTGCACCTGGAGAGCTTTACCCATCAGATGGGCCACACTGTGTGGACTTTTTTGGATGGATCTTCGTAACAAATGCTTTATCTTCAGCAGGAATGACCTTGTTGAGTTTCGGCATTGATCAGCACATCGACTCATCCACTCCGATAACACTGAAACCCATTTATCATCTGCGAGGTTTTAGCCTGCCATGGCTACATTTACTGGCAGAAAATCAATCTATTCTTATCAGTTAATACACCGGCGGGTCATGGCAGGAATATGTGAACATGTACAGTACAAGCCAAGGCTCTGATTAGAAAAGATGGAAATGTTCAGTAATGGGGAGGGGGGGAATTAAGTGGAAAGAGGTCAAATCAGAAAAACATGTGATTCAGCACAATCCAGCACTAATTCTCCATCACACATCATTCTGCTTTTTTCAGTTAGCAGCAGAAGAAATGTTGTAAAATTCAGTGGCTGTGTCTCCCAGGAAACCTCACAGCTGCCTTCTACCGCCTGGAAAACAGGACAAAATTTGAATTTTTCTTTTTTGTCTCTTTGAATGCTCATGGGAGAGGAGTGGAAGTGCAGCAGTGGTGCATACACTGGTTGCCCACAGTGCACACACACTGTACAAAGCGGCACTGACATACAATGGCTACATCTGTTTGTGAGAGATTCGTTTTGATTTACTGCGATGCAGTCTCAGCCCGTGTCTGAGCCCAGCGTGCACACACGCTCCGTTGCCATAGGAGCTGACTTGTTGCAAACAGAGAATTTCCCACATGGCTTGCACAGTTATGTAGTATAATGAAGGAAGCCCTTAATGGCTCAACTGGGTGTTTGCAGGTGGGATTATGCGTGTGTGTGGTGTGTTTAAGATAAACAGGAGAGGAGGGGGGATTTAATTTTTTGTCCATCTTGTGAATGTATCAGGTTTTGGCTGGATTAAGTAGTCTCTTAATTACATGGTCTGTTTGTTGTGGGGAATAAATAGCAAGCGGAAGAATTGTGCTTGGCATCTTAGAACAAATACTACGTAACAACATGTCATTTGCAATCACAGCTTACAGCACTCAGAGAGACGAAGTCAATACCTCCTAATGGACACAGGAAATCTGTAACCTGTCCTGTTGTCCGGGCCAGAATGCTTATTCAGTCTAACTGTGACAGCGCTATTTATTCCCTGAAGCTCATCAGCTGCATTATGACTGAACGTTACTGTTCAGCCAAGCTTCAGTCTTAAATTGATGCAGGGCTTTTGGTGAGCGGTGCAGCTGTAGCTCAGTACTTACACTAAACAATGACGTGAGCGATATTGACTATGTTTATTAGCACTGAGAATCCCCTTTTAAAGGGTCGGTTAACCCAAATCCTGACAAAGAAACACATTTTCTCTGACACATTTTTTTTTCAGGGACTATTTGGTAAAAGAAAATTGCTAAAGGGAAGTGAAAATATCTTTCTTGGGTTAGTAGACCATTTAAACTGTGCACCATATTAAAGATAAAAGAAAGCTTGATACAGCACCATTCAGATTATAAGAAAACTCCCACAGGCTGTGGAACAAGCCTAAACAGCACAATAGTTGAATTGATTCACTGATCACACACACCAGCAGTACTGTTTTCGGGCTCTAGCAGCTAAAGCTACTGAAATCAGAACAGATCAGATCAACTGTATTTGAAGGGACTTAGTAAGTTATTAAAAAATGACTTATTTAATATTGTGTTTACAGACAGACATGAGGAGTCTTTGGCAATTAGACCCTGGTGTAACATTACCATTTCACAGGGTAGTCGAGCCGCAAGCCTGCAGAAAAACTCGTCCGATGGAGACTCGACTCTGGTGGTGGTGGTGAAGGTCGAAAACAGCCTATAGCTGAAGATCTGGATGGATGTGATGCGGAACAGGATTCCTGATGAGCTCGGGACCACATGGACATGCGGTTCTGATGAAAACTGGGGGTGGAGGTGGGTCCCGTCAATCAAGTGACGGCTGACAGACAGACTGGCTCAAGGAGGTGGTGGCAAAATCTGATCAGCTGAAGTGAAAAGTGTGAACACCACAGGCGGCCCTGTTAAGAGGCAAAATGTTATTTGTATGCAATAGCTAAGAAAGGTCATATTGCTGAGAGAGAGAGAGAGAGCAGGAGAGGCAGGAACCTAAAATATTGATTAGGCCTTCTAGTCATGTCATGAAAGTGCCAGGAGATGCATCATATTGTTCAACAACTGCGTGAAAAAGAGCTTGGGAAATCGAGCAACAGGAAAGGGCAACTCAATCAACGACAGAATAATGACAAATCTATTTAAATACGATAAATCAAAAATCACAAAATCCGGCCCCGTTGCTTTTAAATATCGGCACAGATCTGGTAGGATTTGGTGCACAGGTGGGAGAAGAGGAGCAACGAGGCGGGAGGTTTATTCGCGTTAAGCTTTGCAAAGCAAGTTGTTGGTATTTCAGTGGGAAATGTGAGTTAGCCACTGAGCTGAGAAAAGTCATCTCAGAATAACTAAATACACGACACATATTACATGTGGATAAATGTGCAGCCTCTGCTTTGAGAAGTGCCACGTCGGAGCGCGGCGTGATTACACACAACTGGCCAGCGTGCTTGCTTTTATTTAATTTTCATGCACATGATACCAGGCTGCTGCAGAGCAACCACACACACCAGACACGTCTGTCGTAACTCTGCCTGATGTGTGGGAGTGACAGTACTGGAGCCCATTAATCCTTTTGGGGATTTTTTTTTTTTTTTTTTTTTGCAGTTTCTTGCATTCTTGAATTGCATTATGCTGCAAATGCTGCTGTATCGCATGCTACGATAGGATGTGGCAGCTTACAACATGAGATACAGCAGAATTCAAATAGAAAGTCATTGGATTGATGTGATGTGAATGGAAAAGGTCTCACCAAACCATTTTTTTCAGTTTTTATTCCTGTTTTTAATTCTTCATTTAACAAATAACCAACAATTTAAATAAAAACTGACTTCATGTAGCTATAGGAGGCCACCTGCCATCAAACATGGGTTGTTTCCATCTTCACCTGCACACCATTAAAGGTACATTTAGATGTGGACAACAACATCAGCTGTACTTGTCAATACTAATGCAATCTGAATCAGTATTTTCCTTGTGTGGCGTAACCTGTTATTGAAAATGAAAAGAGAATTGTCTTTTAATTGGCTTATTCAGGCTAACAGGAAAACTCAGTGTTATGGTATCAAATGTTGGTGTAAAGAGCTTAACCTCGGTCGGACTGCGACCATCATGCTGCATGTTCCTCTGACACATAAACACAAGGGTGGTTCAACCCAAAGCTAAACAGTCTCGCCATTTGTCTTGTGTTCTGTCGCTAATGAATAACAGAGGTGGAAATTTACTGAAGCCAAGTGTGGCGGAGATGTGATCATCCACCCTGAACACATCACACACTGCTCTCCAGTAGTGTAATAATGGATGGTAGATGGCTGCCATTATGACCTTCCCTCTGCACGGCGGAGCACTGTGAGCCACGTGAAATCAAATTACTGCTCAAGAAGAGGTTCACTCTCCTCACCCGACACGTGCCCCCCCCCTCTCTCTCTCTGCCCTCTCTCTCTCTCTCTCTCTCTCTCTGTTGCTGGACCTGCATCCACCTCCAGCAGCAGGTTTACAATCTTTTGAATGAGTGCATGAATTCAGAATAAACAGCTTTAAATGTTCTGTAACTACATCAAGAAATAGCTGCGATTCGCAGCCCCAACTGGCGTCCATCCAAGGACAGATTGGACACAGACATGTAAAATGCCCCCCCACCCCTCCTACATAGAAGACAGCCAGACTGTCATTTTGTGCCTCTTTGTGGTTGGATTTTTTCATTCCTTTGTTTTGAATTTGTGCCAATTTTGGTAATTTTGCGACTCTTTGCAGTTTTGCATCTCTTTGTGGGCATTTGTGTTCCTTTGTTGTCATTTTGTGTCCCTTGGTGGTTGTTTTGCATCGCCCTGTGGTAATTTTACATCGCTTGGTCGTTTTGCATCTCTTTGTGGTTGTTTTGCATCTTTTGGTGGTCATTTTGCAGGGCTTTGTGTTTGTTTTACGTCCGTTTGTACTCATTTGCCATCATATTGTGGTTATTTGGGTCTGCTAGTTTTGCACTACATCGTTGTCCTTTAATATCTCTTTGTGGTTGTTTGATTGACATTCTGATGCTGCCTCTTCTTCGACTCTGTGGAAGAGGAGAGAATGTCAGAGAAAGAGAAAGCGATCCTTTGAGATCTCATAAATTCAATGTATTCATATTGCCTAGACTCCCTAAAAGTGCTGGGGAGTGCATTCAGTGAGTCCATAAGTCACAACATTGTCAGAGAGGCGATGGTGATGCATGAGGACGCCGGCACTCAGTTCATTCCAGAGCAGGTACTCTCCGTCAGATAAGCGCAACCTTAATTCCTTCCGCTGGCCTAATGTGTTTTTAATGCAGCCTTGTGACTTATGTTGCTGTCAGTCGGTCGGCCTCATAGGGATGCCAGGATGCTAGTGGGCGGCAGACAGGGACCGGGAAAAGGTGGCAAAGATTAATCGGAGCTGCAGAGGCATCACACATTTGATCAAATCCGTATTGACTGAGACCACTGAGAGGGCTGCATCTCTGGAAGTAAAAAAAAAAGAAAACGGGATGCTCGGCTTGTCTCGGCCGCAGGATAAATGAGCTCGGTTTGTTCAAACCTGCATTTGATGAAACAATACAGATTGACCTCAGAGGCAATTTAAGTCATCGATACGACGCGGAGGCAGGTAAATTTCTCATTGTGATGCGGTTTGCTGCAAACGTTATTAATTGTCTGTGTGTGTTCAAGCTTTGGAGATTTATTGTGCAATCAGCGCACAGCAGTACATCATAAGGTATGTGTCGTATTGTAATCAACAGACACTTCATTTAAAACCAGTGGGAGTTTACCATGTAGGGTTGTGCCGTCTACAATGCCCCGGGGGAAATGTACAGGGCAACGCTGTGAGTTACACACTTCCACATAGCCTGCATTTACATTTGTAGCATTAAAGGCTTATTTGTCTCACTCCGTTAACTGGTAGTCATCACAGGAAGTCCCAATGTATCTGACAGAAACACAGCAGGATTTTCCAAACAGTTTCTCCCACTAGTGGGCCAACAGAGGAACAGCATGTAAAGAGGGACTTCTGCAATCCAATAGGCTGCTGTTGTTGCTTTCTTTTCATTTTATTAATGCTTATCACTTGAGGAGCTTTGAGTAAAAAACTGTCTCTAACATGTCAGAGGAGCATTAAGATGACAGTATTTCCATTATAGGCTATGTAAAATTGTTGCACCATTAATCTCTCCTGTCCAACGTACATTGGTCAGATGAAAACATTTTTTCATCTTAAAGGTCTCCTCCAGACGTGTTTTAAAGATACTCTGCTCTGAATAATAATCATTTGTGTGCATAAAAAGTTGCTTCTTTTTCCTTCTCCACATTACGTCCACTCTCAGAGTTGGTGCACTGCAGGGTTCAAGCTTCACAGTTGTGTAAGTTGCATATTGGACCACGATTGACTCCAGACTAGTTGTGGTGTCACAAAATCACCTCATATACATGCAGGTCATAAACTCAGACTTAATGCGAACACAGAGAAACCTTCCCTCTTCAGCAGATGAATTTTAAAACTCTGCACATTCATCATTCTACACATTGAAGGTCAAGCATCCAAGTCCAATCCATTACCAGTGAAAAAAGCTGTGTGTATACACTAAGAAGAGTCTGAATGTGTCGTCCTATATTAACGGTTATTTTGTCATTTCCTTGTAGATTAAAAAAAAAAAACAAAGCTTATTCACAACATCTCTACTTCAATGGGACAAGTGCAGATATGTGCAACCTGGGATTTATTTCATAATACTACTGACATACTCTTAAGACTTGAATTGACAGGAAACTCCTCAAAGGACACAAGGATGAGGCTACTGCGTTTAGACCATCTTTACAAAACTATTATCCAAAACTGGGTTTCCCAACTGGGCTTCAGGGCTCCTTAAGGGGTTGCGAAGATAAATCTGAGGGGTCCCAGCAAAAAATGTCCTTTTTACTGAATCACTTTTGCCCGTCGCTTGAATCCTTAAAAGCTGATGGACAGGTAGAGGGGAAACTGCAGTTCGTCAGAGCAATATTTGCACTTTTTTCCCAAAGTAAATCAAATCCTTGCGAGATTGTCTAAAAATACATTTAATATTTGGCACTCTGCATTCCTCTTCCTTATTTCAAGACACAGGCACATAAATCTAGAAAACTCTTGAAACAAGTGCATTTCTATTGGAAACAGATTTTAATGTTTTTTTTTTTTAATGAATTGATTATAGACAGACTTGACTTGATGCGATGGAGAATTTTAATAGCGATGATTAAAGGAAGGAAGGAGAAACAGAAACATATACTTTTTCTAATGTTTGCTTCATTTCCAAATGCTGCATACTTTGCCCTCTTCAGGCTTAATAAAAGAGTCTGAGAAAGAAAACAGGATAATGCTTTGTTTTAAAGGGTCACAAACCAAAAGGCTTTGTAGATCAAAACAGAATTAAAGAAGAGTGAATAATTGTCTCTAAGGGGACGATTATGTTGCTCTGTCTCTGCCGAAGCTGCATTTGTTTGCTACCAAAGCAGTGAGATAAACGAACAGTAACGCATGTGAGGACTGTGCTTGTGTGTGTGTTTCTGTTCATTAGTGAATAATACTATATGCAAGAGTCAGATGTTTTATTGATCACATGCTCAAGCTGTGTGTGCAGATAAACAAAAATAAATATGGAGTGTCATGATTTAATACTAAATTCAAACTATTTTTCTAATACCGTATGTATAAATATGTAAAATGCACATATCTCAAAACATAAGCAATGTAATGGTGTGTAAATACTCGAGGGGCTGCAAAGGATTCATGTGTACGTAACTGCTCTGTTATCTGCTTTACGTATGTCAGTGTTGTAATGCAATAAAATTAAACATTTCATCTGCATGTGTTAAAGTAGATCCACACTGTGGATCTAACTGCCGCAGTGAATTCAGTGTTATGTCCTTCATTTGTGAGTCACCACATGTTTTTTTCCTCCAGTTCTGAGTCTGTGGCCAAAGGTTTCGCCGCAGGGCCTCCACCGTGCATGTCCCCTGCTCCACACACTCATCAAAATGTTCAAAAGGAAACCTTCTTTTAAAACACCAGCATGCCTCCGTTATTTTTTTTTATTTTTTTTTTATTTTTTTGCTTTTCTTTTCTGTAGCTCTGTCCCCCGGCCCTGATAATCCTCCACATCCTTGGCTAATCAGCGGGAAAGGAACAGGACAGCAGTGTGCTCAGGGTTGAGTTTTAAAAATGCATGTTCTTCCTCTGAACACACACTGCAGCTCACAGGGGAGCAGGCTCTCTGCCTCCTGTGGGGGAGAGAACCACAGGCAGATAAAAACTCCACACAGGGTAATGACATGCCTGACTACCGCCTGCATGCACACGTGTTGGATCAGCGCTGAAGGTGAGGACGTTTCCTGAGTGGCGCGCAGATAAACAGAGAGGAGCGCGAGGCCATGCAGGTGTGAGGCTGTGTATGTCTGTGCAGAAATGAGGGTTTGCTCAGGGTGGGAGGTCTTCTGCCAGCTAATTGCGTTTTCTCGGCCTTGTGCCTGCCAATAAATTGGCCCTGCGGCCCCCCCAGCTGGCCAGGCTGCCACAGAAAGGTCACAGGTGCTCTGGGAGAACAAAGGTACAGCACTGCATTCTGTCTGAGGTGTTGCAAAGTCTCAGTTTAATCAGCTTTTTTTTAATCTTATTTCTAGCATGTTTCCATAAGCTTTGTTTGAATCTCAACATAGACACAGCAGCAACGTGGGAGCTCCAGCTCTGTTGAGCTCTACCATCATGTTACCTTCACGTTATAACATACATCTACCATCTTGTACCTTTGGGTTCAGTTTGTTTGTGTGCTAACAGATTTTACTAAAACTGCATAAAAAGTAATGAATTCAGGATTTTGTTTTTTGAAGATTTCAGACAAATGTCCCCGACTGAAACTTATTTCTAATAAACTCAATAATGACAGTCTGTCTGAGTGCTGTCTAGTCTAGTCCTTGAATAGTTTCTTTCAAAACAGTCTTTTAAGCTGATAATAACAGATGTAATGGAAATTTGAGCGGGACATCTTGACATACCAGTGGCCACACTTTAAACGTTTCCACAATTAAAGGTACCTGTAGAGGTTTTTACCATTTGTCGCACTCTGGAGTCATGTGTTTTCCCAGTGGGTCACAATGAACCGGCAACAGCAGTGAAGATGAAGATGGCTCATGAGCGGGTATGGATGTAGATAATAAAACTGTCTTTTTGTGTGTTGGTGGAAAAACACTGAATGCCAATTCCAGTACATCACAACTGTTTTCCAGTGTATTTCCACTTTATTGATTTCTACAAGCAGCGACAGTTCAACATTCAAGACAGATAAGCAGCGCTTTTGATCAGCTTCTCTCTATACTGCACCCGAAGATCCTCTTAAAACCTAACTCACAAAAAAAAGCTGAAACACGTTTCTTTGTGACTGTAATAACATGTGACAGTTTTGCATTGACTCCTGCCATATATGTACAGTAAATGATACTGTATAAATGAGAAAAATAAAGCAAAAAGAATTAAATTAGGTGTATAGTATACATCACTGGGGGAGCTGAGCTGTAAGAATAAGTTCATCTGACAGCGCCTCTGTGTATCTGCTGAAGTTTTGCAGAAATATCCCCCTTGAGGCGACACTGGAGGGAAATGAGCATTAACTGTAACTCTTGTTTCAGCCTCACAGTCACGGCTGATGGATGCTCCACTATATTAGTTTCTGTTTGTTATTGATTCGATCACGTGGCACGGTCGGGATGAGTGACAGCTGCTGAAATGACTGAAGCTCATCTGGCTGCATCTGGAGGTTAACTCTTACAAGCAGCATCCCAGAGAAGATGAAAACCATCCAGAAAGCCAGCTGGAGGTGTTCATGCGCCTGTGTGTGGGGGTATTTTCAAGCATTTACCTGTGTCACATTCATTTGCATTTGCTCGTGTGTGGCCTATTTTGCCGTAGCCCCCCCTCTTACTGTTGTTTTGTTCCTACACCTAAAAATTCTCATTTCTCTGAGCTGATGTAGTACTCCAGGGCTAAGCTGTGGACAAATAGCTGCATTATTTATCTCATTAGTGATAAATATAACCCGTTGCACTGCTACATTTGCAGGTAACAACCCTGATAATGGCGACTCGGCATTGTTAAGTCTTTTCTGTCTTTTTCTTCTCCCTGCTTCATTGCTGTAGTGAGAGCCATTTCTGTGAACAACAGGCACATAGTTTTTATCTCCAGGCCATTTGGATTTTCACTCATTTTTTTTTTCCAAACCTCATTTCATCTGTGTTGAATGGTGCTATCTTTAGCTGCAGGCTACGGGCTGTGACTGCCTTCCAGAGTCGCTCCGCGGTGGCTATATGTACACTGAATAACAATCACGTGTTGCCTTGATTGGACGGCTCATTAGCGCCCGACGTCACTGCTGTCACTGACTGTCCGTCAACACAATGCACATGGATGAAATGATTATGTCGGGATCTACGCCGCTTGTTTCATCTGCTGGGTGATATGAATTAGAAAAGAATTTTGTATCGATTTTTTTTCCTATCGATTTCTCTCTCTTATGTGCCTGAAGTGAGGAAGCAAGCCTCTCTGATTGGCTACATGGGCTCTGGCTGTGTTTATGTTGGATTAGGGTGCCTGGGTTAAAGAATACACAATTCTGTCGTCCTCTCAGCAACATTAAGCATGTAGGATGCTGTGTTGTTCACTTAACACTCATGTTCTGGTTGGGGTCCTGGACACCTCAAAACACAGACAATGTTTCACATTGATGCTTCATGATAGCTCCTAATTTTATGAGAATTGCTTATAAACTTGATTTTGAACAGGTGACATGTTTCAGATTACAGACAATTACACAATGTGTTACAAGGATTTTCCCTCTATTCAGAATTCCTTCCTATTTAGCAGTAATAAGCACCATATAAACATTTAAAAAATGTTTATAATGCACTATAATGTATTTGTAAGCAACCATGGGGATATTTTAATAATTTATTAATGAACAATATGTCTCAACAATTAGAATTTCTCCTATAAAGGCATTCATCTTATTACAACTGAATATATCGTGGTATTGTTTTGTAACTCATTATTCGTCTGTACACCAGCCTCCATGTATGGGTGCCCACAGGACGAATCATAGTTGTTGACATATACATGTAAGTTTTATTTCTACTTAGCTTGTATATGTTCCAAGAGGGAGTTAGAGCTCTTTAGGGTCTAACTCAATTCAATTCAGTTTCACTAATATCGCGCCGAATCACAACAACAGTTATCTCATGACACGTTTCATATAGAGCAGGAGTAGACCGGCCTCTCTGAGTCACCAAACAATTCCCCCATGAGCAAACACTTGGCCACGACGCCGAGGAAAAACCTCCTTTTAACAGGCAGAAACCCCAAGCAAGACCAGGCTGTGGGTGGGCGGCCATCTGCCTCGCCCGGTTGGGTTTAAAGAGAGAGAGAGAGAGACAGAGAGAGGATAGCACAGCAGACTGGCCCTACATAAAAAAACATCACTGTGTAGGATAACTTATTGGACTTTTTTGCCTGTGAATGATCTTTTGACAAAAAACTATATTAAATAATAGCTCACAGCCCATATAACGTATAAACAGTTAATTATTTGGTATGATAACGATGTTTTATTCTGATTTGTCTGTTTTGAGGCCTTTATTAATTGCATGTGTCAAAGGGTTACCAGTTCAGCAGCCTACGTCCCTACAAATTAGGTTTCAATAAGGTCAAAAAAGGGAAATATTTCAGGGAAAAAAAAAGGTTGAAATTGGACTTATTATTATCATTTTCACCGCGAACAGCAAGAAGGTACAGCTAATGTCAGCAGAACACAAAGGTTAAACGGCTGCAAGGCCACAGTAAAATACAGATGTGAGAAACATCACATCCATCCTCCACTTTGTGGGCGAGAAATTTCTGCAGTACATAATATAGTTATGCCCGCACATTCTCCAGACTGGCCTGAGTATTTCACGCACGCTAATGTGGTTAAGTTTGAAATGAAATATCTGCAGCTTCGCTTTGCAGCTTCCCAGTCTCTCTGTCTCTCACTCACTGCTCTTCCTCTTTCCCTCTTCTTCTTCCCAGCACATTCTTACACATTACGCTTGCTACTTTATCTCTCTCCCCGCTCCTCTCTCCCTCCGCGTATCAGTTTCCAAAGGCTAATGCACTGAAGCAGATAATTATACACACCCCCACCCCACTTCCATACTGGCTTCTCAAACAACATCCCTCTCCTCCATGTGTGCACAGTGAACGTGCATTGATGCAAGAGAAGAGAAGACAAAATCACATATTCAGCGTACGGTGATAAATGAGGACACATATGCGGCTAACAAGCTGTCGTCGTGACATTGCTGAGGGCATTTCACCCCATTACCAAAATAGATCCGTGTTTTTTTGTGTGTGTTTTCCCATCAAATCACATCGGAGGACGTCGTGTGAGTTAAAAGCTTAAGACGTCATTTAAACTCAGAGCATTGCAAAGACGGCGTGTGGAGTTGTAGCTTTCTGAGGAAGTTAGGGAGATGACAACATTTCCTCTGACAGCAGCAGGCCTAATGGTTATATTTTAATGTGTACCACCACGTCTGCACGTGCTCGGGAGTGAAGCGAAGGTCGGGGAGGTAAAACAAAGTTAAGACAGAAGCTTTTTCCATGTTCACAGCCATATTCTGAGAGTCTTTCCAAACTCTAATTATCCTGACATAGTGCCCATAAATGGGGAATGTAAATGCCATACTCCATCTTGTGTCCTGTTTGTCTTTACTGGAGCATAAAAAACATATTATGGTCCTCTTTTCTCATTTCCTCCTGGTTTCCCCAATTTATTATTTGCCAAGTTTAGTCCTCAGTCCTGTGCCAAATTAAGCGTTTGTGGGATATTTGAGTTAAAATTATTATTTGCTAAAGAAAAGTGAAATCCAAGTTCAGTTGACCTTTTGTGTCCCTTCTGTGCCCAGAATTGGTCTGTGTGTGTGTGTGTGTGCGTGTGTCCAAAATTAATGTGACATAGTCCTACAGGTAGTAATGCATGTGCATGCCTGTATGTGTCACATGAATTTTGTAAGCCCAGAGGAGATGAGTCACAGGTGTGTGCTGAGCCAGAGGAGGTTTTTATGATTCACAGAAGAACAAAGGTCTAGTCCTGTGTGTGTGTGTGTGTGTTTATGTGTGGATATGTGTGTGAAATTGTGCTTTCAACATACAATACACTGACAAAAGTATGTGGACACCCATATCCCTGTACCTTTGTGGACTTGTGGTTTGGGGCTGTTTTTTATGGTTTCGACTAAAGCTCCTTTGTTCCAGTTAAGGTCAATTTTAATGCTACAGCAAACAATGATATTTCAGTCAACAGCGGGCTTCCAACATTGTGACCACAGTTTGATGAAGGCCTGTTCCTTTTTCAACATGAAAATGCTCCTGTGCACAAAGTGAGGTCCATAAAAGCCCCCCACAAGGGGTCGCAAGAAGATAAAACACAGGAAAGCAGGAAAAACATGTTTCTGTTAGCCAAAATGATTTCCAGACATTCCTCTAATCTTTCCTCTTTTTTCTTGTGATTAAACTACATTGGGCGTTTCAGGCAATCAAAAAAATATATACTCAAATGAAGCAACTGAAAAAAATCTGTCTTTGGTTGAAATGGCCACAACAGGTGGCAGAAAAACATTGCTTTGTTTTTAAGGCGTCACAAGCCAAAAAGCTTGAGAACAACTAGTGTAGAAGACGTTGTGAGGCCTGCACAGAGGCGTGACCAAAGAGATTCAACACAGGTGAGTTTTGAACACCGTCCACAAAGGATAAGACTGGCCATATTCCATATATTTGTTTTTGTCAACAAATCACATGAAAAGACCAACACATGAGTCCATCTATAAATACTTCCTCACTTCCCCCATCTGTCTGAGGCTCTCAGCCCTGAAGATATTCTACATCTTTAGAAACGGGTAACAAATATATACTTTCTCTTTTAAAAGAGGCCAAATTACTTTCTAAAACATCTGGGCACTTCATTTTTTAGTAAAAGTTAAGTAGTGTTGGGGAGTATGTTCAGCTGTGGATTAATACACATTTGCTGCTCCAGTGACCACAGCATTTCTGACTCATTTAATTGTTTGTGGACAACAGTGGAGCTCTGTGCCACAGCAGATTAAGACATATCAGGCTTTGGTTATAGTTCACTGTTGTTTTGTTTTCTATTCATTGGTTTTCTTGACAGTAAAAAACAAAGTAGACTATCACCAGACTTCTCCTTTAAGTTTCAACATCAGTGGTGAATTTCAGTAATTCTGTTGTTGCTGAATGAGAGCAAATCTCTGCAGAGGGGTTCAAAATATGGTGGAAAGCAACCGACTAGGCGAGTAGAGGCTGCAAAAATAGCAGCAAATGAACGCCTATGATTTCGAATATACAGGAGTAATGCTAGTGGCCGGATTGTTTTGACTCTGCAGTGCATGATTTGTGTGTATTTGTAGGAGTGTGTGTGTGTGTGTGTATGTGAACACTTTCGAACGTGTCCTCTTGTCACCTGGATCGTGGCAGACGGGTAAAGAGTGACACAGATCAGCACAGCGTTCGGGAAAGCCAGCCTGACCATCTGCGCAAGGTGACTTCCAGAGAGGTATGTGTGAGTAGTCATCGATATCGCCACTAGATACCATCTCAGACTTTACTGCTCCGCTGAAGGTGCTGAATAGCACCTCGCATGCATGCCCACGCCCGAGGAAAACGGGTTACTGGACTGGTTTAGAGGTGTGCTGTGATTCCTGCAGTCCAGCTGGAGGAGGGCAGATGAAGAACTGGCCATATGCAGGATTAGGCATGAGAGGAACGCAGGGGAGGGTTGAGTTTGGATCAATAGTCTGTACTAGCAATTATCATAACCGATAGTATGCATCCATACATTATTGAAGAGTGCTCCTTTGTTTCCTCCTCCTACATGAACAGCAAAGAAATACACACTCTGTTGTTCTTTCAAAGTAACAGACCCACAGACCTGAACATTGCAATAGATAAACATCCAATTCTATGGCTGCTTTACATAATAAACAAGTGATTCAACCCACGGTAATGGGAGCTTTTACATTTGTTGTTTCAAAGACCCTTTGTGCAGAGGAAGTGATGCTTCAGAGGAAACAGTGAAACCTTTGGAATAAACAGAAGAATGACTCGGTAGTTAGCGCGCAATCAAAGACAGAACAGATAAGTAAGAGAGCGCCACCCACGACCGACAGTTCAGCTCTGGGAAACACAGCGCAAAAGCAGGAGCCAGTCAAAAATCTTAAGATGCTTTCAAACAGCAGGGGGGTGCTGCTGTGCCTCTGCTGTGCTTTCTGTCACCTTCACATTCTTGACATGTACAGGAAATAGTCCAGAGATTGAAAACGAAGAAGGAAATTTTCCAGCTTGTCACCGCGCACTCGCTTGTGTACGCTGGAAATTGCTCGGTAACCTGCTGGCCATTACGAGTTAATAAGGTGAAAATGAGTCAGAGCTGTGTCTTTGGACAGGGGAGGTAAAACGAAACACAGTTTTGCATTAAAAAAATGAAAATAGTAGCAGAGTGCGTATTGATATATAATAAGAATGAATCACAAACTAATGGACTAGTGCAATAGGAAGGGGAAGTAAGGGGTGAACTATTAAACTCTAGAAATGTTCAGTGTGGATGAATTCAGCTGAGACATGTCAGTGATGAAGCCGTGGTTGGGACAGTTCAGCGTACTGTTGAATGTTGTATGTAAGGTCGGTTTTGCTTCCTGGTGGCCAAAAATCGATTAATGCAGCTTTAAGTCAAATCCAGCCTCCACCATCCAGGTTGTTTATTAAAGTGAGAAAGTTCATTTCACACTAAGTTTAACCACTGTTGTCCACATAAATGCTACTTTGAGGAAACAAATATTGGAGGATAGTTTAAGTCGTGTTCACAGCTGTAATTGAAAACATTTTTTTTTAGCCAAACAGCTTAATCGCTTGCAGAGTGATCTTGATTACTCCATTACAGAACCTTTAAGGCAGGCATGTCAAACTGATTCCATAAAGGGCCGTGTGGCTGCAGGTTTTCGTTCCAACCAAGGAGGACCACATCAGGCCAACCAATCAACATCAAGGGATCAGTTAGTTATCAGCTGAAGACTGAGATCAGCTGATTAATTGATTCCAGCCTGGTGTGCTCCTCCTTGGTTGGAACGAAAACCTGCAGCCACACGACCCTTTATGGACTCAGTTTGTCATGCCTGCTTTAAGGAATGCTGAACATTTGAGGCAATACATTTATTCGCTTTGTTAAGAATTAAATAAGATTGACATCGCTCGTATCTGTTCTGTGGTCAGGAGGTGATTAGCTTCGCTTTACATAGAGACCAGGGTTGCCAACTTTGAGCACTTGGCTGGAGTGAGAGTTTGATGTTAATCACACACATGTGCACGCACACTTAATCATACGCACATATCTGGACTCAATTCTTCGTCAAGGTTTTGAAAAATATGTGAAGGCAGCAGGAGCTCTGGTCTAAGATGTACCGAGGGAAATACTCACAGCTTCACAGTATTGGACATACAATAACCCAATAAAAGACACACAGGTTCATTCACTAATGAAAGTCAAAGATATGTTGTCTTCTACCACAACTACAGAGTTTTATTGAATGTTTGTGACAGGGCCCGGAGGCGCGAGGTTTCAGGACTCAAATGCAAGACTCAGACACAATCAGCGAAGTTACAAAATAAGAAGTAAATTTATTAACAAAAGGCGCTCAGGATAAATAACTACAGCACATACAACGTATGGCAACAGAGTACAAACAAAAGACGCTACGGATAATTTAGAAGGCAAATTTCAAAACTCAGAAAGGCTCAAATGGCAAGGTTACAAAGTAACAAATGAGTCAAAGCTAGACTAGAAAAATACTTGTTCAACAATGACTTACTTATGAAAAACACAAGGCAATAACAGGAAGACAAGGATCAAGGAATGCTTGATAAATCACGGCTTGGTACAAAGACAGGGCATGAGACAATCTGGCACAGGACAAAGGGAGACGCGGACTATATATACACGAGGTAACAATGAACAGGTGGAGACAATTAGGGCGGGGTAGACAATCAGACAGGCGGGAGACACACCGGGAAGTCAAGGGGCCTGAAACGAGAGGAGAGTTAGGTTTCACAATAAAACAGGACAAAAACAAAAACACTTAACAGATCTGATGAGATATGACAGTTTGCGAGTAGGCTTGCAGGAACCAGGAAATAAAAAGAAACAGAAGAACACATGAACCTTTCCAGCTCTAGACTCCTGCATGAACACACACTTCACACATCTTAAGCTATGCAAACTTTACATAGCTCAGGCTGAGCTTTACTGTGAACCTTGCAAAGCAATTATTCAAAACAAGTGTAACAGAGTTTGGTAGTCCCGGGATGTCACCTGATGCAGAGTATACCCAGAGTATCAATTTCCCCTCCATCGTCATTGTCCAATGCAATGGCTGGTTTTTGTGGTATTTGTCAAGTGACAGTGGCAAGCGCAGCTTTTCACCCACCCCTCATTCATTCACCAGGTCATCTCTGTTCCTGTCGCCGCGTTCTGGCATGAGAATTGTTTGGGCTGAGTGAAACCGAAGGTGAAAGTGTGTGTCACATGCTACTGACAGTTGGCAACCCTGTAAAGACAGGAGGAAGAGTAACACTGCTAACCAAACACACCACATGCAACATATAAACCAGTGGGTAGTGATAGGGGCTTGTTTTTAACTTTGGACACAGCCAGGTTAGCTGATTCCTCTGCTTCCAGTCTTTATGCTAAGCTAATTACCTTCTGGCTTTAGCTCCATAACTACTACACAGACATGAGAGTGGTATCCTATTTTGATGGAAGGCGAACGAGTGCACGCAGCCATAGTCGACAGTGTAAAAGCTATTGTGCGTAGCAGCGCCAGCAGTTTTTGTTGGCGTTCATAATGGCGGCTGTGTTAAAACTCCACGTGTCACCTTTAAACAAGTTTCTATATTTTGATGTGTCTCTGAGTTTTAGCTGCCTTCCACCCAGTGCATGCTGGGATACTTGTCCACGCATCTATAAATATGTAAGCAAGGAGGACGATTTAATGAACGCCTGCCCAGACAAACTGTTGCTCCATTTTAGTGTCTTCTCACTCTTATGTTGTGCCTTGTTAGCTCCAAAACACCCGTATTTTTTGTTTAGATGCAGTACAGTCCACCATTAGCATAAAAAGCAGATATACATATTAAGTCCCTCATTAGCCAGCTCGGCGTGTACAAAATGGAAGCAGTGTCGTCTTAAAAGAGGAGTGAGAAAATTCATGGATTCAAGCAGAACGGACTTTTATTATGCAGAGGCAAATGCAAATTCTGTGTTACTACCAGACAAAATTTCTCATAATTAGCCCTGCGAATAAAGGAAAAACAAAGACGTGCTACATATTGGTATTCCGCCTGTATTCTCCGCTGTGGTGGGTGGTCAGATTGCAGCGATCGCCCCACCGAGACAGAGTGGCACCGAGCGCCGCATGTGCTTCAGTGGGTGGGAGCGTGTGTGTGTGTGTGCGCGCGCGCTCAAGGTGATTTGTGTATCGAGTTACAAACCAAAAACCTCAAGCAGTTTAGTTCATCGCACAGATCTGCTGCTTTTACTTGAAACGGAACACACTGCGTACTCTTTATTGTATTGTGTCTCTCTAAGAGCTGATGGAAATGACTCTGCTCTTATTGTTTAGGAAATGTGAAATGTTCCTCAGAGTGCAGGAGCCTGCGTTCAGTCGTGTTATTGATGGAGCTGCTTGGTATCATCCTCCTGCTCTCGGTTATATAAGCGCACAGCTTATTTATTATTTAGTTCCAGTCAAAGTGAATAGTAATTAGCCATGACCCTGTTTGATGCTGCAACTGGGGCCTGTTAAATTGATGCTGTGGAATAACTCTGGGTCCAAAACGAACTCAGTTCAAACCTGTTCATTTATTCATGTCAGGCTCATCAGCAGCGCACTTACATAAAACTTTGCCTCGTCTACGTCGGGTGTGGCTCACTTCATTTTCCATGTGTAGGTGTATTTGGGTGCACGTTTGAACCTACGCGTGAGATTTGATGCTGGTGGGGGCGAGGGTAGATCTATAGTTTGGTTAGGTTTAGGAAAAGATCATTGACTTTTGGTTTCAAACAGGACATGAATCCCCCTGTGTGTGCTCCCATCATAGAACGTCGGTGTTTGACAGCCTGGGAATATGAGACGGGGCTCCTGTGTGCCCAGCTCTGTTCTCTGTGTTGCCTTTACCTCTTGTCACCGTTATGAAACATTTCCAAAAGCACTTCTTCACTTTCTTATCAAGATTTTTTTCAAATTGCCTTTTATTTTCTGTGGTCTGTGTACTTACTTGGATTTTCGGTGCACTGGGAAATGATCGGATGTCTGTTTTCCTTCTCTCTGCTGTTTTAACTGACCTGCATGCACACATGCACAAATAAACACACACACACACACACACACACACAGCCTGCAGGTTGTTTATCGTAGCAGGAGAGAAGCAACACCCATTACCTGAACTTAAGCTCCTATTATGCCTAATTAGATTTAGTTTTCCCAAAGAAGCAGATCTCTAATGTTTTGCTGTGAAAGTTCAGACCTTAATATTTTAACATACTGTTTGTTGTTTCCAAAGTCAGACACAAAATTACATCATAACAGCCATTTTTACATGCAGTCAGAGAAAAAGAATATATTTCCAACCTAAGTAAGTTCATCTTAAATATTATGTTATAGAAATATTAGTGTAACAATTCACAAAAGATACAGTATTTTGGTATGAAAATCCACATTTTAAATGTAACCGAGTATCTGTATCTGTATTATTTGTAAAAAAAAAAAAAAAAAAAAAATACAAGCTGCTTGAAAATCACTTGAAAATTTAGTGAGTTATGTTGATTTTAATTGTGGATAGACCTCCTGCCTCTGTAGACATGCTGTACATGCATTAGGAGGCTGCTCTGTACCAATATGGTGGCCGCGTTGATGCACGAGATTCAACCTCGAGGTGATGGAGCAAATAAAATGCTACAAGTGTAAATGTGTTTTATTCTGTCGGGTGGTAGAAGCAAGTTTGCTTGTTTTAAGTTAGCCTTTGCAAAGTAGCTACCTACTGGAGGTCAGCCACCCTGAGACTGCTGATAACGGTATACTGAAGGCTAATGTGTGATGGGCACATTATTTTATTATTTTAAAAAAATATAGGTATGTTTGCAATGGTACATCGAGGGGGACAACTCCCCCAATTTCCATGGGTGGTGGGAAAGAAGTGATGAAGATTGTGAGATACTATCAGAATTATCCACAGTACAAGACTGCAATTTCAGTTTTTTTCATACAAACAAGATTATTAACAATGCCTTGAGGTGTATCAGATACCGTTAAACAACCCGGAACTGAAAATGAGCCTGACGTGGAACTGCAGAGGGCAATTTACAAAATGACATGAGCCTGTAAATAGCTTATTATGTGTCTCATTATGTTTCTTTAACACATTCACCATTACTTTCATTAGCAACTACAAAAGTCTAACAGGACGTTGAAAGTAAAGGAAAAACAGAGCGACATTAAATATAATTCCTTGCCTTTGATGTAAAAACTTCAAGAAGATTGTCGAGAGCCAGAGCTGATGGGGGATGATCTCATATATGGTTTTTGCATTGCTTGAGGTATAGATTTGTCACAGTGTAATTATTTTCCGTAAAACATGCACACGCACGGGGTGAGCGAAGGTTATGAAAAAGGCAATCAACGGTGCCAAATGAATATACTCTGGCAACTCTGCTCCAGGGGATAATACATATTTATTCAAAATCATTCATGTTTAGTATGAGCCACAAAGATTCTCATGAGTGAAGAGTGAAGGAGACTTATGCATTTTAATGTTCCATTGTGGATACAAAATCTTAGAGTTCAAGTATTAGCTGCCTCCCAGTGTTTAAATATTAGCAAAACTATTCAGACCACAGGGGCTTTGCTTAGAGACAGAGCACTTTCTAAGAACTGGCATTAATGTGAAACTATTAACAAACTCTGCGCAGTCTGCATGTAATGACCTGCAGATTGTTAGAAAAGCTGCAGACCAGCGGCGGGTGATGATTGATGTGTGACATGTTCAAATGTGTGGCTGCTCCAACCCTTTTCGTCACAAGAAGGATTTCGGCATCCACCTTGAAAAACTCCAGATTACGTTCTATGTCAGCGTTTTTAATGTCCAATGCCAACTTTTTTACGATTTCATTTTTTTCTCCTCATCTGCACTTGGCAGATGGTTGAAAGGGAACCGCACCAATTGATCTTTTTGTTGTCCTGTCTGTCCTGAGTCTGAAAATGTTACAGGAGGGCATTGCTAATTCTGTGCTGTGCTCTTGTAAGGTTAGGGAAAGACCAAAGCAAACAAAGTAAGGCAGTGTGAGGATTAAGCAACTAAAATACCTGCTTAAGTTTCAGAATCATGCTTAAAAAAGACAACACTAACTGTTGCATTCATATCTCTGCATTTCAGGAATTACACTGCAGCCACAGTGGCTCCGTAGCTACACTGCAGCTGAAACGAGCAAAGACTGTCCAGAGTGAAGACAACATGAAGCGAGGTGAAAAAAGGCTCAGGTATTGTCTCCTTTTAAGAAACGCATCTAGCAAAACCATTCCCTCTACAAGCACTCTGCTTACTCTCATTCACTCCTAATGAATGACGCCATGTAAACACAGTGCCCACCCTGCCTCGACCCTCCCCCATCACACTTATCACAGAGTCCATGAAATGCAAACAAATTTGCTGTGGGGAGTGTAATTAAAGTGCAATATGGCACAATCATTTACAATTAAGCTATCTAAGTAGCTTATATCAAAGGGACAAAAACAATTCAGAATTATAAATCAGATCACTCAGTACAGGTATCTACAAGGAGGCTGCCGTTAACCTCCAGCGTGGAACATAAATCTGGCTTTCAGTTGCAAAGGTGACAGGACACAAACTCTCCCACATGAAAGTCACACATGTCCCTCGCCCATCCACCTCCCCAAAAACCACGCCCTTGCTTTTCCACTTGGTTTAATAAAGGCACTGGACATAAATTGTGTATTCACATTCATCCAATATGAGCATGATTCCCGGGGATACAGGTCCGTGTCTCCTGACTGGTCAATCTGCCTCCTTCGAATTCGTCCTCTTCTCTGACTCCCCGCTGCCTGTCACATTTGATTTTGCAGCATGTATTTTTAAAAGCGTTTGAACCTCAGCTACACTCCGTGTGTTGTGCGAAGGCATTTTAGGCTTAGCGTTCTGTTGATCCTCACAACAAGAGAAAGAACAGGCACAAGAATATCCACAGGGAGGTCGAAGGTCAGGCTCAGCTGCAGAACACAACCCTGGAGGGGGGAGAGCTGCAGTAGCTTGCTATACGGCACTTTACTGAGGAGGATGTTTGCCCTGATAGGCGACTTGACCAGTTCCTTCTGTCCTTCTGTCTGTCTCTGATGCCTTCCTCATTTCCATTCCCTTCTGACTGAGACTGATATTGCCGCTCTGCTGCAAACTTTGAACTTATGACAGTGAAGGTCAGCCACACAGGACATATTTTTTAACTACATTTCATGATTTGCTTAATTCAAGTAAGTAATACAGTACCAACAATGTATTTTTATTATATAAAACGCTACTATATATTAAATGCAAATTTGCTTGGTACCATCAAACTCTAACTTTTCTCCTATACTTCAGATTCTTGAAATGACTTTGAGAATCATGTAATCCCCACAATCAAAACATAGACGGATCTCTCTTAAGTACAGGAAAGAAATAAAAACAAGGGGGGAAAAAAGCAGCCATCACATGGGTAAACAACTCCACCCCGCCTCACCGCCTTGCTGCATAAACCGCATCATGTCATGCTTTTCATACTAATGAGAAACAATTAGTCCTGAGAAACAGTGAGCCACTCCTTCATCTGTCAAACACAACGTTCTCTGTTTAATGTGGACTCATTTGTTATGCACCCAGGGCTTATTACTGGATGGATGGCTCTAGTCATGATTGTTGACTCAGCACCACGGCGCGAGAATTTAATTGCAAAGCATTGTCTGCATCATGTGGCAGCCCGGCTGTGCAAGTCTCCCCTATGTATAATCAATTATGTTACATCAGATTTATTGAGTCCGTTTTTAAAAGTGAAACTTCTCCCGGTCAAGCGTGTGTTGTGATTTGTCCGGACAGGCACGCACGACTTATCAGGCCTCTTTGAGATACACTTTGTCAGATTTTCACTTGGAATGTGAAGTGGAGGCGTGAATAGCTGGAATCCGTCATTTGGTGCCAAATCCAAATGATTTTGTGTTCATTTGAATCATACAACGTGCTGTGGTATGTACGTCCAGTGTCGTTACTAAAATGAGATTCAGCCGCTTGACTTTTCGTCCAGGGTTTCTCATCAGCCAACAATCGGCCAATCCTCTGTAGAAAATCAGTCAAAAACCTTTGTTCAACCTGGAAAAAATATCCTTTACTTTTTTTCCTCGGATAAAATTATGTCCATGAATATAAAGGCCCCATCTGAAATCAGACTGGGAGTCCAGCTGTCACATAATAAGCTTCCAAGATCACTCAACAGAAGCGAAGTTGGCGTAAAAAAAATAGATAAATAAATGAATAACAATACAGAAATGATAAATCTAATGGAAATGGAAAAGTAGCTGCATGAGGGACACGCATATCAAAATCCAAAGCTACAAAATAATATAAAATGCAAATTCAAATAAATAAAGATTGCGTAAACAAAGTGATAAGCGACATTATATAGTGACTTTTTGAAGATTCTTAAGCATTAAAGCAAGGCTGATTGGTTATTTGGCCGCTTGGGGCAAGCAAAGCTGTAAACATAACACTTTATTTACACGTCCAGCGGAGACAATATTAGCACTCATTTGGAGTCATGTTTGTGTCCAGCTGATTAATTTAATTCCAATATTCACTCTTCTTTCAGCTCTGTTTTGTTGTCCATGAACTCCTGACAAAAAAATGTCTGTGAAATCCCTCACTGTGTTCACGAGCTAATCATGAGCTTTTTATAAAGAGCTTTGTTGATATTGTAAGCTACAGCAATGAATGAAAGACTGAGCCATGAAACCAAAACAATGAGCTGAGAGGTGGACTCTCCGAACAGGTGAGGGACAGGTTACGTAGTCATTTGATCCAATGGTAGTACAAAATATCGATTAGTGCAGTTTAAAGAAAGGTGGTGCACAAGGGGAAAAAGGAGTAGCGTACATCTATATTGCAGCTGTGCAGATAAACACAGATAGCAAAAATCCATATTGAACAAATGAAACATATGCTCTGGCCTTCACAGTAAGCACATCTCATATATACGAGTTAAACTCCTATAAGGAAGATTTTAGACTGATTCCCCACCCCCACCGTCAAAACACCCACTGACGGAATATCTTTTTGCAGGATGACATTCATCCAATGAAGGTTTAGAGACCTTCATTGCCAAGGTGCGCTGAGGTTGGTTTGTGACAGCTGAACACATCACAGAGACTCTTCATGTTTTCCTTGAATTCGTCACCCACTGTAATTTAAAACACATCCAAGGTCTGGGTTGATGCTGTAATAACTTGTTCAACAGTTATTGAAGTGGAAGTTTCAAGTAAACTGGATCACCAACAGCAACACAAACATCTGTTAAGACCACCAGCAACATCTGCAGCCAGCAGCTGGTCGTATACTGTCCCTGTTGAGGGTCTCTATGTAAAACTGGTTGACTGTGCAGTGATTGTAAACCACTGTGTTTGATATTCCAGTTTTTGCTGATGATCACAGACTGGAAGTGTGAAATTTATCACATGCAGTACCTACTTCCACACCCCCGTCTTGATTTCTTATATGTTGTGATCATGAGAAAAGTGCCAAGTCTCATCAGCGTGTGAGAGGCTTCTGTGGTACAGTATGTGTCACCACGACACAGTCACAGCTACGAACGGCAAGCTCGCCAGTGACTAACCTGATTCCATCTGACAGCTTTCACATAATCTCCACATCACCCTCAGACAGAAAAAAAAGGATGCTGTGAAAGAGGGGGCTGTGAATGAAGCGCTCTCCAGTTTTAGCTGCTGTGCACTGTGGAAGTCATCCTGCAAATTTAAGTGCAACACGAAACGGCCCTTGTTTTCTGAAAGTAACAGATATGATTAATGACAGTTTTCTGTCATATTCGAATGGCATGATTAATGTTCCAGCTTCTAAGGAAATCTTATCATTTTGGAACCTTTTGGATGTCAGAAGATGGTTTAAGTTTGAAAAATCATCAAATAGTGAATCAATGACTAATCAGATTCACATGTTTTATTATTTATTATTATTACAAGTTTCTTGGTACTCCGCAGGCACACCTCACTGCGGCGAGTGGTGTTCTCCTGTGGCGCCCCGTCCTCCACACGACACACATCCACACACTGACTGCCTGCACAACCGCCACAAGAGGAGGGGAGAGAGATCACACTGCGCCGCTGAATTAACGGACTGAGTAAAAGCATGTTGTTGACAGAAGAAACCACCAAGATCGTCGGTGTAGTGCTCCCGCAAACGAAGCTCCGCCACTTTTTTTCCCCAAGTATAGTATTATTTACAGCTCACATACAGGTGGAAACTCACATTTATTTCTTTAGTCAACACAAAAGCATATGTCATGCAAGACTGCAAAATAAAAAACCTATGGAAGGGTCAAAGTTTGTTAGTGCCCATACCTTTATTTGATACATAGGCTGCATTGATTGATTCAGAACGTCAGCTCTCACACTGATTACCTTGCAAGAAATCATTCCACCTTAAACACTGCTGGTAGCTGCCGGTGTTCCAGTTAAACTGGTGGTTGAATTGACCGGTGATATTGTTTATGTTGGTCAATGTCTGTTCAACACGTTGCAAACATCAGTAAATCATCCAAGTGTTCGTTTTGTTTGTGTCACGTTTTAAATGCGTCTGTACTCACCTGGAGCACGTAAGTTGTGATACGACAGCTATACAGATCATGTTTTATATGAAAGTCTACAGACATTTAACTCTCACCAAAATGTTCAGGGCAATCTTTCATCCAAATTAGACACGACAGTCGACTCTCATTTTGCAAATGGGGGCAGAAATTGGATATTTGTTGCACACAGGCGTACCAACTAAAATCAGCAGCTTGTACACTATAGAAATTTGGTTGCCATGTCAGAACTATGTGGGTTTTTCAGGAGGTTGGACAACGATTTGACAGTGATTGTGAGATATAGTGCGAGATAGTGAGATTTATAGTGAGTGATTGCGACTGATTGAGTGTAGTGTGTGGTCCTTGTGAGTGACAGTGGGCGAGTAATTGAGGCGTGCTCGTGTCTGTTTGTCTCTGGCAGTGTGGTTTGTGTGTATTTATTTAGCTTGAGCATCACTGAGTTTATTTGGTTGTCTGCTAAGAGTTGAAGTAGGTACACAGGGGTAGGATTAGAAACTATTAGAGTAGAAGTATGTCAGACAGGTGGAGGTAGGTGCAGAGAGAGGACAGAGAAATGGTCAAAAATGGATCTCAAAATTATGCAAGAGGTGCTGGATCTTAAACTCCAGAACCAGTATACTGAGGTTCGACCAGAAAAAAAAATGTGATTTTCAGCTGATTATCATCAGGCAAAACCTCCAATAAATCTAATCTTTTGACATTTAAACAGCAGATGGAGACCTGTACTACATATGCAGGTGTAAGGAAAACAAGCCTCAGCACCTGCTCTGCAGATGAATCTGTTTCATTGGAGCCATTTTGGTGGACACTGTGGACTGGAGAAAACCTACTGTGCCATCGTAGACCAGTGCTATTGGCCTGGCCTGGAGGATCACATAGAATGTGAATGAACACAGAATCACATCATAATTTTAAATGATGTTTAAAGAGAAGAGACAATACAGTCCAGTAGAGGTAAATGGAATGATAGCAGACACTGTCAGCTTTCAAAGGCATCAGTGATATGGTCAATCTCACGTTCGTTTTTTCATCCTTCGTTTTTCTCTCAGGTCACAGAACCGTACCTACTTGTTGGGATGGACGTGGTGGGTGAACTTAAGATAACACATGGTGGCAACCAGCACATATGTGTCATGGTTGATTATTTCACCAAATGGGCAAAGGCGTACGCACCTAATAACAAAATTCAGAGTTTTGCAACAAGGTACAGTAATGATGCTTTAACCATCCACAATACAGTATGTAGCTACTGCTGGGCTGTCTTATTTCATCTTTGTCCAGCCGATGATGTTAAGGTCAACTCCGGCTGGTGAGAGAGGCTGGCCATTGAAAGGAGCCTCTGCTATCCCCACATATCCTCCACAGACCAATGGCCTTGTGGAGAAACTGAGCGGCATGAGGCTTGTTTTCAATACTCAAATGAATCCTCGCTCTCATAGACTAAGCTGTTCTGATTTGAGCTTTTTATGAACTGAAATTCTCTTCTGCCTTTTCATGCCTGTATTTAATTTCTGCATTTGAACAAAATGGTTGCTGATTGCCCAAAAAGCCGGGACAATGTTTTTCAATCCATCATGTTTGGCCTTTGGACCAAAAAGCAGCTGAGTACAAAATTCAGGCCGTACTATTTGATGCTTCAGAGGGAGGCCAGGTATCGCTCGGAGGCGCCAAAAGAGTGCAAAGTAAGATTGTCTAATGTTGAGGCCAACAAAAACAAGACTTCGTATTCCATGAAATGGAACACAGCATAAAAAAAGTCAAGAAAAAATCCACAAGAGGAACGAAGAAAGAGGCCAGAGGGATAGAGTGGGCGATCTTGTCCTCTAAAAATGTCAGACAGGAGCAGAGAAAGGGGGGCAAGTTGGAGGCGGACATGCTAGGAACCACTAAAAAAACAAAACTTGAGGGGAAAAATGCAGACCCTGTTTCAGGCAAGGGGGAAAAAAAGAAAATAAACATTGATCGCTTGATACGTAGCGTCCAGCCAGAGGACAGGATCCCTGCCAAATTCTCCTCTGGCTGATCCATCACAACCCAGTCCACAACAGACACACAAAACATAACACATAGATAGCACCACATCTGCTGACGGACCGACATCTGGAATGCCATCCATGTGCCACACGCCCCAGAACCTTCAAATAATAATGAGACACACATAGGTGACAATAGTAAACCTTTGTCAAGATGAGGTCCACCATCAGCCTCCAGAGCCGCTTCACTGCTCCTTGTCATTATTTTGTCCAAGTGTCTGTAACTCCACTGGGGGGATGAACAGCATTCTTCCAAAAGATATTTCCTCATTTGGTGTTTTGATGCTGTAATATCTCCCATAGGGGTTCCGTTTGGATGAGATTTGTTAACTGTGAGTCCATGGCAGATGGTTTATCTAATTTTTATACTCATCAAATCATTAAATGACCCCTTGCGTCCAATATGAATGCATCTGTCTCACTAACGTTTTCCGACTTAAGTCTGGTTTTTCGTTTTATTTGTCACCTTTCTGCACAGGTTTGTCTGCATTTCTATGAACGAATCAGAATGTTTGTAATAAATTGATTTGCAAAAACGCATCTACTCTTGCAATACAATATCCATTTGTGGCGGTGGAAGCATGATTAAGGTTTCTATGGTTATTAAATATTAAATATTGAAAAGGTGACGTTGGGAACAGAAAAGAGACTGTGTTCATTAGCCAGAACCATAAACGCCTCAAGCCAGAGTAAATCCAGAGTAAATTTGCTGTGTGTCTCAGTCATCATTGCCATCTATTGTAACTGCTATAACTCCAGACTGACAAAAGCTGCAGTCCTCCATGTACGATCGGGTGGAAAAGGTTGAAGAACCTCAGTTTTCAGGCCCACACAGAGTGAGTGTTTTTTCAATGGAATATTTCATACATTTCCTTTGATTTCCTTTAAAAGGGATAGTAACTTTTACTAGGAGACAATGGGACTGTTGCCTTAATGGTACAAATGTTTTCTAAAGTCTGACTCAGCTTGAGTGAGCAGCATTGCCTCTGATTCATAGACAGTGACTTCAAATGAAGAGCAAACAAGGAAATTGAGTTTAATGACCACATCCTGGCGCTGTCCTGTCGGTCACTCATTGCTGTGACAGCCATCGCCGAAATGAAGTGAGCCGGCATGTAGCAGGAAGGCCTGAGAGTTACTTTACAGGGCAGAAATAATACAGCAGACACCCATGAAATACATCATCTGAGCAGGGAGATTACACATCATCCTTTGTGATGAGAATGATTGTCGCTGAACGAGTGCAAATCAAATGGAAGGCAGATAACACCCCTCAGATTGTGTTTTTCATCATCCCTCATTAGCACCTAGACCTTGCACCACTTAAGCATGCAGACTCATAACTTTACCAAGTCTGCACACAAAGCAGTCTGAGGAAATTCTAATTGGGCAGTTTTATTAATGCTTTGCAACCACTCAGTCTGTCTCTCTTGCGCATGTGACGCCATTGTGTTGCTGTTTAAGAATTGGGGGCATTGTGATCGGTTTCCTGGGAGTGCAGTTGTTGTTTTTCCCATTTTTTAGGTAATTAAATTTCTTTCTGCAAGCCCTTTATCAACTGCTCCAGTATTTGCGGTTTATCTGTCACTCTAATGAGGCAGTTTTTTTCCCCCTCCCTCCGGGTGTATGAAAGAATTTAAATTTATCAAATTATGCAATCCTACTGCACATGGAAAACTAATGAAAACAAGGCAGTGGGAAATTAATTTGAAGTGATTTGAAAGCAAAGTCTGCACGAGGAACCTCAGAAGTGAAATGGGAGTAGCCTCATTCAGTGGGAGGAAACATGACTGAGCCATTTAGAAGAACCGTGAAACAGTTGTCTCTCTGCACAGGCTGGAAGTTTCCCCCAGCAGTGCTCTAAAAGGTTCCCTTTGAATACTACATCACATTTGCTTAATTGGATCAGTGGTCATGTGAAGACTGGAGGGATGCAAATGGACTTTATAGATGGCCATTCCACAATTTGCATTCCCTCATAGACATATGCATAGATCAGATATAAGCGCTCTGCAGGCGAGGCCGTAAGAGATCAGACAGGTGTCAGAGGCGTCTTTTTCTCAGGAAATTCTTGACTTGTTATAAAATCTCTCTGATCTCGTCAAGCACCACTGCTCGGAAAGCTAGAAAAGAATGTGTTGCATTCAGTAAAGAAGATAAAAGGCATTACAAGTCTCTTGAAGTTGATTTAGACACCTAGTGCATCAGTCAAAAGGTCAGACATCTGAATTCATCACCATCATCATTATCATTCCCACCGCTGCTGCCCACCACGCTGTATATCCAGATCCATATACACATCCAAGACTTGCAATAATGTCAGCATTTTTTCTACGTAGCCATTTTGAATCCCAAACAGGTGCCCATTGCTTCAGCCCACACAATATGACCACAAAGACCCACACGCCTCGTACAACCGGGTGAGAAAATGAAACATATTTCAAATCAGTGAAGCTGTGGGAGAATAAAATTTTGTCTTTTCATTACATATGAAGTCTTATCCTAAACCCTCCCCATAAATCCTGCAAAAATCCCAAATTATTGCATTTAAGTGTTTCACTGGAGTGTGGGTGACCTATTTCAAAGTACTTTATTTTCATGAGAAAGCATATGTTCCTAATTACTGCACAGGGGAGTAATTATTCCTTCATAAGTTGTTTTGAATGTGGTACGTCTGCTTATGACTTTATCAGTGGGGAAACACAAAATGTCAGGACTCCGTCACAAATTCTCCAAACACATTTTAGAGATATTTAATTGTACTGAAAGGTGTATTTGCTATGAAGTAGCAAAACATTTTCTTCAACTGAGAACATTTTCTGTTGCTGGTTGCAGATTAGCTACATCAGCATAAATTTTCACGCTGTGTAAGTACATTTTCTGCTTTATTTGTAACTTGGACCAATAGTGTTTTCATGACATTTTCAGTCAGGCACAATATGAATTGAACGCTGTCAGATTAATGTGAAGGCTGCAGCAGCCAAAGGTAACAAATGCAGAGAGACATTAAATGCAGATACTGTTCCACCTTCTAACATCACTGCAGTAAATTTAATATCACAGTCATCCTCTCGTGCAAAATCAGATGCAATAATCAGACCAGCACGTCCTCTCAACACTTTAAATCACGCCAACGGTTGAACGAATGAATTTCCAGGAAACACTTTACTGCATGTGAGAAAATACTAATCAAATGAGAGTTTCAACTTCCCCCCTTTCATTCAGTGCTTATGCAGCAGATCTGGCTTAATAAAACAGTTTATTTCTCTCTAAAAACTTCGGTGATGAAATTGAAGTGAAAATAATTCTGTGGACTCACTGAAGTCTGTGAGCATCCCTCGCCCTCATTAATTCAAGTTTCGAGAGTAAAATAAGTTCTAAAATCCATCAGTGATGCAAAGTCTTCTGTCTTATTACCACAACCTTTTTTAACTCATAGCTGTTCTGCACTGCTCATTCTCATGCACACCAGGTGCCAAATGTTATGCGAGGACGTTCTCTTTCTGCTAATGTGCTGCTACATCAGAATGAAAAGAACTGACAAAATGATCACTTTACCAGCTTGATGGAGCAGCAATGGTATGTACTGTATTTAATGTCTGAAAAGGGATCACTATTTTTGTATTTATAGCCAAATATACCAGATGTGAATGTTCACTTATGCTGATGATACTGTCATTTCGCTTCTAGAACCTCAACCAAGTCCAGCTGCCTTTTCAAGCACCTGGAAGTACCATAAAACTGAATGAATGAAAATCTTCACAGAGATGTCATTTCTGCTGTACTGCCACTCAATTTCAGGCTCTCGTAGTTTGCATTTAACAATGCCTAACAATCTTTTCTGTAACTCGAAGCTTGTCTTCATTGCTGACAAAACTAAAATTATGGTATTCATACATTTTATTTTAAACTATTGACCTATTAGCGACTAATAGAAGTGCAAAACTACTGAATATGTTTCCTCACAGATAAACTTGGCTCCCTTTTGGCTGAAGAGTGGCTTGTTTCTGTTATCTTTATACCTATGCTTGACAATGTGGCTGTACCATACATATGTGGATTCCTCTTTTCTCCCTTCCCAATACCTACATGCACTGAATACTGCATATCACCAACCTGTCAGAAACAGCAAAGCTCTTTGTACACTGAGTTTGGTTGGCCCACGTTAACCGGTCTTAGGTTGAGGCACTGGCATAAACTTATTTCTAAAGATATTTTTGACTTTATAAATTATGTATTTACATAGAAAAGGGCGGTTTTATAACACCTTTTTCCAGTAAAAACATTAAACACAAATGTGAATACCTATGCCCTTCTTGCCAGGGCTGGCTTTTGTTAACAGTCCCTAAGGCTGGAGCTGAATAAATAAAAGAGCTTTACAGATGCTGTTGCCTGCACCCAAAACCTTCTGCAAAAAGGCTAAAAATTGCAAACGGTTTTCAGTCTCTTTCAGGGAATATAAATTATTTCTCTTCTGGACCTGGATAGATTGCAAGTGGTTCTTATGGTGTGACCTTGGGGGTCTTTTCCTCACAATGTCATTATTAAAGCAGAAATTTGTTTTGTTTGCTGTCCAATAGCACATAATTATCATATTACATTCCTATGACAACACTGTGACTATATTCAGGTCTTTAAACATTCAGTAAAAACATTCAAAATCTTTCTTAGGCAAAGGTACAGAAGTAAACGAAGCAAAAGCAAAGTAAAATTAGTCAAATGGCAGCAGAATGACCCATGTTAGAGTGATATTTACATCATAGCATTAGTATTACACATGCATTCCCACGGGTGCAGCATTTTATGTTTGTTTTATTTAATGACTTTATATACTTTTGGGTAATTTAATGCAAAACACTATGCCATGTTTTCTAAACTGATTATATAAGTTATATTTAAAACCTTGATGTCCAATGTAACTACTAACTGAACCTGTCAAATTAATGTACTGAAGTACAATATTTGCCTTTGAAATGTAGTAGAGTAGAAGTAAAACAGCATTTTAATGGAGATATAAAAACCACAGTGCTTTCCACCACTGTGAACAATATGTGGGCTGTCTTTGCTATATTTCTGGTACTAAGCGTCTTTGAAAAACATTGTCAGCATTAAACAAGGGTCATTATCAGAGCTCGAGACTAAACCATTAACATTTTGAAAAGCAATCATTTTCATTTATTTACAACATATTGATACCTTGAGGGGGTTGCTGCAGTTGCTGGTCAATGTCTTTATAAGTTTTTAATTTTAGCTTGTTTGTGCCACAGACCTGTGCAGGAGGAAATCATTGTTTTTGCAAATCCAGTTAATCCTACATAGTAAGTGTAAAGGGGGAATAAAAGTCCTGCAAAATTTACTTGGAAACAAAAAAAGTTCTGTTTACATTCAGCGTTGAGTGCATTTCCTTCTTCCAAAAACATTTTTAATCCAGCATTGTTTGCATCCATGTTTCCCGGCTTGACGTTTTCTTCTTCATTGCTTTGGTGCAGCATTGCTGTATATCTTGGTACATCAGTGCCACCTTTAGATCAGTGGAGTGGTCTGAAGCAATTGACAGGACTGAGTGTTGAGTCATCTGTGTGTGCCTGCATGTGCGTCACCGAACATGAGACAAGTTCCGCTCATAATGAAACTGCTCCATGGCATTATTAGAGGCCTAAAATTTCACATGTAGACTTTGATTTACTTTCATATAATTTAGTGTATTCTATTTTTAAAGTGAATTAAGATCATGCAGTCTAACCTATCCTACTTTTCTATCTGAATGTAAACTTGAAAATGACACAACATTCCACACCAGCATTAGAGTTTTTGTCATATGTGTGCACTATTTGAGGAAAAATGGAAATGAAATTGGAATTACTCAACTTGCATTTTCACGACATGCACAGAATTGTCGACCCACTTTCACCTGCAGCCACTATCCAACGGGAGAAAGGTTTCGAGTTTTAGGCTACATATCAAGTTACGTCCACAATACTGAGGCTGAGCAGATAAGCCTACAGCCTAGCCGTCCATGTTGTGACCAACATATCACCTATGCATACATGCTTACTGGAGTAACAACGGAGAAAACTGGCAGATTAGCACGCCTGCTGGCTGGTTTAAAATGATGCAACAGCTTTATGTGTAATGTTACAGTGCTGTGGACTACGCGGACTAACACAACCGTTTCTGTTGATCGGTGGATCATTATGAAACGTCATCGGGGCGATGGCCCCTTTTTTAAATAATTTGTTTGGATTGTATAAATGGTTTGTATCACTCAAATCGCAAGAATAGCAGTTACATTATTAAAGTGCTGTTCATATTTGTAACAGACTAAAACTCTGATCAAGACAAATAAGTCATTTAAGTTGAGCAACCTTTAACAACAATCAGTACAGTTACATTTACCAAAGCTGATACTTTAATATAGAAACATAAATAGCATATTTTGCTTGTTCTTGGTTTGTGCCACTGCTGCTCGCCCTATGTCCAGCTGTTTACTGGGGAGCCACTGGGATACAGAGCTGGGAGTAATGTGCTGACTAGAACAGGAGAGGCTGCACAACACTGATCCAGCCACACATGGGCAGCCACGATGCACCAGCTCAACAAGGGTCGAGTCTTTCCTGCGGGAAGAGAAAGAAGACAAAATACTTGCTCATTTCTGTGTTTGCTGTGTATGAATTTTGGTCTGATTGCATTTTGTGAGTAAATAAAATCAAATCTTCATCTCTAGATCTGGTCTTATTGTAGAAGTGAAATTATTCTTTCAACTTCTTGTACAGACTGATATGAATTCACTTATTTTCATACTATATGAAGGGAGAACAAGAGCTCATAGAAAACAGAAGAGGAACAGAGCACACTGAGAGTGCATGCAAAACCCTAAACAAATACAGCAGTTCAGGGGAACAGCTACCTTGTGCTCTTTCAGTTCAGTATTTCAGGTTTAGTTCAGTATTTCATAGAAAGTATAAAAAGTTACACTCTTTATATTGCATTTTAACTTTGAAATTGAATCAAAATTTACATACTGTCCACTGTCTAGTGGGGTACAACTTTGAAAAATAAAACGTCAAACAGCTTCTCCGTGCTGCGAGTCGGTGAAAATGCTGTTGTGTAATTAAATGTTTTATTTTAGTTTACATTTTACATTTACATTTTCATGTAGTCCCCCAAAGGCTTCCACATTAAACAGTCAAACAGTGATTTATTTGGATTGAGAGCAAACAGAAAAGTTAAAACACACAACCATGACTAAAGCAGACTCCTTCACCCTTATAAGAAAAACAAGATTCTTCAGTATCACCCCCCATGATAATTAGTGTGTTATATAGATAATTGCTGCTACTTCTTTGCTTTGGTGTTTGCACCACCCAAAACACTTATACACTTGTAATCACATTAAAGCTGTCACATTAGCAAGCCAGCCAACAACTGTTCAATATACAATAAATAATTATATCCACACATGTTGTATGCAGAGTCATGAAAGACTCCAGTATATGGTTTATTTTAAGTCATATGAGCATTAATGACCTACTTGCACTGAGCAATAATATATTTAGTCATAATCTTTATTAGTCATAGTTTTTCTCTTGTGTTGAAATGTATTTTTAATCAATTATTCACTTTCATTGCAGCAGGGAGTATGAGCAAGGGCAGCAAAAGTTATATTTCTTTAATCATGTCCTTACATGGAGCTCTACTGTTCATAGGCTGTATGTAATTTAACTTTATCTTAATTAAATCAATAATATTACATTCATTATGTCTGGTTTAATTGCATGCTAATGTATCCACTGGGATTTTTTTTTTTTTTTTTTTTGTCCTGTTTGTGTTTCTTTCTCTCATTTAGCCGACCTTGAGTCTGAAATCCCTGTGTGTCCTTCATTAGTAATTAACAGCTGTGTGTTCTTCTCCAGAGATGTATAGATGCCTGTTGCCTTTGTCGACATCCGCGCTCTCTCCTGTTTCTGTGGTGTCGCGAGTGCCGATGGTCTACAATTCTGTGCAAAGCTCAGGAAATCATCAGGACTTTACCAACTCCAAAAACCAGCCGTGTGAGATGAAGGAGTTGAATTTATTTCCCAAAATTACCACCTCCAATATATGGTTGAGCTCTCCCTGGAAAGCCAGCAGAGAGACTCAGGGTTTCCATCCGCTGGGGTTTGCTGTCAAATATTCATGATTTTCTCATAATACTGGAAGAATATTCTAAATCCAGTTTGTATTGTTGTGAATAGCTACGGCTTGCATTTGAACGTAGTCTGTTATAAAATGAAAATCATCTGTTAATTGGTTGAAATGGATATCAGTCTTCATTAATGATGTGTTCTGTGGTTTTTGAGCAAACATTATCTGTTTTTTGTCTGGCAGACACTCGCAGTCCTGGTATGTATAAAGTTATAAGGAGCAAATGTCTATACAGAGACCCCTCAGTCTTCTCACTGCAGCAGTTAAGAACCCTGACCAGTGTTTGGTTTAGTTTTGGTAAGGTTAAACATTATTGTCCTTTTACATATAATACCTAACAAAGCAACTCGCTGATTTAATGATAAGACTGTAAAAAACATGAGCAAACCGAAATCAGCAATGAATTGATCCTGTTGAGACGTGTTGCCTATCTTCTGCCCTCACTGTGCCTGTCCTCAGCCATGCAGTGACTAAAACACACTTCCACTGTCGTTGGCCTTGGACGTTTCTCCTAGAAATAATGATTACAAATCAGGAAAAGAGCTATACCATGAACAAGAGCTGGAGCAAAAGCACAGTGGGAATTAATTAACTGAGCATCAAGGGAACTGGACCCACAAAACGATTGTCTTAAGCCCCCATTCACATGGGTTTAACATTGCAGGGGGATTTGGGGAATGACTCCTCATTGTGCTCCTTTGTGATAGTGTTGTGTCGTTGTCACTTCTGGGAACGATCTGTTCACTAGTCAGTTCAGTTCAGCTCTCAGTCGTTTGCGAGCGAACGTGCGGGGGTCGCGCTCACTCACTGAGTGAGTGATTGAAGTCATTGGTTCACAGGAGGAATGGGGTGTGTTCAAGACAGCAAATACACAACTGATTGGGGTTGCTAGCATTTAGCTGCAATGATTCAACACCTCTGGTCTTGGACTGCAACACACATATGAGATCATTTCAATGAATAATCAGTTAGCTAATAAGCTGTGGGCTACAACTGAGGTCCATTTTTTTGTCTATATTTGATTCTATTTTTGCAAATTTGTGGTGTTTCCTCCCTGTTCTGGTCCATACTGTTGATTACTGAAACTGTGAGAAGGTTTGATAGGATTGGAACAGGAAATCAAGGTGCCTTCTATTCTCAGAATACAAGGCGGTCTCAAATTTAGGAGTATACCACTACCCAGCTCAACACATGAGCTTATCACCCTTCTGGTGATTGCAACCTTAAGACCAGGCAGATCGCTTACAGGCAAGGCAATATGAAAAAACAGGTGGCTGAGTCTGGCTCAGATCTTTCACTGCGAGGGAACAGTGCGTGTTCACTGATTCCTGAATGGGAGCGCTGAACAATTCTGTGAAAAAATCTTCTGATGAATCTTTAATGAATGATTCTAATGATTCAGTACACTGAAAGAACAGCTTTGCCAATCATTACCCGATATTTAGCTCATTGGTCTGCATGGACTATTGCAGAATTACAGGATGTGGGCTGTAATGGACACTCTGCAGGATGAGACGGTACCTACCTGTACCAGACATTACAGCAGCACATTTGATGAGCTCATTTTTTTCCCCATTATCGCATCAGTTCCCAAACTGCCCCACAGGATATGTTTGTGCTATCATAATTACATCTATCAGATTGGCAAAAAATTTGTACTTACTCAGTTTTTTTTCCCTCAAAAGTCAAATTTCAGACGGAGCTGATCAGTGAAAATAAAAAAAAGAAGTAGAGGGACAGCAGCTCGTCCTCAGAGAAACAGACATCCACTGTAGAATACCAGGGAAACTATGAACGAAGGGACGGCCATTACGTCACTGTGTAGCACATGAATGCACACTGGAAAATTAGCTAAATCCTATAATAATAATACCCTCACTGAATTAACTCTGAGCCCATTAGCCAACGGTATGTAACATAATCTATGGTTTGACATGGTGACCATGCGTTAGGTAGATGAGCCACAGCAGGGCACCAGACAAATGGGATTACTGCCCAGGTGTTAATTTTTATCACAGCACAGATTGCCTTATTCATAATTACTGTGTATTACTGGTGTGATGTCTATTATTAGCCCCGTCAATCACCATAAAGCAGCCTCTGGAAAATGAAAGGAAGAGAAAAGGGATGAAGAACACTTAATTTGTGTATGATATTTATTTATCCAAAACTCAAAATTTACAAGGGATACTTACAACTTTTTTTGCTCATTTGCCAGGGTGAGTATTTTAAGGTGACTCATCAATTACCCTGTAAATTCTGCCCATAATCTTCTTCAGATACTATTTGGAGATCAACAGCAAATAAACCAACATACACATTTGGAAGAATCAGTCAGTGGCCATACTGTGTTCTTTCATTAGGTCAATGCATTTCTTCATCAAAGGTCATACAACGTAGACATGTTGTGACCCTCCATGTATCTCCCATAGGCTTCAATAGAACTGGCACCAACGTCACCTCCACTAGAGAAACAAATCCAGTCCGAATGGGACTTAACTATCGCGTTAGTTACACTGAAGCACAGACAGGGTAGGGAAGTCAGGACATATCGAGAGACGGGCAATAGATTGTTGAGTTTGGTCTTTTAATGTGATGTGCTGCCAATGACTAAAACATAGACAGTTGTTGGCTTAATCCTTTGAGGGTTTTATTCATAACGCTGAATAAAACTTTGCACATAACAATAACACCTGATCTCAAATCACAGATTTGTGTTACAATCTGTGTCTTAATTCCAGATTCACAGAAGTATCACAGAAGATTTTAATCCATATTGTTACATTACACAGCTTTAACTTTGCACAATAAACCCTACTAGAACTGCTGAAAATATAAAGGGAATAAAACAAGCCAATAATACAATTAATGCTGAACCCCTGGTGGCAATGATCCAAAATTAAAAAAAAAATCTTGATTGAAATCTGTTGGAAGTGACAGCGAGGACAAAGCTGCTCACGATCAGGATCAAGGCCCACACTGCACCAGTGGAGGTTCACTACCCCGGACAGCGGCCGCCACACACAGCTCCCCAGAAGCAGACAGCAGGGATGTCAACCTGCAGACCCGGACACAGCCGGTGAACCGCAAACAGAGCAGGGGAGGCAGCCCGAGGTGAGCTGCTGCACAGCCTCATGGATGCAGCGCCCACCACACTCAGACCTTGACAGCGTCCGGGACTCTCAGGTCAACTGTGCTGCCTGTCCTTTATCCTCCATACACTGAAGTGTCCTGGCTTGCTCCACGCTCTGCCAATCTAGGTCAAGGATTTTTTTTTTCCTGGTGTCGCACAACTTCTCTTTGCTCCGAGCGTGTTCCACTCTTTTTCTTCAAAGCATATGGACAGCATGGTGAGGGTTTCTGTTTTTGTTCCAAGCAGAACATTCAGTCAATGAATTACCACCCTTTCATCTACAAACAACACACAAAAACAGTTTTCTTACTGTGCTCTTGTATCCTTTAATATCTGGTTCATTTCACACCCATAATAAGACTCTAACAACTCGCTGATGATGATGATTAGTCAAATTGACTAAAAGCTTTTATTCATGTCCTGGTTTAGGCCCCTTTTTTGTCAAACTTAACACGCACACATCCAACTTACAGCATAAAGGCTCTTTGCTGAAAGTGGAGAATCAGACACATTTATCAAGCGACTTGCGACGAAGTGCAGAAGTAAGATCACATGATTAATCTTGTCTATGCTCAGAGCAGGAAGAGCCAACCAGAGACAAGGATTTACGCTCACATGAATTCTCACATTTCACCCGATAAGACATTAATGATGTTGATTGAAACAAGGTCACTGTACAATCACTGCAAGACGTGTCCAGAGGAGTGTGCTCACCTCTGTCTCTGGACTGCAGGCATGCAACATCTACTCTTGATCAATTTAAGAGAGATCTGGAGCTTTCTTCTATCTGGTAATCATTTGCGTTGAATATAGTGAGATCTTCTAACACTCCGCTGAAGCAGAACCCTCAGCACATACACTGCACCGCAGGCCTTCGTCCCAACACCCAATTTGTCCTCCCTCTTTTCTGTAGATAAATTATTCCTTTGATCTCCAGCACTCTGGTCCCTCCCTTTCTCCCCTCCTCTTCCACTTCTTCCACACCCAGTCTCACAAAAAAGCCCTTTCTAACGTGATGCCTCATGTCCTAGACAAATGTTTCCTATAATAATTTCTTCCTCGCAGCCTCTTCGTCTGCACCTGTCCCTTCAACAGATGCAACGCCAGGAACAATTACTGCATGCTAAAATCCAGAGTGGCCCCACCTGTGGCCAGATGGGTTGAATGAATGGTTTGCTGAGTGCTGAGTGGGACACAACTGTTCATCAATCCAAACCAATGAACAGCTGCTCAGGGCTGCAGACTCAGATGTTGATTCTTAGAAACATGCAGCGCAGCGCAACAAGCTGTAAACACAACCCTGATGTATTATCACATTATGCATTCGATGGCAAACAGTTGCATATTTACACGTCTAGAAGATACAGAGCAACATTAGCTTTCATTTGGAGTCGTGCTTCTGGCAGTCGGATGAAAGTGAGTCCAATGTTTGCTCTCCTTTAGCTCTGTTGTGGAATTTATGCTGCTAAATGCTCCACTTCACCAGCTAGTTGCGAACTTTATCTGCCTGCTGTCTTCTGGTGCTGAGCAGGCAGTGTACCCTGCGTTTATCAGAGCTTCTTCTGCCCAAAGCAGGCGCCTGCTGCAGCTGGAAACAAGACTGATGACACAGTGAGCTAAAAGATGCTAAAATACTCCACTGAAGTGAGGGTTCATGCAGGGTTGATTGGTTCCGTGTAAGAATTACAAGAAGGCAAGTTGACAAAGAGCAGGAGACAGTGTTAATTTTTGGTGCAGTGGAGCATCCTCTCATTCTCTCATCTTTGTACCACCAGCCCTGAGCCAATCCTGTCCTCACCTTGTTCAGGTAGGAGGTGCTTAGCATCAAAGATAATAGCAGCAGAGCCGGTGTCAAGTACGAGAGCTGTAACTGTAAAGTAAAAACACTCTAAACTCCCAAGACTGACAAAGAGTCGTCACGTGGTTGAAGTGTGTGTAGCTGCCAGAGGTAAATTAATGTGTTTTATGTACTTACTGTTATTTGAAACGTGTAAAAATGAGCTAAAATGCTAATCGCTGCGAGCCGTTGGCTCAGCACGCTCATAGTCTTTCATACAGTTGATTTTGCATTGCAGCTAGCAATTGCTAATGGCGTTGTTTATATACCGTGGGTTTTTTACCATGAGTTAGCCTGTAGCGCTGATATTAAAAGGAGCTATTTGATTCAGGACTGGACATGCCATAAGTGAGGACTGGGAGAGTCCTGGACCATGAGAGAGAGACTGTAGCTGCTGTACTTGAGAGCGTGTTTTAATACTTTGTGGTTACTTAAAATACAGGTTAGCTAAGACACTTTAAAGGGGAAGTACCTAAATTTGTGCTACTTCTTAGATATTATTGGAGGCACCGCCAAATTATTTCAAATTCTTATTTAGGTCTTATACTGCACCAAATCCAGACGAACTCAGGCCCCGTTCCAGTGTACTACAACACCCCAATCTATTGTCAGTCACTACTAATTAGCTACCTGGGACTGGGGTTACACCTGTATGTTGGTTGATGTGAAAATTTAATTCACTTGTCCTTCCCTCAGTGAACAGCATGGTTTGGAAGGAGAGTGGCTCAAAGAAACAGTGGACTGGGCTGGATTTGAGGTGTCATGTGATAGTGAAAGATTGTAAAGCCGCCTCGTATTGCTTGTGCGAGGAAACAGTGGTATCAGTAACACACAAATCCACTTGTTTGCTGGTGCAACTTCAGCCAGGAGAACATCCAGTAAATGTGTTGAATGTGTGAAAATCTGCCCGCTCTCTTTCTTCTACCACATGGCCGTTTTCACAGTCACACACACACACACACACAAACACACACACACCACAAGCACACACAAACCTTCCCATGCCTCTCAGTTAGGAGATTGTCTGGATCTTGCCTATTTCATGGATTAGTTACAGGAGGGGCTTTTAAAATTGTATCTGAGTGAACATTTTGAGAAGGAACCTCTGTGTAACCTTGCCGCTTCCACACTGTCTGCCAGACTGAGGCTCATCTTCTCTGTAATAAAGGCAGACACAAAAGAATACCCTCGCTCTTGCCCTGTATGTTGTCAATGCTGCACTTCTTTGTCCATCACAGAGTCTTTTGGCTGCGCTATTCAGGAGGCAGTTTTCAGCACAATATCTAATTTAATATTGTTGAAACTTTGAGTACAACAGAAAATGTAACGCATAGAACACAGAGAGAAATAAATAACTGAATGGAATGAATGAATCAAACAAAACTGAAAAGGAAAACCAGCAAATGTCATCAAATTAAAGAAAATCTGAAGAAGTGAGGAAGTGTATGATAACTCAGTGAAGATCTGATCTGAAGAATTTCATCTTTCAAGTACACAGGTTAAAATCCCCCCAGATTTTATGCAGGTTTAATTTGATTTAATTTTCTCATATTCATATTTTTTCTTATGTACAGTTCATACAATGCTCTGCCATTACAGGCTGTCATTTTTGAATCACCTACTAATATGTATATGTGTGTGTGTGTGTGTGTGTGTGTGTGTGTGTGTGTGTGTGTGTGTGTTGGGATCTCATGGCTGAACAAAGACAGGCCTCAATGTAAAAGTAAAGTGTGTCTTTCTCTTTCTGAAGGGATTAGGATCTCCACTTTGGCACATACACACTTCACTCATTTCAGTGCTAACATCAGCATGGCTAAAATGGCATTGCTAATGTGTTGATATGCTAAATTTGGCAGGTATGTTTTCCCTGTTCACCATCTGAGTTCAGCATGTTAGCATGCTAACATTTTCTAATTAGCACAAAGCATGGCTGAGGCTGGTGGGGATGTGGTCAGTTTTGCAGGTATTTTGTCATGATCCAAAGAATCTGACAGACTGAAAATTTGACCTGATGATGGCATTATAGGAAAAGTGAAAGGTTCACCAAAGTTCATCCTGAGAGGACCAGGGAATGTTTCGCAATTTCACGGCAATCCATCCCACAGTTCTTGACATTTCAAACTACAAATGTGAAACTCATGTTGGCACTAGAGGAAAAGTCAGGGCATAACCAAGGTCAGTAGGATCCATCCTCTGAGGACCATGAATGCCTGTACCGACCATCCAATATATTTGTTGAGACATTATCGTCTGAACCAAAGTGGTGGTTCGACCAGCCAACATTTCCATTCCAACATTGCCAAGTCACTTGCGTGGCTTTGGTGAGAAAGGTTTATTATTACACTTAGGATGCCCTTTAGCAAGACATTTTATACCGCTTGTTGCAGTGAAGCTACTACATGTCCAAAAGGGTTCAAATTAACATCACTTTCATTTAAAAACAGTAAAACCCAGCAGGGGGTGAATATCTTAAACTGAACACATGGCTAAATAAAACAGCTTTTTCATGTTTAATGATGTAATGTACCAAAGGCAGCCTTTCCTCGCCCCTTTTATATTTAGGGAATCAAAACCCTGGTTCTTTAATGTACATCAAAAGGATTCTTGTTGACATAGTTCTCGTAACATTAAAAATAGATGTCCCTTACCTTTAATGAACAAGTACAAGCCTCAGGACATTCTGCTGAAAGTTTCACTTCAAAGTTTGCCGGCCCTGTTATGAAAGAGAACCTCCAAAGCTCCTCCTGTCCTTCAGGACTTCTCATCAATTCACTTTTCATGACCCTATCACACATGCCAAAGTGGAATACATCAAGGGGAATTAGATTATGGTGCCCACTGCTGTTTGTTAATGAGCTATCACTTTGTGAGAAATCAACTTGAAGGTTTATTTATTGTTAACTCGTTGCCCTGGAGTGCCAATTAAGCAGCTTCTGGGACCTTTGAATGCCAGTAATTAACAGTCATGATGAGGTGGGTTTTGGCCAAGGAAGAGCAAGCATGTAAATATAAGATTTCTATTTGACAGCCTTTGCAGAAATACTTTCATGTGAAAATACAGCCGCAAAATCTAAATAAATATCGCACAGTAGTTCTGCAAAAGAAAAGTCTGACCCACCCACAGATATACGGCACAACACAAATATAAAACTCCACAAACTAGAGAGACATTTTATGAAGAAGCTACATGAGATTTGCTGTATGGCTCTAATGGTTTGGCTGACTTTCAGATGAAAGAGAGAGAGTGGGGGCTTTAAAATTTAGAGCTCTGTATTTGTTATTAAAATGAGCTCAGTCAAGCCTTTTGAATTTTGAATGGAGTATGTGCTACATACAGCTGCTGTGTTTAAACACACTTTAATTTATTGTATCTGTCACAGTAAACTGTATAAGTCATTATAATGAGCTGAGGTATAGCTGACCAGTGTGTAGCATTGTACATTTTAAAATATGCAAAGACTTGGAACTATATGGTGCTGAGATACAAAATTCAGGGAGTGCTCAGCCTCCTTTCACTTTAATGCAATATAAACTATATGTGCCATCATTAGCTTATGGACAGCTGATCAGTGTGTAATATCAAGCATTTTGAAATGCAGTTGGAGTTTGTACTGGATGCAGACACTGAGCTATCCATGGACAAACAGCAACATAACAATGGCACATATACAACACATCTATATTTTATAATGTTTTTATGTATGTAAATGAAATGTTTATGTGTATTTGTATTTGCACACTCGCTTGCCTCAATTCTCCCCTTGAGAGTGTAAGAAAGTCTTTTGCATTTACAGTAAATTAAAATGTGATTAAAATGCAATATATAATAATATTCATACTGTAAACTGTACATTCCCTGGAGCATGGAAGGTTGATCGGCGTGTAATAATGTGCATTTTCAAAGATTTTTACCGTATACAATGAAGATATGAACACAATGTCTATCAGGATTGCCTTTAACAATTGAAATATAAAGCATAAAGCATATCAGAAAGGAAATCGCGGCCATTGACAGAATTAAGCACAGTCGTCTTGGTGGGATTAAAACTGTCGGAGGAGACACAGAGCAAATATTTCCTTAAAAAATCATGTAAAAACTGTTTCTGAAAAACTCACACAAATTACAAATTAGTGCTCTCAAATTAATACTTTGTGTAATTTGTGCTCTCTAATCAAATGTATGCAAATTTGTGTCAGGTCAATGTAGCTACAGGATCTGAAGCGTGTTGGCAATATGTTACTGAGCAGCACCCAAAGTCTTAGCGGCCCGCTTTGTGAAAAATGCATTCATTCAGGTCATTCCTTCACATTGTTATTGGTGGTTCGAAATTCATGCTCTTGAATTCATAATTAATAATTAGGTCATTTGTGTATTCACTGAAGTCACTGTAGCAGCAGGACCAGCAGGTTTCAATGCACGATTCATTACGAGATCACAAACTGTAATTTCAAATGAATTTTCATTAAAATGACATTTTTTAAGTCATTCCCTCCATGTTCACTGAACACGTTTGGTTTCACTGTTTCTAAGCTTTGTCCACATCCTGCACCAAATGATTATGGCAGCCTGTGAAAATCTGCTTACACTGGAGGCTCTGCTGGACTAGCAAATGAATGAGATGCTTAAAAACCAGACAGGATTTCTTTCTTTTTCTTTTTTTGTAATAAATGTGCCTCAGCTTTAGAAATGGCAGAGAATAACACCTGTGAATAGCCACACATTCAATATAAATCCCCTATTCAAAGTGGTTGTAGCTGACTACAGATATGGTTTTGAGTTGTGGTAAATGTGGGTACTCTGCCAGTGACAGCAGTTGACCCTCCCCTCCGCACATTTTTTTTGTGCTATACAGTTGCAGGCTGCTGTATCCATGCAGGTGCTTTATCGCTTAGACGTTCTCCAGGGGGCTTTCTTTTTTTCCTGGCAGCCCTCTGGAGGAGCATGAGCTCACTCTTCAATTCACGGTGAAAACAACAGCAGAGGATGCGGTCTCTCTTTCTTTCTTTTTTTTTTTTAAATGGGCTCCTATTTACCTGAGATGTCACCGGCTGAAGATTCACCTGCCAGCTCGTCTTGGCTGCTTGCTCTCCAGCAGTCTGGCTGCCTGTTAAGAACACCAGTCTAGGTGTTTAACAAGATAACATTTTGCAGGTGGACTTCGCCACACAGCAGTCTTGCAATGTGTTGGCACTTCTCAATCAAATCGTGTCAGGAACTAATGAGCCCTGTGCAGTAACTAAGCTCAGGAAGCAAATCAGGAACTAAAAATGCCTTTATGTGCACTGCTGTTTGTTTCCCTTGCATCTGAAGAACCGTAGAGATTAGGCAAACTGCCAGTAACAGATAACAATGCAAACGCTTTATTTGAGATGCAATTTTCAGATGAAAGCAGTCACGTTCTCTCTTTCTCATTTACTGCTGCAAGACTTTGATGTTTGAACTGAGGTTGGAAAAGACTTATGGAGTGATAGAAAAGGATAAAGGCAAGATGCTCATCTCCAAAGCACCAACGATGTGCCCTGTGTTTGCTACTTTATTTTTCTGCTTTAGAGCATTAACTCTTTGACATTGGCTTTTTCTTCCTCAAAGTTTGGGGTCTCACAGACTCTTAAATACTTCTTTAAATGCTTTTCTTTGCTTTCACCCTTACCTTTGCCATACACTGGCCTTACACATTTGATGAAGTTCACAAAAGGAAATACCATAAAACATTGTTATGAAACAAAATAAAGACATAATTAATGCTTGTCATATGTGGACTATGTGTGCATGACCTTAGATACAGTTTGTTATCTTACATTTTGCAAAGATAGAGCCACTGAAAAACTTCCATAGAACAGACTGACATTTTGCCAATCCTTTTTGACATACCTGAATGTATCAGGGCGGCTGTGGCTCTGGAGGTAGAGTGATCGTCCACTCATCAGAAGGTCGGTGGTCCAGTCCCTGGCCCCTGCAGTCCACATGTCGACGTCCCCTTGTGCAAGATACTGAACCCTAATATGCCATTGAATGGTTCTCTCTCCTGTGTTGTGTCCTTGTGTTTTGAAGTGCTCTGAGCGGTTGGTAAGACTGAAAAAAGCGCTATATAAATGCAGTCCCCATTTACACATCCTCAATATGTAAATACTGAGGGGCAGCCTTGAGAGGCTCAGTAGTAAAACCATTGGTGGTAAACACAGTTTATTTGCAAATGACTGTAAAAATACTCCATTAAAAGACCTGTATTCAAAGTCTGAGTTAAGTAAAAATACATGAGGCTTTTTAGCAAAGTAAACACACTTGTTATGTCGAAATCAGCCCATTTCAGCATATATATTATTCAAAACTATTGGATAATTAATAGTGATGCATTAACATGGAAGCAGTATTTTAGTCAAATTTATCCACGTGAAATGCTGTTGGTTCTTCTGTCTTTAACAATGCATCATATATTACAAGCGTATCCTCTGTTTTGGATTAAAATCTTCATCTTCTATGTAACTAAGAACTGTAGCTGTAACATGAAGTGCAGTACTTCCTTCTGATAAGCTGTGGAGTACAAGTCTGAAGTCCTTTAAAATGAAAATAGTCCAATAAAGTACAAGTGCCACTGTTAAAAGCATCAATAAATGTTCCCATTGCTGGTCCTAATATTGATGCTGCTGCAAACAGAGACATTCAACGCTGTGAAGTCGCACCTGAGAGGCATTGGATAGTACTACCCTCACAGCAGGGGCGCTTTTTCAGGTCAGATCCTAAATTTAGACGCTGGGCCCCATGCTTAAGAAGCAGGTAAAGCTCCTAAAAGGTCCGTGGATTCCTGGAAAGGTTTGTCCCGCTGGGCGACGAGCTGACTGGCTATTTTCCCTTCTGGTTGGCAGCGAGCGACAGACAGCAGCTCGGCCCGATCAGGATTCATGTCACACGTCTCAGGGATGCGTAATCGTTCAGCTGTGGACCCAGCAGGTCAGGGTCTGACTCAAGGGTCCTTTCATGGTCGCTAACCTCAGCAGGGACATTGCATTTCAGCAGAGTGAGGATCAGCTGAAGACACATTACAGAGGTGGCCACAGCATTGGGCTGGCGATGATGATCTTTGACTGTTCTGCCTCAGCAGCCACTTGTGTGAAATGTATATCAATCAGGAGCAGTGACTCTTTGGTGCTGCACCTGCTGTGCATTCAAAATGTTGATCTTAATGCAGCTGAATGAATTTTGAATGAATCCCTCAAATGCTGATATTTTTATTCCCCCAGTCTGCGGCTTTTGTTGTATCACTTGAGATTGAAAAAAGTTCTGTGGCCAAAACAAAGTATAAAGCTTTGAGATTCAGCTTGAAATTCTACCAAACAGGTCACTCTGACACCAGCAAACACATTGTCAGACTGCAGCAGATGACTGTTTTTATTCAGTTTGGATTTTTAAAAACTTCCAGTTATCTTTGTTGGGAGTCATCGCCATCATCCCCTGTACCCTTCTCTAGAAGATCAATCTATTCCAAACGATCATGTCTGGATACAGGTCAGACATAATTTGAATACATTTCCATTTACACTTAGTCACACATATGCATCTGCATTGGCCAGATCACAAATCTGTTTACATCAGTCATGCTTTTCATGTGTTCCATGCAAATCGAGGTCAGCCCTCCTCCAGTTGAGTGAGCGAAGCTGTTCGAGAAGTGCCAAAAAAACTCCAGAGGAAGAATGGCTGTTGCACTTCAGCAGTTTTGGTACAACACAGAAGTTTAAGTTGCGTTAGCGATCCATAAAGTAGCACAAACACGTGGATGACTTGTGTTTCTAAACTACAAGCAAGATAAGTTTTATGATCTTCACTGCGGTCCCTCGCCCCTGCAGATCATTCAACGCTTGAACTGATCAGGGATCAGATAAACACCAGCACAGCTCAGCGCACCCTCTGTGTGATTGTATGTGCTGAAATCACTGGAGCAGCATTTCCCTGTTGCTTTAATGAGACAGACAGCGTTTCACTGTAATTTTAGTTGCTGTTATCACGGGGAACAGACCCTTACACTTTATGGAAGTTTATGGAGGGATCTTGGAGGGACAGGTGGATTTAAACATTTTCATGCATTTAGCCTTCTTCACTTCATGTAATCACATTTCTATCGAGAATCAAAAAAGCTGAATGGGAATGGGGTCCAACTGTTTGCACCATGATGTGCACTGGAGCCAAAACTCAAAACAATCCACAGGCAGAGACTGTTGCATCAGCACTGTTCCTCTATCCATAAGACACGACACTCTTCTCTGTCCATTCATGGAAGGATATTTGCTGTGTGTTGAAAATCTTTGACGCACATGCAAAATACTTGCATGTATAGCCCCACCCACTTGACTAATAATATTGGTGATTTGTTGTTGTTGGTTTTCTCCAAAAAAAAACATTAACCAGGTCAGAAAAGCAGCAAAAATGTTGGCAAAAATGTTTTCAGTCTTAACGAGTGATGAAAACATATTAGAACATGGCACTCTTAAATGCTCAGTTCTGAATGGTCAGTTGGCAAAATTCAGCAGTGTTTATTTCTTGAGAGACCATCGGCTGCTCAGGTACTCTGTTGCTAGGGAAGCCATAGCAACAGTCATAGACCATAGGGGCAATCCATTAATGTACCAAGCTCAATAACAAATCGCCAGCTGATTTGAGTGGCAAAATATGGAGCATTTTCCGGACATTGCTTTTAATTTGATTGGGGAGGACAAAACACTTGCCTATGGCTTAAGAATGAGAAAAAAAGAAACAAACAGGAGAAGCAATATTAAGGCACAAGTGACTTGAGGACACAAGATTGACCAAATTGAAGCGGACAGACAAGAAAAAAACACCAAGAAAAACACAGCATGGGCCATCACTGGTTGAATGAAATCAGGGTGGATTATTCCATCACACGTTTGTTCAGCATCTGTCACACAGGATGTTTCAAAGACTTCAGGTCAGATTTTCAACACTGAAGTGCCTTTTATGATTTTCATAACAACAGATTTTGCTAATTACAGGTTACGAAAAAGGAGGCAAATAATTGTTCCTGATTGGCTGAGATGGGCCTGTAACGTCATCGGGAGAACGATGTGTTCACTGTTGCTGTGTCGTCAAAGGGTTTTCAGTGCTCATGAGGGTCTGGTAACCTGTGCTTGTGCACGCTTTAGCGAACACTGTGAATGAGTGTGGCCGTGTGTGTCTGTGCACCTTTGTACATGTGGATGCTTTGATAAGCTTAGAGACACACTGGGGCGCCTCTCTTTCCTCTGTCCCTCAGCCTGGCAGTAATCGCTGATTAGACGCTCAGCACGTCTCGACACATTGGAAGGTTTTTCTCCGGATTCAGAAAACGTGCCTCATCTGAGCCGTCAGAAAGCCATCGACTGACACACAGACACTTTTGTGGTGGAGACACGAGTGCATCACAAGACAAGATAATGTGGCTGCTAAATCTGTGTGTGTTTGTGAATATTGTCTTGTTTCTGCAACAGGCATAGAAAAGTCTTGAGTCTGAGCTGGTTGAAATGACAGGAAAGCTTTAAGGAGGATTGATTCTCCTGCATGTTAAGGTGGTCTTATACATGCCCTCAGCATAGGAATGGATTAAGAGGTCAGCGTAGAATTTCCACCACCACTCCAGTACCAGACGCATATGTCCACGTTTAATGTAAGTAAACCTGCCTGAGTCTTTTTTTTTTTTTTTGATATATAGAATGATGGTAGGAAGGTGTGCCTTGTCTCCTTACTTACAAGGAAGGAATTCATCAGTAGCTGGGGCAGTACTGGCAGAAAATTAATGAACAAATCTTTTCAAATCTTTGTGTTGCTTCCAGGAAATAGCCACATCCTCAAACCACATGTGAAACTCAGTCGACCTCGCTGTCTGATAAAGTTTAGCAGCTTTAAGCACCTTGAGGCTTACCGTAGCTGCATACGCTGAGATCGCTCAGTACTGAAGTCCTTCTCCTCACTCATGACCAGACCCTGTCCTACCCTAAAGACCTTGCCCACCACCACACCCCTTCCCGCAGCCTCCTTCTCCTCTGATACCAACCACATGTCTCCACCACTCAGGGCCAAGCACCAGACCTGGTCTGACAGAGCCTTCTCCGTTGCGGCGCCTGACCTCTGGAACTCTCTCCCCAAACACATCTGAGACTGCACCAGCATGAATAGATGAGACTGCATCTATTCGTGTTAAAATCACGAATCAAACTCAGCTTTTCAGAACTGCGTAATTAATGTTGTGTGCTATTTCGCATTTTTAAAGTGTTGTTTTCAATGGTCATTTTGGCTTATGAATTAAGTCTATTAATAAAATGTAGTAGTAGTATTAGTAGCAGTAGTAGTAGTAGAAGAGGAAACTTAATGATTTAATAGCTTATCAGCCTTATGTATCCTTTAACTTAATATTTTGTCTCCCTCCCTCCCTACATAATCTTTCCTAAGGAGGAACCATTAAAACCCCATTTAGAATTTGATGCCAGCAACACATTTCAAAAAAGTTGGGACAGTGGCAACAAAAGATTGGAAAAGTTGTGAAATGCTAACAGAAAATACCTTGTGGAACATTTCACAATGAATTAGGATACCTGGCAACAAGGTTAGTAACCTGAGTGGGTATAAGAAGAGCATCCTGCAGAGGCAGAGTCTTTCTGAAGTAAAGATGGGGAGGGGTTCACCACTCTGTGACAGGCTGGGCTACGGCGTTCTGGTGCTTATTGTCTGGATGGGAACAGAATATGTTTGTATGTAGCGCACACGCACACTCCACCTTTTCAGCTTTAATTTGGGAGTGTGAGCATCCACATCAAATGGCTGTATAAAAACAGTAGCCCTTTTCATACATAGTTCCCCAGTTTTAAGGAAACAGAAATATGTTTTAAAACCAAATTAAAACAGTCCGTACCACAGTATGCCCGGTGGCTGCATTTCATTCTGGTCTATTGATCATTCTGTCAGCATAAGGACATGACTTCCTTCTCTACGATAGATATCTTGTATGACTGCTGAACATCAATGCAGCCCTAAAGAAACCCTTGATATTTTTATTTTTAGGAACTAGACAATCTGACATTTTCTAGGGATGGTTACTGAAACTGATCTCCTAATAAACTGCATTTCAGCTGTGCTGCACATTATTTCAACATTTTCAGACTATATGCTATTCAGGCTGTGAAAGCATGCACCTCCAGACATGAAAAATGACTGCTTAGAGTCTGTGTTTAACAATCCAAAATCATCCTTAAAAATCCTTTGAAAATCCTCCATCATTTACTGCCAGCCTTTCTATAGGCCCCTGATATAAATACGAGATTATTACAACATCAAATCCTTTGAGAGTATTAGTAGATCTGCTGGGTACACTACAAGGGGGCAGCTAAGACCAGGATTGCAGAGATAAACCAATGATTGCTCATCTTACATTTAGCCCGTGACCCTGTGGTCAGCAATCCCAAGAGATCTGAGGCACTCTGATGAAGTCCTTTATGAACGCGTGAGAAACCACTGTGTTTGGACTCAGGAGACTCTTTGTAAGGGCAGCTGAAAGACACTGGTCCCTGATGCTTCAATAAAGGACTTTAAACTGACATCAGAGTGTCTCAGAACTCTGGGGATTGCTGTCCACGGGGTTGTGACCTTAACGTGAGCTGAGTAATCAATTGTTTCATGTCTTACTTGCCACATCCTGAAACGTGCATGATTGTGCAGAGATTATCCTCCACTTGCTAAAACCCAGTGTAGCACTAACCATTGTTTTTAGCCATGTGAATATGTAAATATCCGCTTATTCTGAATTTGATGTCAGTAACATGTTTCAAATCCTGATCTAGGATGGGGAACCGCACACAGTAAATGTACCTGCTTAACACATGGATGAACTGTAAGAAATCCATACGAGACTCTAAGATGGCACCTGTTCATTTGAATGAAAAACTGCTCGCTGAGTGCATCAGCCAAAAAAGTGTTTAGCTCCTGGGTCTGCAATGCAAGAATTGCAGCATAAAGTGCTTTACAAGAAAAACGTGCTTCATATACAAAAAAGACAGAGAATGAATGTAAAACAGAGAAAATGAATGTGAAATAAAATGGAGAGTAAAACCCACTTGATAATGAAAATAAAAATCAGATAAAACTAAGGATGAAAATAGAAGCGTTAAAGGTCTCCAAACTCCTTCTTTACCAAGTACAACTGGTGGCCACTTTGGCCACAATGCCAAGTGGCAGAGCTGTATTCATTTGATTAGTAGCCATGGTTGAACATCAGCATGTTAGCAATATCATTGCAATCATGTTAGCCCGCTGACATTAGCATTTAGCTCAAAGCACCACTTTGCCTACATATAGCCTCAGAGCCCCAAGGCTGAGGGCCCAATTTTAATTTCGCAAGCACAATGACAAGTGCAAAGCAGCAGGTCTTGGGTGCACTGACTATAAGGGCGTCCCCAAGTGCCTGCTAGTTTGTTTTATGCAGCAGTGCAAAGCGCAGCGGGTCTGGATGTAGCGATACAGATCAGAGGGTATGGCGAGTAATACCCGCTCTCAACCAGTCGCATCACTGGTCCCATCGGTCTGAAACAGCTGTGCCATTCACAGTGAGGCATGACAACAACAGCTCAACAAACGGAAGTCAAATTGTTGTGTGGATGGCAGAGTAACACGACGTGACTGACGCACAGGATTTATGCGCTGCAGTGTCTGCAGAATACCAAGTTCTAATAACTGACCAGACTGAAGTGTGTGAAGGTCTGTGTGGTTATTCTGTAGCAGCATGGTGTCATTTGCTCATGATTTAATGAAGGTAAAAGCAGTGGACATGGCGGCACCCTAGCGTGGAACTTCTCAAATCAGTGGCTGCAGATTTATAAACATATCGGCTGTTGCACCACCATGAAAAGAGGGCCGTTAGCATTGCTTTCTTTTTAAGAGCAGGATTGATGGTCCTCTTGTAGCAACCGCTGCCTAATTAGATCATGAATTGTTCTTGTTGTACCCTTTATTCTATTTGCTCTAACAGGCAAATCTAAAAATTAAACTGTAGATCTTTCAATATTAGACCATAAAGAGCCCACTTGCAGTACACACAGCACTCACCGCAGCCTCTGCATTTACTAAGGGTGCTTTAATTTTCTAAGCATTTACAAACAACACCTGCTCTAATACATTTCGACCTGACTCTCCCCAGCCAGTGAGCTGTGTGGTCTGAATGCCTCATTGGCTTTATGATGATTACATTTTCTGAGATAACCTTTTCTTGCTTGCCACAGATGTCAGTAATTTGGGGGGGGCAGTTTGTTCACAACTGCTCAATTCTGTTAATAGTCCAGGCCGTTTGCTATCCATGCTCAGAAATCAATGGTGGGTGAGTGTAAATGAAATCTTCTCCCATCACCACCTCGCATGAATACATACATTGCATGCTGAATTTGAATTGATCCCCTTCTTATGTTCACCACTATTCCTGTCCTCTAATATCTTATTGGCTCTGTTACTGTCTGTTCCCAGTGAGCTAAAAATGGTGTAAGTTGCTTCCTAATGACCTATCCTCTCGTGCATATTTTATGCAATGTTCTCATTCACATTTGAAAAGAGGCTAATTCGCAGCATAAATATTTGATAAGGACCTTTTATATCCCCACCTCCCACGTTTCAATTAACTGCAGAATGTATCTTTGGGCTCACAATTTACAGCTGTGCTATCCACAACGGAAACTATTCCCCTCGTTACCTTTATGTTTGTTATGCTACCATAAAAACAGGCAACACAAAGCATTAGTGAGATTGCATTTCCCATTGATTAACCTTTGAAAGCCTCTTCAAGTCATCCCCGTTGACCACGTTAAGCACACTTCACAGGCCACGAGTAGACTGTTAATTTCTGATGGTTCTGAGTCGAGCGGCCACGGCTTTAAATGTCGTGAGGTGCCGTCACATCTTCCGGCGCCACCTCGCTGAGAGACGGAAGACGCAGGAGGCCACAACACCCCATCAATCAAACTGGGAGTAATCGGACACAGATTGCTGCAAATCACCCAGGAGGATGTGAATCAATGTAAAGCAAAATTAACCCAGGGACAAAAATTGATGAAGATGAAACAACTGGTACAAAATTGGATATGAATTCCAATTATGATAAATTGCATGGCTCAAGGCGTAAAGCCTTGTTTGCTGGCACTGGCTTCTTTGTAGGACGCCAAGTGGAAATCTTCTGCATGAGTTGATAAGGAATACGGAGTGCTCTCTCGGCCAATGAGAAGTAAAACGTATCTGTGTTCACCTTGTAAACTGGATCCCAGTTTTGATTCTCAGAGCGCCCTGTAGGAGCCAGAAGGTAGTCTGATACTGCCGGCCATACTGCGAGCTGGATTATGAAGAAAGCACACAGAGGAAAGCGCCCTCAAACAGACGTGTTTCAGCACCTGTCATTCCCAAAATAACAGTGCTTAAGCCCACCTGAGTCAGTGCATCCACAAAGAACTCAAAAATCAGCTTCACTGGGACACAAAAACTTGTTATTAAAGATGAAGGCTGGCCACAAACATATGCACATGCTTAATTAGTGAATGTACTGAGAATGGCAGGCGGTGAAACATGCCAACCAATGATGACATTATCGGATTTTAGCTGTATTTTAATGAGTGCAGGTACATTTTCATTTCACTGTCATTGTGGCGGCACTGATGCACCAAAGAAGCTTTAACAAAGCATAAACTATATATTTGCAGTTTTTACATACAGTGTGTGCTTAGAATTCACTACTGTGGGCTTCTGCAGCTCCAGGTTCAAATGCTTGCAATAACTTCTTTGTGTTTACCTGATGGGGGCTTCTTGTCGCTGTGCCAAAAACGACAGCTGTGCATCAGGAGCAAAGGTGGAAGCAGTGTCACCTTGTTGTTGAGGCCGCTGTTTGCCTTAACAACTTCATAATGTGTCAATTTCACGTGTGTCGCTGCGCGGCCAAAATATCGCTAAATCAGGTTAAAGCAGGCAGCGTTTGCCTCAACCTAAGCCAACCTCAACAACAGAGGTGGCAGATCGGTCGTAGGAATGTGGTCCTGACAGCACAGGCTGCAGTTCAGATTTAAAGCAATGCCAAACAACTTGTTTTGTGACTTAATTTGGAGCACTTGTTTGCCAACAAATGTTCACAGGTATTATTCCACATGCTGAACAATTTCCACTATATTTTTCCCTCATTTCATTTCATTGTCAGTACTTAGTCAGTCTTTGGATACTTGATGCAGGTTTTCCCAGAAAGCTCTATATTCCTTTCTGATAATGAGAAAATAGTCATTATTAACACGTGACAATTATAATCACTGCCATCTTTTAAAAAGCCAGCATCGGTATAACCCTGACATGCAGTGAATCGCACGAACCGGAAGCCTTGACAGGCGTGTAAAGCCTGAATAGAACCGAGCCATCCTCTCTATCTGCGACAAGCCGCTGAACCCTGACCAGTTTAACTGATCCTTTCTACAGCCGAGTTCTGCCGTGCTCTTATCTGAAGCAGAGTGTTGATGTGACCATGTCATGATAATGAAGTTAGGGCCGCAGAAGCCTGTCTCGGTGACTGAGTGGTCGCCTGAGGGCTTCTGCCTCCACCCTCATTCATCACAGTGATGATAGTTTTCTCTCTCTCTCTCGTTCCCTGTCTTTCCATCTCTCCCTCTCATTTCCCATTCCGAGTCCCTGCATTTGCATTCGTACCCTTTCAGCTGTTCATTAACACTTGATGAATGCTGCTGTGTTAAAAGGTTTCTTTAAAGTCATTTAGTTTGTGAGTCATGAATATTTCCTGCACCCCCGCTCAACCCCCACCACACCCATCATACACGGCTGCAACACGGTTTCTAATGCAGGTCATCTGTCAGACACCCGCTCCTTATTATCTGCTACCTCTGCAGACGTGACGCCGGTCTGTGCACCAGCACCTCCTCTCACCCCCAAGCAACCTGAAACCTTTGAACACGAGCAGACCCAGGAGATTGGTGCGGACTGACATCATGTCACCATAATGTCTCTGTCTGCCCGTCTCTATTTCACCCCACACATGGCGGAGGGATGGCACGGAATCTGATTGGCCACCTCTGGTGCTCCCCCAACCGGAGTCACAGGGTGATAGGTAGTTGGTTTGTCTGTGCTGTATCATGAATGCATTATTGAACAGGCCTACAGGGTACAGGACCAGGGGCCCTTCAATACTTTCACATTACTTTAACATTTAAGTTCATAATCATTTTTTATTTTTGGAAAATGACCACAAAGGGACCAAAAAATGAGAACATAGTGACTCAAGATGAGCACAAAGACCTGCGAAACGAGACCTGTATTCGCTAAAACTGCAAAAAGCAAATTGTCCATTCAACCTTTTCACCTGCTATGGACTATGCTGATGTCATGTATGTGCTTTCTTCTGCCTCCGCCCTCAAACCTCTGGGTGCAGTCTGTCGTTCAGGCCTTCGGTTCATAACTGGGGACGGAGTCACAGCGTGGCGATGTTGTGAGAAAGTTGGGTGGTAGTTGTTAGCAGTCAGAAGAGAACAACACTGCATTCTGTTGGTCTTTAAAGCACTTCTTGGCGAACTACCTGAGCGCCCCTCATGTCGCCTTAACTATAAATCAAGTTTACGCTGCACTTGGTCCCAAGACTGTTTGCTCCTCGAGGATCACCATGTCAGCGCTGGGAAACTGGCTATGAAATACTACGCACCACACAAATGGAAACACCTCCAGAAACTCTTAAAACTACACAAGCTGATCTCTTTCAATTAATTTCCAGCTCTTTTGATGGTGTTGTGAATGTACATGTTTTATTTGAGGTTATGTTATCTCTCATGTTTTGGTGTTTGTATCCTTCGTATACCTCTATTGCTGTCTATGTGTTGCAGTCTTGTTTCATTGTTTTATAGGTATTGTTATTTTATTTTATTTTATTGTATTTCTATGTTGTCATTAGGGTGTCATTGCAGAAGAGAGCTTGCCTTGCCTGTAATGAAAAAAAAGGCATTAAATCTGAGTCTCATTTATACTTTTTACGAATTGTACAAACATGCCCACCTTCTTTATAAGTTTGCCAGAGTTTGCTTCCCCACATCCAAAAGTTTCTACATCTGCCCCTGCCCATACTAGTCATCTCTGCTCTCTCTTTTTCCTGCTATCTACCATTCTTTTTCAATCACTTTCACTGTCATTTTCTTTCCCCCCTCCCTCGCTTTTTTGCCTCTTACTGCTCTTTCTCCTCATATGGCCCGATTTTGCACTTTGCAACTGCCATTAATCTAAAGTACCATCTCTCATGCATTAACCATTGGCCCATATTGGCTCCCATTACATCTGCCATCTCTCATAGAGGAAGCGCTGAGGTGTTAGAAGACAGACTGAGTGCAGGGGCCTGACGCTTTTTCAACAGCCGCGAGAAGGCAAACCATCTTGTGCTTATTTACATCCTGCTCAGTCATCCCTTTAGCAAAAGTTAGCACTTTACAACGGGAGGTTTCACATTAGCAGCAACAAAGGAACAAGATGAAACACGCGCTGTCACGAGCTTAACGACTCGTATGCTAATTGTGATTGGTTGATTTGCTGCCAGATGGAATAACGATTGAGGCACCAAGGCTTTTTGATGATGGGAACATGAATGTTGGGACATAATCGCATCGAAAATGACCTTTGCCACCCTTCTGCACCTGTTGCCTCTCTAATTGGCAAAGTGTTTTGATGGTTCACTGAGTGAAAATCATTCAAGTCATATACTTGCGCTGTCAGTGTAATATTAGCAGATAAAGGCAAATGTTAACTTGCTGCAGTCTTATCTTCAGTGTCGGAGGTTTATCACATAGCTTTACTGTCAAAAACATTCAACCTCTAAAATATGTGTGAATTTCTCTCTTCAAAGGTAAGGCCATGACCTTAAAATTGAACTGAACTTTTAACGTTAGAAAATAAACCGCCTGAAATTTAAGCTGGAAGCTGTCAAGGTTATAAGTCCTGACGGGTGGGATGGGGTGAAACACGTGAAATAAAGATTGGAGCCTATGCAGTATTTGTGTGTTTTGTTTTGTTTTTCCTTTGTACTCGTCATGACATCTGACGATTAGAGCTCCATTCTGCTCCTGCTGATTTCATTTGCAGCAGATATCTATTAGCCCTGGTTAGGAAATTAAGCCCAGGTGAGTGCCTACATTTTACCCAAATGGCGTGCTGTAATTACTCGTTTAGACACTCTGTCAAATGCTGTGTTTGTGGTTTCCATCAGCCGGATGCTGTTTGTTGGTCACATTACAAAACATCATCTGTGTGGATCTATGCTTTGAGACAGTTTCAGATAGAATCAGATCCTAAGGGCCAAGAGAATTGATGATGATTGTCAGTAGCATGTGACATTCTGGGCAGAATTTAATGTTCGCTAATGCCCGCCCCCAAAACAGCGACTGTCCAGTCATAGCTTAGCAACTGTAACCCGGTACAGCAGGTCTGCCAAGCTTTGATTTCTCCACATGTTCATGCAGTGTGCAAGAGGCTCTAATAAGAGAGAACTCAGCATTTTAAGCCTTCTTTTATTTTTGATAGTGCAGCAGAAGAGAGGCAGGAAAGGGGGCAGAGAGCGGGGATGTCACGCAGCAAAGGGATCCAGGTTGGAATCAAACGTGGGTGGCTGCGGTTCAGACACAGCTTTAGTACACGGGGCGCACGCTGCAGCAGGTGAGCTGTTTTGTTCACAACTGGATGGAAATGGCCAGAAAACTCTGTCATTGCCCATTTAATCAAACTAGTTGTAATGAACAAGAAAGAACATGCTCACATCTGACATACAAAATCATGAAAAAAAATACATCAGTTTTGAGTACTTTTCTGTTGCCAACTCAGTGTGTGTCTATTCCACAGGCAGAGGCTTGTCAGTAGGATGTGGCTGTGACAGGTGATAATACACCAGCCAAACATGCACACTGTCACTGGAATAATACAGCAACCTGTTCAGAAACACCACTCCTACTGCAGCAGTACATAGTAGCACGACTAAAAAAACAGAGAAACACAGTGGAATTCAAAGCCAACTCTAACAGTTTACTCCTTTCAAAATAGAGATTTCTAATTTGTATCATTTTTATGTAATTCTACCTCTTCCTCTGATTTTCTGATATCTAAACATAACTTGTGTAAATAGTATAAAAGATTAGGCATTCGGTTTTGTAAATCATATTTAAGTCCTGTGTCCAAACACTGCTGACACCTTGATGAACGCACTCACAAGAGATTTAAAGCTTTGTTACATTCACACAATGTCTGACAAACTGTTTATGATAAACCATAAAACAACAACAATCAAAATGTCTGCAAGGTCAAACCAGACAAACACATAAAATAGAGTTGTGAAGTGGAAAATAAACAGGGTTTCCCTGCAATACGACTGCAGTGTGGGTGTAGTTACAGGATTTTCTGGTGTGACTGCCTCACTTAACGTGTTGGATTATACCCAGTGAGTTCTGTAAGACGACAAACGACAAACAGAAACACAATGGGGTGAGCTATTGCAACCGAGAAAGACAGCTTTGGCACTCTTTGGTCAACTTTGGATTCCTGCTTCATCAAAACATGTAAAACTTAAATCAGTTTGCAGAAGCATCGCAGTTCCCTAACTGCATCTTTCTGTGTGTGAGAAATAGAGGGGGGCTATGAAATGATGTCTCTATTTTGAGCTCTTGGTGCGCTGCCTTCCTCGCAAGGAGAATGTTTGTTTTCCTTTTGCTACTAAAACAGTCTCTTTGAATCCCCGCAGGACTCAGAGGCCTCCTCTCTTCCAGCCTTGATATTGATGCAATTTGATGTTCACATCTGTGTATCTGTAAGGCATTTTTTTCTCTGGCTGGTTTCTTCAAGCACACTATATACTTCAGTTTCCCTGCTGGAAAGATGATATAATTGGCCTGCATACAGATATGTTTGCATCTTTTTTGCAATAGCCAATCAGGCATCATTAGTATAGGCTACCGGAGAGCTTTCTGTGTGTCTGTGTGCAAGCTGCTCGTTTTCCATCCTACCGTCCTTATTTAGAGGAGCATTGCAGAAGCGTGCCCGTACACATGCATTGTCTAAGACAGAACTGCTAGTAACCCACGGGCAAATGGACAATCAGGAGGAAGACTTTGCAGAGGTTTAGCTGCCACATTACATGTAGTTGGTTCATATTCAAAGTGCATGGTGGACTGTAGGGGTGTAACACAAAGCTGCCATCTGTATTTGTATCTGTTTACTCAGCAACAGTCTGCAGCCATGCTAGTGGCTCCATGAGTCTGCACTTACTTTACTTACTTTGTGCTAAATGTTAGCATGCTAACATGCCAGTGTTTAGCAGGTAGAACGTTTACCATGTTCACCATCATAGCAGTGTTAGCAAGTTGCACCTTCAAAAATATAAAAAGTGCCCATTTTGAATGCACTTTTGAGACACTCCCTAACTTCAGCTGGTCAGTTTGCACCAGCCGAGGAAGGTGGCTGGCGGGAACATCAGTTCAGCTTCACACATCTGGCAAAAAGGAACTGGCTTAATGTCTGAACTCCCCACAGCTCTGTGTTTTTGGCCTTTAGCCAAGTTGTTTACATTTTGACAAATCTAATTCATGAAAAGTCCCGCTGGTTTTGTGGGCTAAGAGTTAGTTTGGCAGTGTACAAACAAAAAAGACCTGGGTTACTTTAGATGGTGACAAAAAAGTCTGAATCTGATAGTTTATTCTCCGTTCTCAGTTCAGATATGCTAACATCACAGATTGTAGCGCGGTGTTTATGATGTCTGTGTGTTTACATGACACTGAGTTAGGACTCTGAGAAAAACTGGTGTGACATTTGTGACATATTGTGACAGTAAAATTTGTATCTGTTCATATTCAGAAATTCCTGTAGTTGATGAACAACATATCCATTCCATGTAATGCACAGCTCATCGTTGCAGGCTGAAGTCTGTCTACAGGGTGAAAGCAAAGCAAACATTCTGGAGATGTTTCCAGTCCATTGGAGGGCAAACCGTCATGCAGACAGCCGACAGCTGAGGAAGACAATTCAGCTGTTCAAAGAAGAAGAAAAAGGCAAACGTGGTGTCTGTGTCTTAATGACAGATTTTCTTCAAGTCATTAAAACTGTGAAGTCATTCAAATGGTGAATTGCATATAATTCTATTTCGAGTTTAAAACATAGAATTGTTTCAGGTTGACTTTCTTACTGAAGTCTTTCTGAAGAGTCCAAATGAGAGAAGATCTCAATTTATGAAATTGTTGATGCACTTATGTTGCCTCCAGTTATTCCTGTGATCGCAAAGCAGCGATCTTAATGAGCTGCACAAAAAAAAATTACTTTGCTCCGGGTTTCACCCCTCAGGCTATGTGCAGGCTGCCCCACCTTGTTGGTGAAGGTTGTCAGAGCTGAAAGCAAACAGAAAAGAATACCTGCAAACACGACTCAGGGCTGACAAAAAAGTCTGCCATTGTAATTTTATTTTTTATATTTGAAATGTAAGACATCAGATCAGCCATAAATAAATGGCAGACTGACATCTTATACTGATATTGCACATACTGTGCATTATTCCTATTGTATACATGTATGTATACACATGCATGTGTATGTATGTATATAAGGACCTCTATGTAAATAATTATAAATAGATATTATTTTACTCTATTTAATTAAAATGTTAGCATATACTGTATGTTCTGAAAGGGCTACAAACTGGCACTTCATTGGTAACTTCATTGGTGACCCTGTGTTGATTTGTGATGCACATGTCCCTGTAAATATTTGCACTATATATATATATATAATTACCAAATGAAAGTCCAACATTCAATTTTCTTTTCAGCTCTGCTTTTGGTGTCTGTTCAGCTGCAAAATGTTCCACCATGTTCACCAGCTAGCCGCCTACTTTGTCTGCCTGTCGTTTGGTGTTGGGCGGGTAGCAGGGATGCTACAGGTGCACCGTGGGGTCATGTATGTCACTAGGGGCAGCCTCTCTCACATATATTCAATAATCTGACCCATTATTAATATAGAAACTTTAACCCCTTAATGCTGATTGTCACGAATTTGCATCATACCGCTTTAATCCACATTGCAGCCGAATCGTGCATGCAACAAACTCCTCTTAATTTAGGATCTATTTGAAAGCAAAAACACAAAGAATTATTTTTTTAATATAATTCTAAATAAATTCAGGCGTCAAGGGGTCAATTACGACAGCTTTACATTTTAACATTAGGAAATTGTTACTGTGGTAATCAAGTCAAGTGACTAAACTTATGCTTCTGTATTATAACAGAAATTCTTTTCTTAAACCGTCTGACCTATGGCTGATCTTCTGATAAAATGTTTCATATATCTGACCTTTAAGCTAGAACTTTGTGTCATTACAAACCTTTCTGCGAGGTAAAAAGGTATTTAAAAGTCGATCCTTTGGACAGGATAAGTCTGTAAACTCTGGACCCTCGATGCCTTCCCTTCTAGTCCATGAGGTCACGGCAACAGATTATTTTTCAATCCACATATTTTTAGAACAGATAGACTGAAGCCGGGGAGACGTGAACTCCGCAACGACCAGTCTGTGAATTGATGTGGTCCCTCCCTTTAAGAGGTACCTGTGTGAGTCCCTGTGATGCTCTGCAAACATATTGAATTTGTTGATGAGCACCAGGGCCTCTAATGAAAATTAAATAGCCCCTCAAGTGTTTATAGGTCTGGAATAAATTAAATCTTGTCCCAACAATTCACTCTTGTTCTGTTTCTGTTTTGAGACAGGGGGGCAGAAGCTGATTAAACAGACAAAGAAAATTCTTGCTTGATGACAATGAAGCTCATCTCATCTAAAAGTAATCTCTTTTATTCTCTCCCTCAGAGACCCAACCCCTTCTTACTGCCCCATCACTCCTCCTTCCTTCTATCCTTCATCCTCCCTTCCCGGTTTTGCTCTCGCTCTTACCTCTTCAGTTTTAATACCAATTCTCGGAGGCCTGACTGTGCATATAACCCTCCGTGGCTTGATAAGCCCCTGATAAGCAGTCTGTCTCCTCTCCCCGAGGACCCGGGGTTTGAGTTTCTCTTTCTGACCTCTCTTTGAGGTCCAGGTTTCTTCCCTGTGGAGGAGTCAGACCCAAAGCTCTCATCCGGTGACCCGTCCGAGAGAGCCGCACAGAGCTGACAGGATCAAAAGCAAAGGCATGGAGCTCAGGGAATAGAGAGCTCTGTACATGCTCAGACTAGAGAGGAGGGATGAGGCTCCCAGACTTTTCATGTGGCCCTCTCTCTCTCTCTCTCTCCCTCTTTCTTATTGTGGGTGATTGTTACTACATGTCCGGTCGGACGTGTTGCTGCATACAAATGCGTGCTCACTGCGGCTTTGTATTTTTCCTTTGCTGACGTTCCCTGGCAGAGGTGTGATGTGCTGACCACAAGATGTTAGTAGGTAGATGTAAACAGAAGCACTGAACCGGAAAGAGAGGTGGACATGTTTTCCCACAAGACAAAACAACTAATCACATGATATTGTGGACAGGTTCCATCGGATCCCACAGCTGCTGCGGGAAGAATCACACTCTGACAAAGGCAGGGTGCACTTGAGAAGTTGAAGTCAGTGCAACATCTTCTGTTTCTTTACTCTCACAAAATCTACACATAGGGTGAGTTCACCCAAAATACAGACATGTGTTTTCATGTGTTTTCTGTATCTCTGTATCTAGTCTTGTGGATTGTTTGGCTGTATGCGTCGAGGTTCTGAGATAATCCGGGTCTGATATATCTGCTGCCAACCCAACACAATGGGGGTGAAAGGAATTTTGTTCATTGATCTCTAAGCCCTGAAAAATTACAAGTCTCGTCGTAAGAGGCTGCACAGTAAGAGGTACAATGGCGCTTTGAGCTAAATGCTAACATGCTCACAGTGATTCTAATATGCTCATGTTTAGCAGGCATATGCTAATGTAAACAATGCTAACATTTGTTAATTTTGCACTAAACACAAAGTACAGCCGAGCCAGTGTCATTAGTTTTGCAAGTATTTGGTAATATACAAAAACTAAAGCATTGGACTTTGTCAGGAAGTGGGGACTTAGGGGAACTATGGGTTGAACCCAGATGCAGACTCAAGGGAACACTTGATTCAAATTAACAAATTTATTATACACAAAGAAAACCAAAACTCGTGGAACTATGACAAAAGACACACTAGGGTAAAAGGGTTCACACAACACTGACGTAACACCGGGAATGACAACACATGAACACAAGACACAACGGAGCTAGGGACTAAGAACAACTACCAATATAAAATAAAGAACAGAAAACGCTCCCAAAGGAGGAAGAAAGAAATGGCTAAGAAAGGCCTGAAGAACCTAACAAAACAACAGAAACAAAAATTACTCCTGAAGAATCGGAGGAAAATATCAATACTAAGAAATAAAAAAAAAACCAAAGAACAATCTGACAAAGAACTGAAAATCCGCTATCAAGCGGTAACAAAACAACAAAACTAGACTATAGAAAATACAATAAAAGGAAAACTCGCAGGGAACACGGCACGGACATGAACACAGACAAACCAAGAGATAACTCAGACATGAACGGAGACACGGACATGAACAAGGACAACGCAACAAAAACACTCACTGAGGGACTATGGCTAGACTTTCTATGAGAACGCAGACAGCAGGGTGACGCAGACAAACATTTGCACAAAGGCAGTCAAAGCAAGAACACTCACATGAAACACGGCACAGACAAGAACAAAGAAGCGCAACGAAGAACACATCATGTGTGAAACACATCAGACAATCACAAGGACAGGAAAACACAGGAAGTAAAGTAAACCAAGAAACATTACATAAAACAGGATGTGACAAAACCCAGACAAAGACAACACACAAGGGGAAACTTTAACAAAAAAACGGTGCGCAGAGCACGGGTCATGACAGACTTGAAGTTTTGAGTTCACTAAAGTTATTCTAATTCTTCCTCGGGGCATCATGAATGTCTGTGTAAAATTTCATGGCATCCAATAGTTGTTCAGGATAAGTGGTTCAGTGTGGACCAGTGGACAAACCAGCCAACCAATCAACCAACACTGCCATTCTTACAGCTGTGCTGCTACTGTGGCTAAAAATCAGCTTGCTTTGCCAGTGAACACTGTCCTGCTAATTCAGGAAAATCTGCTGACCTCTGCATGGATATTGCATGAACACAATTTGAAGCAGAAGAAACAGAAAACTGTTGACAGTGAGACTGAGGACTATATCCGGAGTAAGTAAGTAGAGATCACTTTTCGATATGATTTAATTCCTTTTACCTCCATTACATTAGGAAACCTCAAATGCTCATTCCTCAACACAGAATAACAAAAATGAAGTTTGGTGCCTCCAAATAGGAAATAATGAGGAAATGGGGGGCCTCAATACTAAATATCATTGTACATATTTTACATTCATGTGATAATTAATGAGTTGGTTGACTGAACTATCTACATATTTAGATAGATATCTCGAGATATGTGACAAAATCTGCTTTTTTTGGGAGAGAGGACCCTTTAACACAGCAAATCTGAACTGCCATGTTCCTTCCAGCTGGATTTATTCACATTCAGGACACCTGCAGCCGCACAGCATGTAATTCTTTAAAAACACTTAAAAATACCTCGTCAGAGGAAGCTTCACGACCAGTTCCTGGCTCTGTTATTATCATTCCTGAAATATGACAAGATTAAATCTGGATTCAAAGGAGATAATTTTCTACTCCCACTAGCAACCCACAATCTCCTTTTTTTAGAGGCCTGTCACCTGAAGAAGAGATCTTACTGTGAGAAACAAGTTATTTTTAAATCATAAATTATACTTGTGCTCAGTGGCCTCTGGAGATTTTTTCCCTTTTCCTTCTCTGACATGTATGAGTTTACCCACTGTTTTGTATTAGTCCTGCTCGGTTTGTATGGGACTACTCAAAATGTTGACCTGATCGTGGCCCTAAATGAAAAGTCAGAGGACCCCCAGTTTAACCTGAGGGGAATATGAAGGTCTGTATCAAGTTTCATGGTGATCCATCCAATAGCTGTTGAGACATTTCCCCTCAGAACCACGAAGGTTAACCTCCTGGTGGTGCTAGAGGAAAACTCAGAGGATCACCAAAGTCAGTAGAAATTAGCATTTGGGGGCCATAAATGTCTATACAAATTAGTTAATTCATCAACCAGTGCCACTCTCTCACTAAAATGTTTATCGCTTTGTACACATTTTTTTTATTTTGAATTTGTCTTCAATTAACAGTAAAGTGAAACCAAAGAGGACCTTCAGATATTTTTCCTGTCTCTGCTCTGTGTAGCACAACACCTTCACAGCAGCACTGCGGTGCTGTTTGAATCTCACGATGCGTTTGAGCTGCTGTTGACGCACGCTCTCATGACAAGGTCTTCCGTGCCTCTGCAGACAATACGGTTGTGGCATCCAGGAGATAGGGCCTGGCAGGGACTTGCTCGACCGAACTCTGTTGATCACCAGCAGCGAAAAAGCAGATAAGAAGTGACAACACAGTCTCCGAGATAACACGGGCTGGATTTAGGTGACAGTAACAAAGGCTCGGGGCGGTTTTCTTTTTTAAGTTTCAAGAGAAAGAACATTAAAAACAACATCAAAGGTCAGAAGATGAAATGCCAGTGTTAGCTGTGTGTGTGTGTGGGGGGGGGGGCTTCACCAAACCCAGGCACAAAATGCAAACGTAACAGATAGTGTCTCTAAAAAACATCAGATCAATTATTCATAAACAGAAGAAAATACAACTGGAGACGTACTTAGAGTGAAATGGAAGCCAGAGTCTCAAACTATCCGAGCTAAATTCAGACACTAGAGTCAAACTGAACGCAGTCTAAGACGAGGAGGAATTACAGTGCACGATATTTGCAAAGATCATATCAAGACTATAGCAAGATCTACTATAATCTACAATATATACTTTTTTATGAAATCTGAACATCATAAAAAGAAGCTTGTTATTGTAGAAAAACTCGTCTTTGTCCTTGCTCTCATAGCAGCTTGAGGAAAAATCAGCTGAGTTAACAATAAATCTGCTCGAGTAAAACGTTTCAGAAATCTATTCACTTCTGCCATTCTGAGGAAAAATACTCTCCAAGATGGGCAGAGCTCCTGCTGGGATTTTCAGCATCAATGGGACAATATGTTCCAGCTCTGACCCTAATTACCGGGTTCCTGGTACTGCACATAACTACTGACCAACCAGTGAGCAATATATACTGGACACTTAACTGCTGAAAGGTGAGCATTATGACAAAGATGGAGAAATTAGCGGGATTCATGCCTCTTCAGGTCTGCTGCTGGATGTTCTAGTGACATGGATAGCAACATGAGTGGTCATAACTGGACAGCACTTTAATAGCAATAGTATAATGCAGTATAAAAAAATCCTCAACATAGCCTGTCATGATAGGAAAACTGTCTTTAAAGCAGCACTCATCAAGATTTTTAGACTAACAATGGATGAAAAAACGATATGTGACCAATGATTATATGTGATTCACCTGGAGAATTATCAGCTAAATCCATCCAACCTGTCAACTCACTGTCACTTACGTCACTTATAAAATATACATGTCAACCAAATGTCACAAAAAGAAAGACAGACATTAAAAACATAACTTGAATGAATGTTACATACGCTTTAATTTATTTGATGATAATTTTCTTTTTCTGTTCCTAGTGTATATTCTACTTGTCTCATTTTTAGCTAGTGCTTAAGTCCTATTTAGGCCTAATTCATCACAGTAATAAGTGTAACTGTGGTTATTTAAAATATTAGCCGACAAGTGAAAATTTAATTAAAAAGAAAAAACGAAGCAAAAAAGAACAGAAATTGAAAACGAACCCTGCAGCTTCAGAGAGATGACAACTGTCTACTGTACTCAGGCAGACTTCCAAGTGGAGGCAGGTCAAAGGGGTGGAGAGTGCAGATGTACACTGTGTGCATTTGAATGTGGCATACTTCTGTAGCAACATCATGGAGAAGAAGCTATTACTAAATGATGATAACTCAAGGTCCACATACTAGTTTTCCAGCTTTGGAGCTCGGCATGTAGCTAATGAGACCTTGAGATAAGACCTAACATATAATTTACCATTATAATTTATATATGCTGTAGGACTCCTAATCATTTTTTCAATGAAAAATAGTATAAGTATTGGACAAATTACAATTTTTTACCAGATGGACGTGAATGTGTGTATCGTTTTTCATGGTAGTACCCATCCAACAGTAGTACATTTCACTCAAAACCACATGCATGGTGGCTTTACAGGAAAAGTCAGGGATCACCAGAGTCATTAGGGTTCATCTTCTGAGCACCATGAATATATATGTACAAAATGTTATTGCAATCCATCTAATCGTTGTGGAGATATTCCCCAGAGCCATGCTGCAACCATTAGAATGAGAAACTGCTTTAATTCACACAAAGCAGTCCCTGATGTTATATTACCCATAGAGGAGATGGAGTTAGATGATTGGCAAAGAGAGAGAGTTGAGATCACATTTAACTAGAGCCTGTATGTCATCGCCTCAAATGCCCCTGCGCCCCATCAAGGCGTTCACTCGTTCTTAGTGTCAACCGGAACGTCACACGGCAGCACCAGTGATGACTTGAGTGCGCGTCTCCCTGCCTTAGCTAATTAACACACCAGGGATGCATGAACACACACACATTCAGCGACCCGGTTTAGTGTGATGCTGCGGTTGCCGCAGCCGAGCGTTACCACGGGGCCGTCCATGAATAATGGTGCAGCGGTGAGTCGCTCCATTTTGTCCTGACCCCTCAGATTAACTGATTCCAGATCAAGTCTCCAGAAACCGACATCAGCTATAGTAGGTTTCCAGTTGTCTCGTGGGTGTATTGGGACTTGCAGCATGAAAGCCATTGCTGTCTGATACCTCCTTTGTAAAGAGAACAGGAAACTATTACGTTTGGCAGAACAGAAAAGTTCATCTACACCCTCACCCCCTTTTGCCCTGCCTCCACTTGGAAGTCTGCCTGAGCCTTTATATACCAAGCGAAGGATAAATACAAACACACATCGTGGCGGCACGGGGACCCACACGTGCAATGTTTCACTGGATACTGTACATGCACAATGAAGCTGGAACGATTTCTCCTTCTTTTGGAACACCTGGCAGGTTAAGTGCCTTGAGGCAGGTTAAGTGCCTTAAGAAATTACACAGTTGCTGACGGAAGAGAGAGCAATGCTTCTCACTCAAAGGCAAAAAAAAAAAAAAAAAGACACACACGCACACACAGTTTCATGGCCGGTGTAGAGATTTCACCAACACTGTGTAGTATTTGATCAGCAGCAGTATAAGCCTGTGGATTGGGAGTGCTGTGATGCTTTATCAAAAACAAAGTGCTGCCTTGTAGGCTAACTGTTTTTTGCTGCTAATGTTGCCAGCTAACATGCGCCTAATCAAATTCACAAACAAGCTGTTGTGCAGAAAGTACAACGTCTTTGAAGAGAAGCTTCACACCAGCTGAAATCCTTCCCTTCAAGGTGGGGTCAGCACACTGCGGCGTCAACGTGGCATCAGGTGCAACAAAGCACACAGCGCACAACCAGAGATGCAGCAGACTCGAAACCTTAGAAAAGAGCAGGCGTAGAGCATTGCTTCTCAGCCCAGTGCAGTAACTTGCGGCACTATCTCGTGTCATCAGATTTTAAGTTGATATTGGGCGAAAATGTTAGCAATCCTTTTACACATCCAGCTGGATACAGAGCAGCAGTGTCATTCATTTTGAGCCATGTTTCTGGCCACCTGGTGAATGTAAGTCCAATGTTCACTCCCCTTTTAGCTCCGTTTATTCTCCACCAACACATGAGAGGAATATCTGGTTCTTTATGGCAGCTTAACTGCTCCACTGCAATCAGGTGAAATGTTAAAATATATATATATATATATATATATATATATATATACACACTCACATATGTTTATATACGTGTGTGTGTTGAGTAATAATTATTTGTGTTAATCACTAAAAGCATGTGTCATGTGATCTATCCATCTAAACGATATTGATTATAGCCGCTGCAAGAAGCTCTTTAATGAGAGTGACATATTTTTTTATCCTTGTGAAAAATGTTGTTCTCTGCATCTATCAAAAAAAAATTGAGTGAATACATCATGCTTGAGATTGTTTTCACTGTCCTTAGATTTCAGATTTTTCTTCCAATTCAATTGTGTGTTGCCAGACACATGAGGACATCTTTGTGTTTGTCACTGCTCAATCATCAAAGTCTTACTGCAGTCTTAAAATATATCCAAATTTTAGTTATATACGATAAATGCCTCTTAATTACAGGAGGAGGAAATAATATTAATGATGAAGTTCAAGCTGAGATAACATGAGATACGAAGATCAAACTGTGCAGCATTAACTGGCTCTGAGTTTGAAACACAGCTCTTTTTCCTATTCAAGGTTGCCAGTTAACTGACTTATTGTTCTGCCAGAAAACATCACCTAAGAGATTCAGTTCTGTTTCCAGAGCAGCTCTGCATTTGAAAAATATTTCCATTGATCAATCTGATCAGCAAATCGCCCATCAAAGTGGCAACACACAGTGGCTCCATTAAATGGAGCTTTTCCACTGACTAATTACAAAGCAGTCATGGTGAAAAAGAACCTGCAATTCACACATTGCTCACAAGTTACTCCACAGTCATTTAGCACAATTTCCTTTGCACATAAATCCACTGAGTGCAATCTCCGAACTCAGTGACGGAGCTGCAGTCCGAAGGAAAGTGACAAGTATTTCTTGCAAACATATATGAGGCATTCATCACACAAATCAGGAACAACACTGTCGAGCTCAGTGGGAGAATCAGACACAGCAATCCTTTCATTCCCTTTCAGCCCTCTCTGAACTAATGAAGAGTTATTACTGAGGTTAGTCGACCACAGGAAAACCCTGTCGCTGTCTCTCTCGCTGTGGAATTAAAGTTAATTGACTGTACCGGGGATTAGGTGTAGGCCAGAACCAAATCAGTCTGCCGTTTGAGGTGCAAAGTCATCCCACATCCTCAAATTGAAGTATTACTTTCAAACCGTGCAACATCACTGTCCTCTATATTTTTGTCACTTTTAACAACTCCTGGTGGCAATGATGCAGCTACAGTGTGTGTTTTTTTTCCGTGGTGCAGCTCAAAGTGAGCTTACAGTCCACAAAATCCTTGACTTTTTTATTCCAAACCTTTCCCTAAGGATGATAATTCCACGCTCACACTCAGACTGTAATAATCAATAACTCATTCCAGCTTGGTGTTTTATGCCCCGGTGTCATGCTGCCAACTGCTCTGCGACTGATAAAAGACTGCTGAATTAAGACATACATGCAGTCAGTTGAAAGAGAGCAGCACATGTATATTTTTGATGATTAGCAGGGAAACTGTGTCACATGAAAACTGCAGATTTGATGTTTTCCTTTGTTTGAACGCACGAGCTGAGGCCTAAACTAGGGTGAAAGACCTGAAGTGAGACCATAAATTAACCCAAATTAATGCTGAATGCTGTTTTCATGCATATATAACAATATATTCAAATGGAAAAAAAGATAATATTAGCAGTTAACTACATCTAGCTGCTAAACACCCAGAAGGAAGTAAATATTGCCCTTACTTCCTGTTTTATTCGTGTGGTAGCCAGAGCAACAGTGATGTTGCTTGGTGCCTGTTGGATGTGTCAGCAGACGGTTGTTTGCCAGCACATTAGCTATAACTACTTTATAGGGCAATGATGTGTCAGAGCTGTGGGTTTGTCAGCTTGTTGTTGAGTTTCTGCGCCCCCTAGTAGACACAAAATGTATCAATTAATCTTTACATTATTAGAAAAAAAATAATAGAGGACACCATTAGTGGGATTTGCTCATTACAGGCCTCTAAAATGCAATTCCACTCATTTATCAGGTGTTTTGTGATTTTCTTTTCAGTTAATGTAGAGATTATTATCACAAACATACAGGATCAGACCTAAGAGATGCATGGTGTTTAAGACATGGAGCCAACCCAGTCAAATCCTCAATGGTGTCTGAGTGACTTAGCACCTGTAAGCTTCTGTCACTCCCACCATAAGGCTGCCATTACTCTATCATCAGGTCTCCAGACCCATAGTTATGACTATTTATGGCCTAAACATTCCAACCTTTGATTTTTAAAATGTAAATATTACTGTCGGCCACGACCAGTTAGAGCTTCTGAAGGAGGATGGAGACCACGTTGAAGGCGAAGTTTTTTGCCGACAGTCAACATGACCCCACAGAATGCACCTGCTTTCAGGTTCCCGTCTGTCAAAGCATTAGCCTTCAGGGAATAAAGTTCATTTCCTCACATCAGCCTCCCATGCTCTATTGTTGAATTATTTCTGCAGACTGAGAACTGTGAGAGCAGCGAGCTTTTGCAAACTTCTTACTTCCCCCAGTGCTGACAGAGCAGAACCAGAACAGTCTGGACTGATATGGGATTTTCAAGACACACTTCTCGTGTGTTTAGACTGCTTTTGAAGATCGTTAAACGCTTTGACCCTTGAAAATATTTTGTTTTTCATGCAGTATTATTGCTGTCATAGGAAACCCACTGAAACGCCCTGCAGACCACATGCACAGTTCTACCACAGTAATATGTCGAGTTTACAGCTTTACAGCTCCTGAGACAGTTCACACATATTTGGGGGTTTGACAATAGCTTGGATAAGGTGTTAAGTGAGATTATCAAATTAACTGAAATTTCATTGCAGGTTTTTCAAGACTTTAAACCTGATATACGTTTTTTTCTGTTTTCTTGGGGCCAGCTAGCGACTCTCTTTCAGCTGCATCCGTACTAGCTCCTGAGAAACATATCTGGCTCTTTAGCTGCTAAACGACTACATGAGAGCGCTGAGAGAAACAGTAGAGTTGGCAGACAGTTGAACAATGAGCTGAAATTCTCTATAAGTTGCAGATTCAGGTGATAATTCACTGCGGGTTCATCAGTGTGATTGACACCTGTCATTGTTTCCAGGTGAGCTGCTAGAGCAAACCCTCAAGGTGAATTACATGTAATTAAGGAGCAATCCATATTGCCATATTGTAGCCTGTTAATCAGCAATATAAGTTTATACTAACAGAAATATATTGACATGCTTTGGCTGCCTGGAGTGATCCCACCTATCTTCTCATCCTCGAGTCAGGTCTGAGTGTCGCTGTGTGTTGAAGGCACTGTTCAGTCTACAGGTTTTCAATAAGTAATGTTCCTGGTGCATTGATGGGCCACATTTGGGCTTTTTGAAACAAGAGTGTGAACTCTGCAGCGACCTCCTGTTTCATCACTCTGAATCATTCATTATTCTTTTCCGAGCAAAGAGCTGCAGGAGGCTCGGCTGCGTCGAGGAGATGGATCGGATTTGAGTCGGTCAGCCGTGTGTTTTAACAGCGCCTCGCTTCTTGACAGTCAGCTGTAAGAAACATGAGGATCAAAGCGGGAGAAGCACTGGAACATAAATGAGTATCGACTCTGCAGAAAGCCAATAACAAAGACTAAGCTTATCGTGACAATCTGTCATTTTCACACATCAGCCTCTGCAGCGTTGAGAAGGAAATCTCTCGCTCGGCTGACAATCACACTGTTCGTTAACCTGTGACAAAATGTGTTGCCGCTTCCTGTATATCATTAGCATTAAGCTGAAATCCTTAGGGAGGGCTCGGCTGTTTGTTGCTGTGAGCTTATACATTATTGCTCGTCCTGTTAAATAAACCGGCTCGGATTATCCTGGCAGTCAAAGACAACGTGCCGGCTGCTCCAGCAACAATCTCGACGAACGAGCCTGCTCATCAGGAGCACTACAATGTTTGCTCTAGATGGCAGAGACATAGAGGCATCTGACCAGCACTGAAAACAAAAGTTAGAACTCCCACAACTGAAAAAGTATTCATTGCTAATAGCAATTTGATAGGTTTTTTATTTTTTTAAGAGATACTGTATCATAATGTATCATGTTTTCCTTCAGTCAAATTTTATTTTGAGTCTTCAAATTTGAAGGAGAAATGGAACAGGAGGAGACCTTTTTCAATAACATGTCTTGCTGTACTTACTGTGCAGAGTTGAAGTCCAACAGCAGTCAGAAATAGCCAAAATAGTCAGAATTTAGCTCTTCTATACTCCATCTATCCCCTCTGAGTGGATACGTGCAACTAAATGAGTGTGACGCACAGAGCTGCCGAGACAGAGCATAGAAAACGGGCAAATACATAAACAGTGTAAAGGTCAGATAGCAGGCATTGCTTTTTCCTTTATGTCCTTTGCATATTTTTTTCTTAATGTGCAGCAAAAACCATTCGGCAGAGCAGGGAAGCTCAGGTCAATAACAGGGTTACTGGAAGTAATAAAACCAGCTGGTGTCCATTTTTGTTCCTGTCCAACCATGCCTTAATAATAGAAAATCTGTAATTTAAAATAATGCAATTGATTCTTGTATCTTATTTATTTATTTAGTTAGTTACTTATCTTTTTGTCCACATTTCCGCCTCGGTCTGCTGCTCCGGCATCCTTGTGGATCGCTTCTGCCCTCTAGTGGAGAGAAATGGAAAAGGGTTTAAAACGTGCTGTTAACCAGGAGCCATTGTGAGCACATTTTGGCTGTGATTAAACTGAGGCTTTATTTGTTTTTTCACTCAATCTTTTTATCCAATTTCTGGTCTGTACTGATGCCCTTTATGACCCTCCATCTATTCCGTATGTGCTGATATTTTTAGCATGGGGAGCCCCCGTGGGGACGGAGAAGCATGTGGGTGGTCCCGTGGGATCTAAATCTGCCTCTCAGCTGTGCTCTGAACATCACTGACCCACAAAGCACAATAATCAACGACCGATTTTGAATTTCTGTTGGCTTACTGTAAAGGTGAAACCAAGAACTGGTTAAGATGAAAAACTCCTTTCCTCCTTTGCATTTCATCCAATTTTATTTACATGCACACGACAAACAAACTAAACCTTAATAATAAATGAGCACACAATTGAACAGATGTATCTGACTGTTTGATTGTGTTGCAATGAAAAGGATTTTTTGTGCTCACCAAAATGGAAATGTTAACAGAACAACGCAGAAGAAAAATGTTCTGCTTCTCACTGTTTTACCTTCATATAATCAAACTGTACAGTGCTACGTGGTTTGTAGGATGGACACCACATCGTGTGACACTTACTATGTTTGGGGTGCTGTTAAATAAATTGTAGGTGGTGGTGAGAAAGCTTCACAAAGATCCTAATTCTTTTTAGGTTACAGTCTTATTCTGATGTCTTCCTTTTTCTTTTCTAAATAATTTCTTTAACTGCGTTCAAATGAACACCCAGCAGATGGACTGCTTCTCGCTGAAGACCTAAACACATCTTTCGCATCAGTTTATATTTGTTGCATTCTGCTTGTCTGTCATTTCATATCATTTGAATATTCAGTGCCATCTGTTTTAACCTCTGTTCTATACATCCATCTGTCTGTCTCTGCACCAGTGACTGACTTCGTAAACCCGATTCAAGGAGCATTTGCTCACTCTGAGAGGAATTATTTATGCGGCAGTGTTGATGCTGATATTTAATTACATCCTATGGCAAAAACAGTGAAGTGCAAAACTTTAACATGGGAATAGCTGAACTGGCTTTGAAAAAAAAATGGTTTATTACATTGTTAAAAACAGCTGCTGTGTCTAACTTTGTGGTTTGGCAGCTTTGGTTTCTAACGACCTTTCTGTCAGTGTTTACTGTCTGTGGTGAAACCACAAGAGGTCACTGTTGAACAATTCATGGAACAGCTGTGTCCTTCTGTGAAGGCATCTGTATGTGGTACGGCTAAAGCAAATATTACATCGCAAAGTGTTGTTTTGTTGTGCTGATGTCTGCTCTGGGAGACGGGTAGACATGGAAACGTTTAATGTGCCGCGTTTGGACAGCGTAAGACATGAACGTGCATACAGTAACCTTGCAAAGGTTACTTAGATATAAATCAAACAAGCCATTTTGTCATTTTCTAACCTTACATTAGGCAAGCAGACAAATTATATGCTTGAGTTTGGCTCAAACTTTTGGGCAAATATCATAGACTGTGTAAAACATGGAGGTAGTCTACTTAGCGACAGTGGCTCCAGTCATCTTGGCAGTGCCTGACTCCACCAAACTCACGGCTAATCCAAATATGTCCAAAGAGGTGGAGTGTGGGTGGAGCTGAATGAAGCCTGTAGAGTGGTGAGGCTGGTGAGTTACGTAAAATTTCACCCCTGTGCAGCTGTATTGAGCAGGGAAATTAGCTATAGAGACCGATAGCATTTTTTACTCCAGGCTGTAAACATGTTGATTTCTTAATATGGGGGTCTATGGGGACTGCCTTGCTTTTGCAACCAGCTTCAAGTGGCCATTCGATGGCATTTTTTGGCACTTCCAAATTTTTCATTCAGCCATGTGGCTGTTCATTTGAGTGTAGTCGACAGCGTCAGATTGAATTCAGGAATGCACCCATGGTTGCCGTACACTTCATCAAAATGCTGTTATTCGCTGCAATAATGTTTTCAAAAGTTTTCACTTGCAGCCAGCTAAAATTGACTCTTTGCAACATCCCTGGTTGGAGCACACATCTTTGTTGCATTTCTTTCTCCATCGCCCCCGCCACCTCATGATATTCTTTGCATATACATAAAAATACAATGTGTCAGCACAAAAAAATATCCAGTATCTGCAACTTCTGTGTGAACTACAGGCGCACCAAAACCCACATCAGTCGACCACCACCGCACATCTCTGTCTCCTTCTGCTTTGTCAGCCATGGAGGAGGACGGCAAAGGACACAGAAAGAAATCGTTCAACAGTTTATAGCAACAAATTAACTTCATCTTCCAATGCTAAGTGCTTTGAGACGCAGGAGAACAAAGGCAAATAACTGTGTCATTTTCTCAGATATCAGATTTAACTTTGACGTCTGAGGGGGAAAAATATCTACCAGCTGTACACAAATTTCTGCCTGAGAGTTCATTTGTTGTCTGACTTAGAGATCCCATGATTGAGATGATTGAATATCGTAACAGTTCCTCTTCACAAATTGGTGACTAATGTCCTGACCAATGAGTCAGTGCAATATACAAGTGTTTTCAGTAACACAGACCGTTCAGAACGATCAGTATGAATAACATAAAGCCACATTGAGAAATAAAGAGAAACCCTGCATTGCTTAAGAGCCACTTTTTTTTGGTAAATATTTCCAAACAGGTCAGAATCATTATTTGTTTCTCAGCCTTTTGGCAGGTGCTTTACAAGGCCATTAACAAACAAACATTTGTATTAACTGTGTCTAAGTGAGCCTTAACAGCGACGCGCTTCTTTAATGCAAGCTTAAAGAAACTCAGGTGAGTTTCCGAGTTACAGGTTGTTTTTAATAATAACAATCACACTTTTGATCTAGTTTTGAACTGATCATTTGCTTTGCTTATTTTTCATTTATTTTGTCTCGAGGAGAACGGCCACAGCGGACCAACTGAAATGCAACCTATTTTGTTTGCTCAATCGATTTCTACAAATGATTACCGAGAAGGAAAAAAACAAATAAACCCTTACAGGAATACTCGTCTTTGTCACTGAATGATAAACACAGAAAGGCCTGACAATGCAGAGTCATGAAACCACTGAAACACTAATTTCATTGCATATAAAAATATACCCATTAAAAAGAAAGACTGCTCTCCGTGTTATGTTGTTGTGCCAAGTCGTTTCAGTGATTCACTGAGCTTATCGTGCAATATAAATCATGCTCATACATACACCAATATAAGGTGTTTTCAAGGTTATGTTAAGGATCCAGTTTGTCAAATAAGGTGCTGTGTGAGGCACTTCCCCTTTTTTCTGATCCCGGCGAGCCTGAGATTGTAGCTGGAGGCTGGAACAGACTTGCGTAAATCATTGAGCAATCTGTGCCTGTGAAATCCACAGCTCTCTCTGTGTTTAACGCTGTTTCAGTCTCCAGGTTCCACTTCTACTTGGCGGTTCAGGGTAATGAAGATAAAATGCACTTAATAACCCGAAGCTGCGTGCTATTTTTGTGGATGCATACGCTGACCTTGGTGAAAAGTCAAGGTAAGACCAGGTAGTTGAATCCATTCGCGCTCCTTTTCGTCCAATCATGTCATTTATGGCTAAATGTTTTGTTGTTGTTTTCTTTCATCCCACAGACTGCACACTTGAACAGTTTTTAAAAAGTCGCCTGTATGATTCAAACTTTGACACGACTGGTTTGGAGGCCAGCTACCCAGGTGGAAAACAAGTGAGAGTGGGCTGCAATGTTGGCTACAGTGGCTTTTTCAAACTGATCTGTGTTGAGGGAGCATGGCAGTCCAGAGGCACTAAATGTCAACGTAAGTTTTGGAAATAAATACTTGTCTACCTGCCGTTACAAATGGTAAACACTTGTACATTGTGTTAAATGGACATAGCGTCATGGTTTGAGTGAGTACACAATGACAAAGTATTATTGTTAACTGTATATTATGTGACACAGTGTCAAATAAAATATGGTATGTTATTACTGAATGGAAGAACCACTTCCTGAGCACTATGTGTACTCATATTCTCCCTGATTCTAACATTATAAGCAAGATCATGTGGTCACCCCGGCGACGCCCAGTTTGCAGATTTTCATCTGGACAAGGGAGACGATTTTGTCTTTGGGTCAGAAGTTGTGTATACCTGCCACAAAGGGTATGAAAGTATTTATAATCACCCATGAATACTGTTGTTTCCTGCTGTATCTCTTAATGAAGCGTTTCCTTTCTCAGCTATCAAATGGTCAGTCGCTCAAACCTCCGGCGTTGCATGGCTGAAGGCTGGGACGGTGTCGTTCCAATCTGCGAAGGTAAGAGCTGAAATACGGGATGTTATTCATCATTTTCCTGATGCGTAGAGGAAATGTCTCTGTGTTTATTTCTTTATATATTCCCTCAGAAATATGGAAAAACTTTATTTCTTACCTGCTTATACATGTGAAAGCTTTTTGGTCATCCAATGTATTTTCTTATCATGTTTTTCCCTCCAGCCCAACACTGCCAAGCCATTCATGTGGACAGTAATGTCTTTGTGAATGGGGACCCAGACGAGGCAACCTATGGCAACGTTATTCGATTTGGCTGCAAATCCAACACTGAGGTCATGGATGGGTTGCCAGAGATCTACTGTGATGAAAATGGAAAGTGGAATGGCGAGGCTCCAAAATGCAAAGGTACAGCAGGCTGTCCAAAATGACAACAGGAGGGAAGAAGAAGAATAAGAAAAAAAAATAAAATAAAATTGCAGTTCTTGTACCAGAACAGAAAATCAGCAGAAAATCAGAAAGAAAAAGAAAAAAAATCTGAAAAAATGGAACTAAAGTCAAACTGGTTCGAACCAACAATGACTTCTGTTTTCTAAGTGAGACACTTTGACTCTCACTCAATACTTCCTGCGTTTTAAGGAGGCAGAATCATATTTGCGTTTTTCAGGCATCCTTGCCTTTACTTTGACAGCCGAGATGTGACAGGAAATGAGAAAGAGGAGCGTGCAGATGACGTGCAACAAAGGTCCCCAGCCGCTCTCGAACTGGGAGCGTTACAAACACGTGATCAGCATCTCGAACCATGTCAGATTTTCAAATTCTACAGGAAATGTTGAGTTTCATTGACAGTAGAATTGCTCAGACTGCATTAACCATGAATGGTTACTACCATTACATTTAATCCCATACACAAAATTTGCCTTTTCATGAGCAAATGTGCTTATATTCTCATTTGTGTGCATTCTTCAACAGTGGTAAAATGTACAATACCCCTAATTGAAAATGGTCATGTGCCTGGAGATCAGCAAGAGTATAATGAACACGAAGTCCTGCATTTTGAGTGCAAGTCTAAATACAGACGCACTGAAGACAGACCTTCAAAATGCACAAAAGTTGGCTTGAGAGCGGAGTGGAGCCCCATGCCGTTGTGTGAACGTAAGTATAAGATGAGTAATCCAATTTATTGGTTAAATCACACTGACAAGTTAAAACTGGTGCTTGATGGATCGATGCCAGATTAGTATAACCCTCCTTCTTACAATAAACTAACAGATAATATGCTTAATTTCCCCACAAATGCAGAAATAAAATGTAAACTGCCGGAGCCACTGTCAGGAACCAGGTATCAGCCAAGTTCCAGAAATTTGTTTGAACCTGGTGAAACAGTAGCAGTCACTTGTGGAGAGACGTACTGGATTTCTGAACAACACTTCAGATCAGTAAGGACGGAATGCAAAGAAGACGGACAGTGGACTATCGATCCGGTCTGCAAAGGTAGACAACGACAGATTATGACATTATTTGTGGTTCATGAAACTGTAGCAATGATTATTAATGTAATGTTGATTTATGTAAGAAGTCTTTCTTTTATTCCAGAGGTCATATGCACTCGACAAGACCGATTTGTGACATACTGGGGGTCCTATTGGCCTCCAGTAACATTGGGTCAGTCTGAAAGTTATCGTTGTAGGGATAACTACAAAAGCCCAGATGGCAAAAACAGGGCCACATGCACCAGATATGGGTGGAGTCCAAATCCACTTTGCCAAGGTAATGTGAAGTTAACCTTGTGTCATGACATTCTGTTCACTTTGTTTCCGCAATTGTTAACCTGAGGAAGGAGCGTTTTGTCCTGCTGTCCTGATCTTTTTCCTCTAATGACTGTTTTTCCACCAAAAAGTCCCAGAAACTAAGAGCCTCTAACCTCTGGAACTAAATTAGAAACTGAAAGTCGCTTTTCTACTGCACAGAGTCACCTCATTATACTAGTATTTGATACTGACTGCTACTACTACTTTCCCAGATACAGACATGTTGGGCCTAATGCTGTCCTGTAGACCAAAAAAAAAAAAAATCTGCAAATACTGTTTCATGTTTGCTCACTACTCCACGCCCCTAAACTACGAGGCGGCATCATGTTTACTCCCATACACGCGCCTCGCCCCAGCAGCATCAGGTGGCATATTCATCAAGCAGCTAACAGCCCTTTGCTCACTGCACTTCACTTCACTTACGTTTCAACTGCGGGAACCGGGGTTTAATTTAAGCCTCTCAGCCTTTAGTTTCCACCCACCAAAAGTCTTTGTTCCAGGAGTAATCGATGGTCCAGGAACCTGAATCCTGAATTTCTCTGCTTTCATTCACACAGCAGGCTAGTAGTGGGGTCCCAGCAGTGTAAATATTAAGACTAGAGAGAAACATTTCTTATAGTGTTTACTGACACTTAAACAAATGTGTGGTGGACAACTAGTATTAGACTACTACTCTTAAAAGAGTATTTCCATGCATACCAACAAGTGTGAAAGGAATGTGTACAGTAGTGTATGACTGCATTTTATTTTCTTTTTTCAGAAATAATATGTGAGAGAGAGGATATCCAGAATGCAGTTATCACAGGTGAAGACAAGCAGGTATACAAAAACTGGCAAACAGCCCGTTATCGCTGCAGGGAGGGTTATGATGGAGAAGTTGTCCGAACCTGTACTCAAAGTGGTTGGACCGGGCGATCACAGTGCAGAGGTAAGGAAGTCCAGAACAACAAACTCCTGAAACTCCTGTCTGACTGTTTTAAAGTGAGAACAACAAGGGTGAAACTCCAAACGGCTGCAATTCATTCATTCATTCTGCCTTTATGCTGTATGAAAGCCTTACCCTTCAGGTATTAGGCGTACATCCTTGCAGCGTGCAGTTGAGAACAGCAGATCAGATATATGTTCGACCTTCAGCCGGGAATGTGAAAAACATGCCTTGCTCTAAGCTCAAAGCCATGACACACGCTGATCCTAAGTCAGTACTGTGATTAAATCATGGATACATTGAAACAAAAGGCTTCTGTGGCTCTGATCTTCCCTTTGTGTCCATTTGACACCATATCAAGGTTTCCGAATGACTTCAAGATCAATGCATGTCCTGTAATAGGAAATCGAGTTTTCTAATTATAATTTATGGCATAGGAGTCACTGAATGTGTGGTGTTGCAGTCAAAAGCGATCACCCAGAGCCTAAAAACTGTAATCGCTGTTGTAGCTCTTTGTAAGAGGACAATTTTGAGGGTGATCAATCTAGACAAAATCTGTCAAAAGATTTCTTATATATATATATACACACACACACACACACACACACACATATGCTCATAAAGGGGCCATGTATGTATGTATGTACCAACTCTGATTCCCACATAGCATTCGGTGTACAGACTAACGGTTTTTGATTTGTTTTTTCAGCAATAACTTGCAGAAAACAGTATTATGAGAATGCAGACATTGAAGTGAACAATCAGCTCGAATACAGATACAATGACAAGGTGGAGTATATCTGCAAGAATGGTTATGAGGGACGTTTTAATCTAACCTGTGGGACAAGAGGCTGGATGGGATCTAATCAATGCACACGTAAGAATTTACACCACACAATAAAGTTAAGAGGGCTGTTTCTTCCATCTCTTCATATGTTGTTATTTTTCATGTTGATGCCACAATTAAAGGCTTTTAACAGGCTCGTCCAGGCTTTTCAGCCTTGATAACTGAATAAAACTGATATTAATCTCTGTTAAATGCACATTTTTGCACTTTGATGACTTGACGGATGCCTTTTCATCTTCCATGTTCCCTCATGGGGCCATTCGAGGCAAGCGAGCAAACATTTACACACACAGCGAAGTAATTAAACATGCACATATGGCGTATGTTAGAAGACATACATGAGGATTAGGATGAGGTCAAAGGTGCAGGCGTATTTGTCAAGTCTATACACAAGGCAAACTGAGCATTTCTTGCAGTGTGACCGTTCACAGGTCTAATGGACTCTGGAATGAAAGCAAACTTCTTTGTATTTGTTTGACATGCAGGCAATCTAAAACACAATCCTTAAAGTAGTCATAGAGGACACACGCGGGGTCGCTGATAATCTGATATGCTTGCTCAGCATGAAGCTGTGCTAGCGATCTTTGTGTTTGGCCAGGGGTGTAAACCAGCAGATAAATCAAAAAGATAAAGTACATTCACTGAAAGAAGAATAAAACATTGTCCCATCTACTGTGAAGGAGTTTCGCTTACGTTAACCCCGTTGAGTCTTTTTCACAATGACATCTGTATTTTCCCTAAATCTCAAATCTAACAAAATAATTTCTTTCAAAATATTTGAGCTTCACAGTTTCATTGAATTCGTTTCAGGTATACAGTGTAAAAAACTGGACATCCCCAACGCATACATTACTCGCAATGCCAAGGAAAGTTACAACTACAATGAACGAGTCCAATATGCATGCAGGAACAACGATGCAAACCGTTTTACTGTTACCTGTGATCAACGTGCTTGGACCGGGATTCAGAGCTGCTCAGGTAAGAACATACAGCTACAACCAACACAGTTTAAAGCATAACTACAGCTTGATTGGAGTTTGTCTGTTTTAACAGCAACAGAAAGAAGAAATAAAACAGAAATCTATAATCTATATTATAAACATCAGATTAAAGGGGTGAACTGTTGTTACTTCATGTCCCTCCCATCAAGACAGGCATCTCTGCTATCGAATGCGTCTTGCGAATTTTCAGTCTCCTCTGTTAGCACATGTAAAACGTGTTGTGGCTATCCTTTGACCGATGCTATCTGAATATAACTTCTTTTTTGTGCAGCATGTCCAGAAGCTAAAATTCCAAATGGATTTGCACTCGGCCCATACGATGACACAGTGTACTACACCTGCAAAGAAGGTTATAAGCTCTTCACCAAAGGCTGGTGGCATGAAGCCAAATGTATCGACGGCGAGTGGTCCGGGTTCAAAAAGTGCATCGGTAATTCACCTTTAATGCCTACTTGTAAACAGCATGAAGCAAACTGGCCACAGTGGCTCATCGATGAGCATCGTTAGCCCACTCGTCAGAGAAAACTAAATCCGATATGAGCCGCAGCATATTTGAGAGTCGGCTGTGTGAACAAACTAGGTGTTGGATTGTATATGTTAAAATTAGATTGTTTTGAAGAAGTGACACTTCAGATGCTTATTTTCAATTCAATTATTGCTGATATCATAAACTAACCGTTTCTACTCTTATCCACTCCAGAGAAAAGCAAATGTGGAGAAATTCCTGCGATCCCTAATAGGAAAGTGACATCCGAGCAAATTGTTTATGACGAAAATCAAAGTGTTCAAATCATTTGTAAGGACGGATACCAGGCTACTGTTGACAGCTTAACTTGTCGCCAGGGAAGATGGCGCTCAGAGGGATTAATACTCAAAACGATCTGCAGACGTGAGTCATCTTCATTCTCACTCTACCAAATGTATTTACACAAAGAGTCAAGTGCAATCTAAAACTGCATGTTTTCATCTCTTGCAGCTATTGCCAGTCACTGCAGTCCCCCTCCGAAGGTTGAGAACGCAGTTGTTATGACGCCATATCAGAAGGAATACCTGTCTGACTCCAAAGTGACTTACGAGTGCCGTGATAGGTACATGATGGAGGAAGAACAAACACTTCAATGCAAAGATGGGAAATGGGAGGAGAAGAACATTAAGTGTACACGTACGTACGCCCAAAGGCATTCCCCAACATGGCATTGAGAAATTTGTTCAAAATGTGGTAAAGAAAACACTGTGGATTTTGGCATATTTACCAGTTCACATTACTGAATGGAGTGAGATTTCAGATTTACTTGTTTACAGGCGCACATGTGAGGCAGAGTCCCCACTGGTTTTAGTATGCACAGCCAGGGGAAAGATGTTTTGGAAAGGAATAGATTAATTCATAACGCTGCTAAAACTTGAATTCAGTGAAACACATGAAAAGTCTCATGTGTCATACCAGGCAAACCATCCTGTTCCTTAGGAGTAATGTTCATACTGCTAATATGCTGTGGTTGCATAATTCCAGCCACACCACACTTGGCTTCGACATCAGGAACACACCATGTTCCTTGACTGAAGCCGAGATCTTTCCCTTATTGTTGCCTGAACCGAAACACACACCACACTCAGCATGTGAACCCCGAATGCGGTGTTGAGGTTTTGCGCCAAATTTGTACTACAAATCTTCATTACCCTTGAGGCGGGTTTGGACGACAGTATATATATTTTTTGTATTTTCAGTGTACTGTGACAGGCTCAAGGATGAGAGGCAGACAATGACCTTCATCGCGGATAAAGAAAGATATTTGGAGGGCCATGTCATAGATTATCAATGTATCAGCGGCGGAGTAGAGACTGGCAAAGCAACATGCATCAACGGCTCGTGGGATAAGACAGTGGAATGTGAAGGTAAGGAGCAGTGTAAGTGAAAGCAGGCTGAACAGATTAGCTAGTGTGTGTGTTTTCCTTTAACTTGCAACAAAGAATGCGATGGAGGGTAAACACGCCTTTTTTGTCTATGGGGGGGCTTGAATAGCATCTTTTACGTGTACATTTTTTGATTCAGCAGGAACAGAAAACAGTTTTTCAACACAATATATAGATTTCATTCATGAAAAGTGTTATTATGTCGATGCACCATGGGTTGATATATTGATTGTTGGCAGTTATATGTGTCAGTAGCTGCAGTGCCTTCAAAATTACACAGAATACTAAACAACTGCACTGAACTTCTTATGCTAAACTACAAAATCAGCAAAGGTTTTGATGGCAGTTATCTGGAAAACTGTAGTTAAGTTTTTCATCAGAATGGAAGAGACAAACACTATTTGACTTAATTTAGAGGAAAATCACAGTGTTTACAGCATATGGACCAGGCAACACCACGAGTAAAGAAAATGTGAAAAATAATAAAGAAAAAAGAAAAAATCAAGCATGCCCGGTTAATAACATTCCTCCAAAGAATCACTCAAGACAAAGGCACATTTCCTTTATATTTGTTAGCTCAGATTAAACCGTAATCGCTTGGTTTTATTGCAAAAACGTCGAACTGGATGTTTGCTGCACACCCACTGCATGCTGAGATGTGATACTGAACACATTTTCTCATACAGCTCCCCCTCAGGAACAGTAATGCTGATTTTGTCCAAGGACCAAGGAAGAAAAGAGGACTTTTCTACGATATCAAAGAAAGAAGACTGTATTTTCAGTGTGTCGTATTCATAGTCATGTAGCATCTCATACATAATGCATGGTCCTGATACATATAACCATTGGAAAGGGTAAGGCTGAATGAGTGAATCAAGTATTTGTGTGATAATGTGACCTGAAATCATGAAGCTTTGTCATATTGAATAAAAGAGGAGAAAAGAAAAGGCTTTGTTTGCTGTTTCTTTTTTTATAATGAAGAAATGCTGTATATGGGCACAAAAGTTACTGGGAGGTGCATTTAGAATACAAAACTGCCGTGCCAAGCCAGTATGTCGGTGCAGATTAAATAAATAGTTTTGAAAAGGTGAAAGTGTCGCTTGTTTGTGCAGAGCTTCCTTACAACCACAGAACCAGTCAGTACACATATGGCTTCATTCCTACACACAAACAGAGTTTCAAAAGAGGCTTCAGGCTTTCAGAACATGCCGGGAAGTCCTCTCTGTCAGTCACCTCTCAATAGTGTGGCCCACTTAATAATTCTGAATTTAAGGATTGTCTCCTAAATCACAATTAATTTCCCAGCACCGTTTCTCAGAGGAGGGAACATGCATTAATGAAAAATAAATAGAAAGGCAAAGACAAAGCCTTTGTCAAACTATGAGTACAGGAAATCACAGCAGAAGCAAAATACAGATCAGTCTCTACAGATGTTTTTCTTTTTTTAATTCTGGCTCAACAGCAGAAATAAAAGTTAAACATGAGAGCAGCTTGGAAACATACAAATGTCACTTAATATAATGTGGAAGCTTTATTCTTCATTCTAATCTTTTCATGTCCAGAGTGACAAATTGGCTCTTTAGATCAAACACAGCACAGGTGTCAACCTGTTATAATAATAAGAATAAGAATTATAATTTCTGTTGTGCATTTTAAAAAATATTTAACAAAAAAACACATTTTCTACTATTTATTATGCATATATTACTATATTGTACATTATACCTGCATATTTGGAAATGTGTTTTGAGAAAAGATTTAGAAGAAGACAGCAAACGTATAAGCAGTGTGTTAATTTGATTTCATTCACTTAGCAGGGCTTAACTCACCTACAGGACATAGTTTAACTAAACTGCAGTACTTCACTCTGCTCATGCTTGTATTACAAAATATTTTATCTGGCTTCTGTAACTTCTCACCACACTGACATCCAAGTTTAGGTGAAGTTATGTAAGGGTAAGACTGGGGGGGTTCAGCATGTAGCAGCTTCAGGATGAATGTACAGTAGGTCAATATCATGTCCTCACACTGAGAATCATGGGTGACACATGTTTTGAAGGCTTCAGTGGTGAAATTTCCTGAGCAGCATTGCTCATTTGATGTATTAAGTATGAATCATTCTAGTGCAAAAAAAAAACAGTTCTGCGCTCTCAGTGCTGTTTAATCTAATGCCATCATCGTTCCACTGAATGTTTTTCACAATGGACTTTGTACATTTGCAACAGTGCTCATGCCACATTGAATGTGGTAATCAATACCCGACAGAAAGTGTCTAATCATCACCAAATACGAATAAAACACATATTCAGCATTTAAATTTAAATTCTGCCTTCATCCAAAGTCAGCTCAAGACAGTCATAGAAGAGTCTGTATGTGCCGCATTTAAGATCAATGATTTGTGTTTGCGTTATTGCTGGTGAGTCTCAGATAAACATGGTTTGTCATATTCGAGTATGTAGCTTCCCTGAACAATCCTGTCAGGTCAAATTCAGTGTGATTTTTCATGAACGTTTTCAGCGTTGTTTATGTGAACAGGGCATGCTGTGCGTGTTCCCATGTGTCGTGTTGTGTTCAAGCGGCCTTGTGCAATCCCACTGGGCAGTCCATGTTGTGACCCGTGGTGCACCCTGAGGACCGGAGCTGGGGACAAAAGCACAGGACCTGCGCGGAATAAAAGAGTTTGTCAAAGGAGTCAGCCTCAGTTAGACCCTCGTTTGTCACTGCGCAGCTGCTTGTCGGAATGCGATCGCCTCTAATCCTTTTGTGTCTTCAGCTGTGGGGGAATGTGCAAGTTTCTTTATCGCAGAATGGTAAGACAGACTTTTTTAAATACTCACGTTCTGAAAGAACTCATTCAGTAAAAGGGAGTGGGGTGGCAAAGAGGGGAAACACTGAAAGACTTCAGTTTTAATTGCATGCTTTGATTTGTTGCCCTATTACAGTATGATCCGTGTATATGCGTGGGATGGTTGTCTTGAGTATCACAACATAGTCTCAAACTTTTAGTGTTCGCATGTTTTGATATGAGTCTGAACGCTGCACACAGCTGTTGAGAAGACATGTCCAATGACCTCTTTTTATTTCTCACATGGCTGTTTGTTAGTAACTTGTCCCAAGCTCCCAGACGTTCCTCACGGCCATTTGTCAGAAGAGACCAAACAAGCCGAGTACCAAGCAGGAGATGTGATCCATTTCACCTGTGAAATTGGTTATATATCGGGTCCAACTATCAGATATGTATGCACAAGCACAGGCTGGATTGCAGTCCACAAGGGAAGATGCTTCTGTGAGTGAAACAGCTTTCCGTTTTTACCCTTCATTTTGTTGCACGTTCATCATGTTGCAAATGTGAATCTCTTGAAGCCTGCAATTTTTTATATTTTCAAAATATTCATTACAATTTTAGACTTTTGCTCGACAGTTGAGTGAATGTTTGTTTTTCATTTGGCCTCGACACTGTTCGGTTGGTGAATACTCTTTTTTTTTTTCTTTTCAGTAAAGCCATGTGAACTTCCTGATGAGACTCCCAATGGCTATTATCAAATTATCCACGGTGAAGACTTTGTTTTTGGAACAACTATCAAATACTTCTGTAATGAAGGGTATGTGCAGTATCTTTTTGCTAGTGTGCTATTAGCGATGAGTGTGCATTGAGTTTTTTTGAAATGTCATTCCCATGCCAAATCACCTCTTTCACACTGGCAGGTGCAGCCTGTTATTTATGGTGGGTTGATTTTTTTTTTTTTTTCCCCACCCTTGGCCCCCGAGGACCAGCCCTACTCTGCCTCTGACTGGCTCGTACTCACTGCTTAAAAAGTGCCAGAGCAGATGATGGCAGGCCCGCCAGCTAAGAAAGCTAAAGTAAAGGTTTTGGCCATTCAAACCCTCATGGGCAGAAAAGTGAGGCTCTTTCTTTCAGAAGGATGTGATGAGTTCACTTTCTGTCTTGAAAATGTTGTTTGCCGAACGTCGAGTGTTAAACACCATTTTGAGACAAACACAAGAAAACATTCAAGGATGAGGCAGACGAGGCTAAATCCTTCAAACGGGGCCGTGTCCAGTATGGGAAGCAAGCAAACACCCTCCAAGTCCTTTCTCTCACTGTCCAGCTGCAGGGTGCAGGACAAAATGTTCTGAACACACGAGCGGCTTTTGTCGGAAAGCTTGTAATCTTTTTAAGCAACGTTGCTAACTGCACTTTTCACCACTTGAGACACTTGAGGGATCTGTCCACGCAGCACAGCGTCAACGCTGCTAAAATATGCAAATACATCAGCAGACTGAACACAACTTTATGAATTTCTTGATGAAAATCTACAGCTTTGATGGCTATGAACTGGATTTATCTCTGAAGGACTGGCTGGTAATGCAGCTGACTGAACTGATGAGTTCAACGCTGTGGGTGACAAAGTTAGCGGGGCAGAAACAGCTGGAGCAGGAACAGCTGGAAACCACAGCAGGGCATCTCCACCTGATGGATATCTCAGTTTAGCCGTCTCTGGAACATCGCGTTGGCTTTGCTGACAGTGATCAACCTAACAGTTGACCTCACTGAAGCTTATGTGTGACTTAAAATGACCGAGCTCAAGATAATGGAGTTCAGCAAAGGAAAGCAGGGCCAGGGATCACATTGACTGTTTATTTGCACCACATATGGCTTTGCATAATGGCGCTCTTTGTCCGGGTCTCTTTTTCTCATCTCAGATGAGGTTGCCACTGAAACACTTTGTAAATAAGGGGAATGTCATTGAAAGCAGTATGCTGAAATGGGAAGTGTGAATCTAATTTGTAACCAAAGAGAAATGTTCCTACATGATTGGAATAGATGTGTTTGAGATTTATATCTCGATGTGATGTCATAATTCATGTTAGCCTTAATGCTGATATGACACACTGATTAACAAGAAAATTTAAAAATGTTTAAAATTTAATTTAATTTTTATATCAAAGTTAATATAAAAAGGTTTCCAACCCCTGATATAGACACTTAGGGCCCATCTGAAATTGCATAATAACGTGCTATTGAGTACACTAAAATAGTTTAGTATGTCTGAAACCATGGTATAAATGAATTAGCATGTGAGGTGAATATTTCAGTATGTAAACACTGGACGCTACACAAATATCACACAATGCAATGTGGCATTGATGACAACAATGATGGCTAGAAGCTACATATTAAAAACCCCTTGGAGTAATAGTTGTCCCAAAAGTTTTCCCATAATTTAAGGATTATTGGTGATAAAGGTGCCCATGAGATCCACAACGAGTTTGTCTGTGACTCGCATTTCTTCTTATATATCTTCTTAATGCATGTTCATTGCAGGTATCAAATGGTGAGTAAGGAAGACACCAGGACTTGTTTGCTGGAACAATGGACCAATCGCCTGCCAGTGTGTGATCGTAAGTCTTACCTGCTGCTATCAGCTTTAAAGCTGCAGTGGAAGCTTTTTTATACACATGTACATAAAAACGTTATAAATACGTTTATTTATACATGACATTCTTGGCTTTTTTTTCCCTTCATTGATCTGACTGTTGTGCTAACGCAGCTTTGAGCTGTGACCCCCCGCCTGAAGATTTACAGGCAACAGTACAACATCTGCCAGAAAATGAAGATCTTATACTTCCTGACCGCTTCATCACATTCAGCTGCGATGATCCTCAGCAACGCCTGAATGGCAGTTCAGTGCTGATTTGTGGTAAAGATGGACAGTGGGATAAGCCATTCCCCTCGTGTGAAGGTAAACCCTTTAAGATAAAAAGTAATTATGCATACAATGTTGATGTGATCCTAATTGTAGAGCATGTTACAATGAGCTAAAATTACTGCATATATTAGCTATATATATATGTTAGCTATAAATGTGGCCCCTGTGAGACAGAAACCCCAGCCCAGCCAAGTTTTTTCATGAGATATTATTTGTTTTATTTCTTCCAGACATCACTTGTGAAGTTCCAGTGATGCATCATCATCTCATTGTAAATGGACCACTGGATGGAAAAATGAAGGTTGGACATAAATTACAGTTTCAGTGCAGTCCACACGATCAATATACACTGGATGGACCTGCAGAAATTGAGTGTTTACAGACTGGACAGTGGAATGCACCATTCCCAACTTGTTCTGGTATGTTCTGTACCTGTATCACTCATAGAAAATAGCCAAAAAAGGACAAAAGTCCAAATACTTAAAGTGGGACAACATGTCAAAGCTAAACTTCTTAAAGGCTTTCTCATCGTATGTGCTTTTCCCCCTTTAAGAATCTGTATATTTAGCAATCATTAAACCTGACATTTTTGATTTTGGGGCCACTTTAAGAAAGCAGAAACAAGCTGTGGTTCAATACTGACACTGATTGTCATATTTAAGTTCATTTGGCAATCTTCTTAAGAAAGAGCTGCCCGTTTACAAATGCAAGAGAGATATAGAGCAACATTAGCATTCATTAGCAGTTCTGTTTCTGCAAATGAAAATCAATTATCCACTCTCCTGTTAGCTCTGTTTTGGTCCCCTCCAACTCATAGGAAAAGTATTTGGCTTTTAAACTGTTAAATGTTTCACTCTGCTAACTAGTACCTTAAGTTGCAAACAATGCCGTCTCTTACTGTCTCTTTTATAATTCCAGTAAACACTACATTTACATACATTTTCACATAGAAAGTCAAGTGAAAAACATTTACAAGGATTTGGACTACATCCAATCTGGATTTTAAGTCTCATACGCAGCTGTTTACACTGCATAAACCTCTCCAGACTTGCCTTCTGTGGAGCTTTTATTGTATTTATTGTTTGTGTTTGATACCACTGTTTTGATGCTTAGTCGTTGTGTTTTTTCTTTTGTTTTAACTGCATATCTAAGTATTGGTATTGGTTATAACATACAACATATAACAGTTACAATTTCAATTAATATCAAATTAAATACATTCGTATCCAGAGGTAAATTACGGAGATTTGGACTTCCTTTTAAATCAGATTTGGATGAATGAAACCCAAAAAAAGTCAGATTGAAAGTCTTATATGCAACTGTTTATACTGTATAAACCTCTTGATAAAACAGTTTCTCTTCTTCAAAACAGAAAATTGCAAAGTCACAGGTGTACCAGGAAATGTACTTTATACCCCACGTTCACAATATGGAAGAAAAGGAGAAAAGTTAACATTTTTTTGCCGCTGGCGTGGACAGTTTCTTCAAGGGAATAAAGTGATTGAATGTCGAGCGGACGGACAGTGGAGTGATCCCTTCCCAACATGTGGAGGTAAATCAATGCTTTCCTTGCCCTTTGCTCGCTATCTGGAGAAATGACGAGAAAGGATGATGACACAACTATCAGCTGTTTCCCACAACACACTGAGATCTCGAAGGGCTTGATTTGCTGTGTTTACCCTGCTAGCCTGCCCTACATACAGTAATTATGTTCACTGCTTTTTAGTGCTTCAAATTTCTTAAGAAGGAGCATAACTTAAGACATTTTCACAGATATGAACATTAACTCAACATCAGCACAAGACTGAATTAACACATTTCTACAAGGGATCTGAAAAGGACCTGAATATTATAGGCTTCATGAAGGTAGGATTTATTTCAGAGCTGTTGTATTTGCAACACACCCTTATACCTAAACGCCTGAATAGGTCGATTTCCAATTACAACCAGGCGTGCCAGACGTCCATCTTTAATGTTGTGAAAGGGTCGCACTTTGGTTAGGTTTAGGCACCAAAACTACACAGCTAGATTTAAGCAACAGGACTACTGTGTAGGTTTAGGAAAAAAATGCAGTTTGGGTTGAAACTGTAAAGACGGTTTGGTAATTAATTACGCTGTGTAAGGTAAAATGGGGCAACGCTGACTTAACTGGCAGCGTAACTATATATTTATATACACACACACACACAAATATATACTGTATATTTACAGACTATAACAAAAGATAGATAGTAAAGATATTAGAGCTTTTCTAAAAGTTAGTCATTTGTTTGTGTTTTTGTGGTTGTTTACATTTACTGAAGCCCACAAAACATGTGACTACAAAATACTACCTGCTGATCAGAGTCAAATATCTGTGACTGTAGGAGAAAATGTGAGAATTGCACCACAATAACGCTGAAACATCTGCTTTCTCTGTCATTGCCCGCATTGTTTTAGATCCGGTGGGCTGCAAGAAACCACCACTCCTTGCAGATGGAGACACCAAGGAAACGTCTCGATTCTCATACAGACACAATGAAAGGGTTGAATACATCTGTCAGAATTACTACACTATGGATGGTGATCCTCACAAAACCTGTATCAATGGTGAATGGAGTGGAGAGACGAGATGTCTGAGTAAGTTACAATTCCCTCCATGTTTTCATATTGCATTCTGTGATGATACAAAAATATTAAGAAATACAGATTTGGATTTCTAGTTACTTCGCCCCACAGTTTGCTGACCAGTAATGCTCTATAGGCTGAGTATTGTAACCGAACAAGTTACTCATCACATTTGGGAAGATGTATGCAGCAATAATCATACGAGCAGTATGTCGTGCATTCATTACTCACTTTATTAAGATGTTATTTATCTGTTTTCTCTTGCAGAACCCTGCACTGTGAATACAGAAGCCATGAGCAGACATAATATTGCCTTCAGATATACCCATGACGATAAGCTCTATTCACGCCATAATGAAGAAATTGAGTTCAGGTGTGTCGGACGAAGAAGACATGACGGCAGACTAAACATGCGTCAGAGATGTCGTGATGGTGTGATGCAGCTGCCCAGTTGTTGGTAAAGTTTTAAGTCGACTCGATGTGGTAGACATGAGCTGGCTGGGCAAACATGTAACTCATTAACCAAAGTAAGAAGTTAGAGCAGTTATGTACTGATCCAGTTTCTTTACTCGCTGCGCTGTCTCCTGCAGTGTTTGGTCATTTTAATAAAGCATATCTTTTCACTTTGTCCATTTTCTGCCTCCAGAATCATAGGCATGTACATGTATGTTATGAGAGTGAAGTCTATGTGTCGAGTCTTAACTCTCTAGAGATGAACGTGTCAAGTCAAATTCTCCCACCCCTCCTTATATCTAACTATACGTCAGCAGAATGTGGAGTCATGTCAGCTGTTTTGGAGAAAACTCTTAAATAATATCCCAATAATAAAAACTGCTCTAACAAACAGTTTTGAAAGTATAGTTTGAATGAAACACAAATACACTGGGCACTGTAGTTTTTATCAGCAATTACTCAAATAGGAGTAAAGAGACAAATACATTTCTGGGGGACTATTTTCAGCTGGATTTGATGCAGTAGTTAGTGTTGTGAGTATGGAGGCTAACTAATGCATTTTTAATCAGTTTGGGACAACAGTAGACCTCTATGGCAAAGAGGAATACAGTAACCTATAGGCAGTCCAGACTTATCTTTTAAATACCGAAAAGGTCAAAACTGTACGTCCTTCTTTTTCTGTGAAAGTACATGGAGTGCAATGTTTACACCAGAGTCAAATTCCTTCTATGTGCACACACACTTGGCCAATAAAGCCGATTCTGACTCTGTAACCATCCCAGCTTTTGGTTGCAATTCATATGATTTAGGATTGAGTAAGCTACTGTTGAGTCACACATTTGCATTACATTTCAATATTCATTCATGTTTTCTCTTGCAGAACCCTGCACTGTGAATAGAGAAGCCGTGAGCAGACATATTATAGCCTTTAATATAGACGTGACAGTAAGCTCCATTCACGCCATAATGATAAAATTGGGTTCAGGTGTGTCGGACGAAGAAGACCTGACAGCACACTTGGCATGCGTCAGACATGTGTCGATGTTGTGATGCAGGTGTAAGTGTCAGTGCAAACATGTAAATGAGTGACAACAGTATATAGTACGACCATTTTTGAAGTACAGCTAAAAACTCATCTTCTGCGTCTACAGTCAGATACAGGTGTCTCTTCTTCTGTGACAGCTATAGTTAATAGTTTCTTTTCAGATTTAGATTTTACATTAAAAGCAGATGATAAGCTTCTGAAATATAACACATTGCTTCGGATTAAACCAGTGGTTCCTGTTCTTTAAAAAAAAAGTGAAATTATCGTCAGCAATTACCTTTGTTTTTCTCATATTAATCATGTGGCCCTGTAGAGGGGGCCTGACCCTGATAATATGGATTTAGATTAATATCAGGATTTAAAACACGTGACTTTTACTTCTAATGGAGGTTTTCTGTTTGTTTGGTTATTTTTACATTGTTTCATTAAGTACCTGATGTGAGTACCTCCTCCACCACTGTAAGCATGCATACAGGTGGTGGCAGTGGTGGCAAAGCCCATATTCAGCCCGTAGCAATGAACTTGAGGTCAGGTGTACCAAAGCGAGACCCACTGGTATAGCAAGAGTGTGTGAGTGTTTTGCCCTCTTGCCAACAAAAGCTTTAGTTAACTGGAAGTGACATTAGCTGGCTGGACAAACATGTAAATGATTAACAAGAGGAAAGAGGCAGACAAGAACTGCAGAACACTTCTGCATCAATCATCTGTGTGCCGTTATCTGTAACCAACTTCAAACTCTCATGGATCATATTTCATGAGCAAATGTGTAAAAGAAATACTGAGCACTATACAAAGATCAGATTCTCTAGATAGATTCTTTGATCCATCTGTCCTCTAAAACTACATTCCCACATCAAATCTACCCTTCATAAGAAAAACAATTGAGAAAATAATCGACCAACAATAAAATTTAATTTATTAACCTAATCGAGATTTCTCCTCCGTCATTGTACTGTGAGGCTCTTATGAGGTCCTGAATGACATTCAAATGAACAGTGACAGTGAAATTCAAATTCTCACAATGGTCACGCGATTTTGCAAATGCTGTCTTTTCTCAGTCAGATGTTGAAAAAGTGGTTCGTGCCTTTATTTCCTCTAGGATATATTTCTTTAATGCCCTTCTTGCTGGACTTCCCAAAATGACAGTGGGACAGATGCAGCTCATTCAAAATTCTGCAGCCAGAGTACTCGCTGGGACAGGAAACAACAAACTCCTCACTTAGATCACTTCACTGGCTTCCAGTAAAATACAGAACTGATTTAAAAACATTGTCCACTGTCTACAAATCACTTAATGATGTAGCTCTGACCTCCTCACTGCTTACAAACCCTCCAGAACCCTCGGATCATCAGACACCGGCCACCAAACTCTACCCATAATCAGAAGGACATATGATGAAAGTGCATTCAGCTACTATGGCCCCACTCTTTGAGACAAACTGTCCATCCAGGCAGGGGACGAATATTTTTTATGATATATACATATGTATTTAATATGTATTCATGTTCTGTTTTATTTTGGTCACATTTGTTGTGTGTGAAGCACATCGAGCCGACCAGTCCCGGTCTAGGGACCCACTTTCCACGGCGTGAGTCTCGGTAAGGCTCTGGTCACTCTTGCCGTGACTCATCTTCTCAAAGACGCGCCCTGCACTTCAGAAGCAGCTGTGACACCCCATAACAGTGGAATGAGAGGCTAGCACACACACACACACACACACACACACACACACACAAAATTCAGTCATGTCTCTGCTGCTGCCTGGGGGAAACAGTGTGGAAGCCTCACAATCACCTTTTCCATGTTATTTTACGCGGCAGCACCTACACGCGCACACCCACACACACACTCACTCTCACACACACACACACACACACACACACACACACACACTCACACACACACACACACACACTCACAGTCTGGCTGCATTTACACAAGGGACCAGGAGATCAGATTTTTGAACTCTTTGTGGTGCAGATCTCACACCGTCATGGCTGTCTCAGCCAGAAGAGTCGGTGAGAAGTGTGATTTTTATACAGCCATGACATCTGGGCCTCACAGAGCTAATGTGATCTTGTGACAACAGTGAGTTTGATGTTGTGAGCTTTCTTCATGAAGCTTGTGTCATCGGGACACCTGACCAGAGATGATTAGATGAAAAGATAAATATCACTCTTTCTGGAGTCTCTGCTGCTTTTCTGCCAACCTGACAGTGATGACAAGACTTCAGGAAGTCTTCAACATCGAAATGACGCGTAACACTTCTGGTAATTCCTACTTTCTACTCTTCAGCAGTGGCAAATGGTTCAATAGCTCAGTGAAAGAGAAAAGGGGCCAACCCTGTCTGCCTCCTTAAAAAAACGTGTCTTGCATATCTTAAATGTTCACAGAGTTCATTTCTCAAATTTTTTTTGATTGGCATTTTTCATGACTTGCTATTAGCAATAGCATTGATTATGCCATGGCAATGGCCAGACTTTAAAATAATTTGACAATGTGTCATTGGAATATATTTCTTACAGTATCATGCAATTATGTTATTTTAATGACCTGTATTTAATTATATATTCACAATTTTAAATGCCAGGGTCCCCATTCCTGCCTGCTCATTAGATTGTGTTACCCTGCTGTGTAGAAGATCAATATATTTATCCATCATCAAAGTCAAAGTCAAAGTCAGCTTTATTGTCAATTCTGCAGTATGTACAGGACAAACAGTGAATCGAAATTGCGTTACTCTTCAACCCTTTGTGACAGGATATATATTAAAAAAGAGATAAATAAAAACTGTACAATCTAAATAAAAACTGTACAATCTAAATAAAAACTGTACAAACTAAGTAAAAACTGTACAATCTAAACAATGAAACATTGAGAATACAGTTGTTGAAGAAATATTTCTGCAAAGCACAAGAAATCAGTGAATGTGTAAGGATCTGACTAAATTAAGAGTGACTTAAAAGTTATAAAGGTACAGAATTAGCAACAGCAATTGTATATTTACTATGTCTTCAGTTCATTTCTAGTATTTCATCCATCTACAGTACATACAAATATACAGTGGGTGATATTTTCTTGGCGGAAATAGCTACCCTGGCTCTAAAGATAATCTGTCAACCAGCACTTCTAAAGCTTGTTAATCAGCACATTACATCTTGTTTGTTTAATCCACCTTAAATCCCTGTTTCTCATCTTTGCATTGTGTCAAGTTAGCCAGCTGCTGGTGATAAAATAAACTCTCTGTACAGAAATTACATTTCCCCAAATTTTTATGTTTTTCAAAATGTTGAACTATCCTGTTAAGATTCCCAGTTATTATGTCAGTGAAAGAGGAACTCCACTGAGGACCATTTGTGCTCACAACACACATAAAACTTCTCCATCCAACTGTGCCGATATCTAGAGAAGATGCATACGCTCATATACAAGATCTGGAGTGATGCTGTAATGAGTGGTCAACCAAGAGATCAGAACAGATAACAGCCTATAACAACTTATATTGTAAAACTGGCTAACTTCGAGTTTTTCAGAGCTCTTCAAGGATTTCTCATCCAAGTTCTATTCAGGTTACTTGTAAATATTGTCTTTGGGCCTGATCACATGGCTTTGGACATTTGTATATGCCCTTCAGAGAAATCCATGTCAGGAATACTTGGGTTTGGTGGAGGAGGGTTTTGGCAAACGTGCGAGAGCTTCTGCAGTTGTGAAACTCCACTGTGGAGAGGCTGTTTTATCTGGACAGCTATAAAGGGCCAAACATTTACACAGGCACAGATTCTCTGTCTAGAGAGTAACTCCTGGCTGCAGCACCTGGACCAGCACTATGAGACTCTCTTTGCTCCTTTGCCTTTTTGTCCTGTGGCTGAACATGGACGTTTCATTGGCGCAGAATGGTAAGAATATTGGTCAATTAAAAATGTCAGTATAATCAAATACTGACACCTGAACTTATTTTTCCTCCAACAATAAAGAGGCTAAATCTGACACAGAGGTGAGAAAGTTGTAGTTTTTATGTGCAAGCTTAAACATCAACTCTTGGTGAATGGTCTGCCTCACTCTGCATGTTTTGAAGCACCACACCTCGTATATATGCAGTGGAAACCAGTTTAATTTCTGATTCTGGGTGTGAGACTGAATGAATCGTAGTCATTCACTGCCCATTTTTTGCTTCCTCCTCACCGACTATTTGGAAGCCCATTACTCACCAAAACAAGTGAAGCTTTACGTACAGTCTGTGGTCGCACTTGATCTGAATTGGTATCCTTTGATACAAACATGTGACTGCAGGCGTGATGTTGGAAACTAATGATTATCCCTAACCTGATGCTCCAGATGTTTTTGATCTCCTGCGATCTTGTAAATCCAGCTATCTCGTAAGATTTTGCCTTAACTCCGACCCCACATTTGTCCCTCATGACTCCTCCATCGTCATACGTGAAGATCTTGGCAAGCTGGGCTGTTTATTAAACCCCTCCATCTAAAATATATGAGGTCATTTTTGATTATGATCAATGTCGAAACCAAAATGTGAGAATTGCACCACAATAACGCTGAAACATCTGCTTTCTCTGTCATTGCCCGCATTGTTTTAGATCCGGTGGGCTGCAAGAAACCACCACTCCTTGCAGATGGAGACACCAAGGAAACGTCTCGATTCTCATACAGACACAATGAAAGGGTTGAATACATCTGTCAGAATTACTACACTATGGATGGTGATCCTCACAAAACCTGTATCAATGGTGAATGGAGTGGAGAGATGAGATGTCGGAGTAAGTTACAATTCCCTCCATGTTTTCATATTGCATTCTGTGATGATACAAAAATATTAAGAAATGCAGATTTGGATTTCTAGTTACTTCGCTTGCTGACCAGTAATGCTCTATAGGCTGAGTATTGTAACCGAACAAGTTACTCATCACATTTGGGAAGATGTATGCAGCAATAATCATACGAGCAGTATGTCGTGCATTCATTACTCACTTTATTAAGATGTTATTTATCTGTTTTCTCTTGCAGAACCCTGCACTGTGAATACAGAAGCCATGAGCAGACATAATATTGCCTTCAGATATACCCATGACGATAAGCTCTATTCACGCCATAATGAAGAAATTGAGTTCAGGTGTGTCGGACGAAGAAGACATGACGGCAGACTAAACATGCGTCAGAGATGTCGTGATGGTGTGATGCAGCTGCCCAGTTGTCAGTAAAAAATGTTATTTACTAGAAGTGTAACAGACCTGAAATTGCTGCAAACATGTAAATGAATAACAACAGTATATAGTACGACCATTTATGAAGTACAGTTACAAACTGATCTTCTGTGTCTACTTCAATGCGGTCAACTGTGACAGATTTAATAAAACATTCACATTTCGTCTCTGCTTTTTCTCTTCTACAGTCAGATACATGTGTCTTCTTATAGTGAATACTTTCTTTCAGATTTAGATTTTACATTAAAAGCAGATAAGTTTCTGAAATATAACACATTGCTTCAGATTGAACCAGTGGTTCCTGTCCTTTCAAAAAAAAAGAAGTGAAATTATCGGCAGGAATTGCCTTTGTTTTTCTCATATTAATGACAAGCCCTCAGGCGCAAGGTTCAGGACTCAAAAAATGCAGACTCTAAACACAAAAGGCGTGGTTTCAAAAAGGTATGGTTTATGAACACAAGACGCTCAGGATATCTCACAACCGAACAAGAAAAGTAAAGCTAACAAAGTGCAAACAAAAGGCGCTAAGGTTTTTAGGTAAACAAAGAAACAAAAACTCTCAATCGGCTCAATCGGCAAGATGACAAAGTAACAACAAAAGACGCTAGGAAAAAGGAATCTATTCTTGAAACTAGTCAACACAAAAAGGGTCGCTAGGACTACTCACAAAGTTAACAAGGCAATACAAGGAGTCAAGGATCGTAATAACGCTAGATAGATCAAGGCTGGTACATGACATGGCACAAGACAATCTGGCACAGGACAAAGGGAGACGCGGACTATATATACCCGAGGTAACAATGAACAGGTGGAGACAATTAGGGCGGGGTAGACAATCAGACAAGCGGGAAACACACCGGAAAGTCAAGGGGTCTGAAACGAGAGGAGAGTTAGGTTTCACAATAAAACAGGAAGTGCAAGACGAGACATGACGCTTGTGAACAAACACATTAACAGACACGACGAGACATGACAATTAATCATCTCACGTCCCCTCAGATGTATCCTGTGGCCCTGTAGAGGGGGCCTGACCCTGATAATATATTATATCAGTAGGATTTTAAACGCATGACTTTTACTTCTAATGGAGGTTTTCTGTTTGTTTTTTTTACATTGTTATATTAAGTACCTGATGTGAGTACCTCCTCCACCACTGTAAGCATGCATACAGGTGGTGGCAGTGGTGGCAAAGCCCATATTCAGTCCGTAGCAATGAACTTGAGGTCAGGTGTACCAAAGCAAGACCCACTGGTATAGCAAGACAAACATGTAAATGATTAACCAAAGGAAAGAGGCAGACAAGAACTGCAGAACACTTATGCATCAGTCTTCTAAAAGATAGATAAGAAAGGACTTTATGAATCTCACAGTCGAGAAATTCACTGTTACAGAAGCTCCTTAGAACACACAGAACAATGTAATTGTGCAAATAAGATAACAATAATAATAACAAAAAGAATTTAAAAAAACATTAAAAATAAAGTATCCTCTGTACAATGAATTAAATAAAAAATAGAAAAAGTGTCTTGCTTAGCAATAATATAATATAACTATGGCAAAGAGTATAAAAAAACCTTGTCGTGCATGAGGAGTGGATTACAGATGTGTACAATCACAGAAGAGGCAGATTTGGTTAATAAAGTGACACTGATTCCAGGTGTTAGCAGATACAGAGGTTACAGCAGTGGTGGGAATGAAGGACCTGCGGTAGCGCCCCTTCCTGCACTGACGGTGTCTCAGTCGGCCACTGAAGGTTGGCCCTCCTGACCAGCTTACTTAGTCTCTTCCTGTCCCGCTATGTGCTGCCCAGCAGACGTAGAGCAGGGGTCTCAAACGCAATTTACCTGGGGGCCGCTGGAGGCAATCGAGTCTGGGTGAGGCTGGACCGCATAGGGGATTCCACATAAAAAATCCTCAAACGTCATTATTAACAGTTTTAATGATTTCTTCTGATCATGAAGTGTCCTGAACATGAATGCAACACTGAAGATCATGAAAGGTTCTTCCGAACATGGCTTCTCTTGCCTACTCCTTGCTGCCAGAGACTTGACAACGCTTCTTCTCTCATATCTGAACCACATTTGGCTTGAGAGAGGAAGCAGTTGAGATCCTCAGTATGGCTTGAAGATGATCATGAGTAAGTCTAGACCTGTACTTGGACCCATTGAAGTTCAAAATGGAGCTGCATTGCAGGTCAGTGAGCTCCATTTAAAGCACAGGAGGGGCATCTTGCTCATCAAAGGTGAAAGGGTCCGCAAAAATTTGAAAAGCGGCTCTGTGCGTCTTGAAGTCTGCAAATCTGTCATCAAATTCCTTCTGTAGCTTCAAAATAGCATAAACATATTTCTCAGCACTGAAAGGTGTGCCTGCATCCACAAGTGCCTTGCATGCTGGGAAATGGCAAAGCTTTGTCTGAGAGAGCTGGGCTTTCCTTAACAAAAGTTTTGTGGAGAATGCTGTTACGTTGTCATAGGCAGGAATGACAAGCTGCCCCTGGCCTTGTAACTTGTAACACTTAACACAATAACAGCCAGCCATCCTTCTCCATGAAGGCTTTCACTTCTTCTCTCAACTCAAAAAATCTTTTCAAGACATTTCCCTTGTGAGCCAACGTACCTCGGTGAAACAGAGCACATCTTCATATTCTGACTCCATTTCCTTTCAAAAAAAGCACGGAACCTCCTGTGCTTTAAGCCCCTGGACCTTATTTGGTTCATGCATTTCACAACAACAGACATCACATTGTCAGACTTCAGGCATTTGCTGCAAAGGGCCTGCTAATTGGTAATGCAGTGCAGAGCAATGGCCTAATCTACACCCTCCTCTTTCAGTTTTCTTTGGCAAACCGGCTTTCTCAATGGCATCACACAGCTGGCGTAATATCCACTCTCCTTGCGGGCCGCACTAATATTATACTTTCATATCAAGAAGGGGGCCACAAAATATAGTCCTGCGGGCCTTGAGACTCCTGATGTGCAGCAAATGTGCAACCTGAGGACCTACCTCTCTCTCTGTGAACACCATGGCATCAAACACAATGAGTCTGGAGCTGCAGGTGGAGCTGGGACATGTTCACACACGTGTTTTGTATGAAACACTGTTGTAGGTAAAGGAGGTGTTGGAAATATATTAGTTGCAGGATGTTCTGCCCTTTAATCAGGCACTCACCATTTGAAGGGACACGCATGCATTTACAATGTAATTACAATATGCTGAAAGGTTATGATGGAATGTTTCGCCCAATGATGCCAAAAAACTACTGCTTATGAAAAGGGTTAAACAAAAATATCATGAGAGTGTAAAGGATTAAAAATGCATTTACAGAAATTAGAAATGGAATAAAACACATTTAACATCATTGAGAGCACAGTTCATTCTGGGACTATGGCACTTTTCTATGTCAAGGAAGCAGAATAGCAAGATAAAGTTTTCTGTCTCTACCTTTATTAACGGTGTCCTTAATTTTTACTATCCAGTACAGTTGTAAACACACATTCAGCGTCAAATATGGACAGAAAGCCTCAGAAACATGTTTCAGACTCATGGGAAACCTTGTGTGACAAAACTCATGTGTTACAAAGACATGTTTGATCTGTGTTTATTTACTGCTTTTATTTAAAACTGCAATAATTGATTTTTTGGCCACCTGGGGGCAGCAGTAGCATTGTTGTAAACACAGCATTAACATATCACCTTTTAAGTTCATACTGCGAGCTTGTTAGCAAACTGTTGCTTATTGACACACCCAGCAGTTACACAGCAGCATTATCTTTCATTTGGACGCGACCAGCATTCACTATTAGCTCTGTTTTTGGTCTCTACCAGCTCTGGATGCAAAGCTGTTAAAGAGAAACACATTATCATTTGATTGTTATCGTACTTGGTTTTTGTAAAAGTATAAACTATAGCCACTTTAATCTTCAAATGCTTGTGCACTTTTGATATAAATCTTAATATCACAATAAGAAATCTTGTGTCTTGCTCGGTGACGATGCATTTTTGAGATAATCTCATGGGTTTGGTTTAAGTTTGTCTAAAAATTACGGTTTTGCTCGTAATCCTTCAACTTAACTGTGAGTGTAAAAAAGCTTGTTTTTACCAACAGAAATGCTACGCTAGTTTCTCATCCATCATCAAATGTGGATACTCTGTAATGCATTAGCATTAGCGTTAGTATTAGCATTAGTATTAGTATAGTCAGTGTGAAATTTGGTGACACAGAAGTTACATTTAGAAGATAAAGTGCAGTGTTTGACCTCCTCAAACTTCTATTGAAATGATCTTCAAACTGGAGCAGAGCTTCTGGCCGCGGCTACGATGAACTCAAGCTCTTAATCTTCTCTTCTTTAGGTCAGATCAGATGAAATTTAGGTCCAGCTCAGGGTTCCAGTGGCTTTAGGCTTGCTTTAATTCCATGATGATCCCTCGAGGATGTACACAGAAATAAACTTGAACTGCATTTTTCTAATGTACATTTTGCTTTGTGCTTCTGATAAATGAAGAAAAAGAGCTCTGTAGAAAACAAAGAGCTGTCACTGTACAGTCTCAAAATTCATGGTTGAGATTCTAGGCTTAATTTATGTCATAGAACAAAATACAAATGTGAATAAACATTATAGAGTTAAAATGAAGCATCAAATTCCCCCCAAATTCATCTAGGTCTCTGAGGTCCTGCCACCATAAAATTTTGATTGTTTCACAATTTGCACTGAAGTTAAAGGGAGATGGCACCTTCACTGCCGCGGCCAACACACAGTGGTACAGCCTCTCTCTGATTTTAACCATGATTTGAAAAACTGTTGAGCACTTTGGTCAACTTGTGTTGCTTTTAAACCTGTTTTTATGAAACACATACAACATAAAGTGACTCAACTAAACCTGAGCTGCCCACATTTCCAGAGCCTGCAGACTGTGGGAGTCCACCACCTCTGACAGATGGAGATGTCAAGAACACCGTGAAAAGCCATTACAGTCATAATGAAAGAGCTGAATACATGTGTCAGGAGTACTACACCATGGAAGGCGAGCCTTACAGAACCTGCATCAATGGTGAATGGACAAGACAGCTGAGATACTCTACTGCTTTTCATTGTCAACATGAATCTGAATTTTCATTTCAAAAAGGTTTCCAATGGTTGGTTATGACAGTTTGATACAAAATGAGTGACTTCTCTCTGTTCAAAAATAGGTTTTACTGTAGGTTTGGGTGCAAATATTGCTGTTGTGTTTTTTGATAAATATATGTGCATATCACGGCAAACACCAGGCCTTCGAATCATCTGGCAAAAATGGACAAAGTTTGTATGATGCAGAAAGAACAAGTCATTAGTCATTCCTGCCATTTCTAAAATGATCTTATATCGCAGCGAAAGGAAAGCTGTCCGCTCCATGTCTCAGAGATGTAACAACGGTGTGATGTTCAGGCCCTCGTGCCAATAAGGGTTTTCACTGGCAGTGATGTGAATTTTAGGCTCCAGGTATGATGTGGTGTAGTGTGGTGCTGTTATAGGCAATGATGGAATTAAATGAACATGGCCTTCATTAAACTCTGACCACTGTGATGATGCATTCAAACACTTTATCATTAATAATGCAACAGAGTTAAAGTCACTGCTAAACTTTCCACTGAGAGGCCAACAGAAAATAATTTTGCTTTGAATCTTTGCTGATCATCATTTCTACTTTATAAGAACCAGTTTACTCCCAGGGGAAATTCAACCACGTTGGTCCAGACGGACAATTCTCAACTACAGGACGGATTGCATGAAATTTGGTGCGAACATTTTGGCTCCCAAAGGAGTCATACTGATTTTAATGAGGTCCTCATTTTTCAGCAAGTCAAAGTTGTCACTTATCCAATGAAATATCTCCACATCAGCATTATTGGTACATTTTTTATGGACATTTCTGGTACCTTGATGGTAAATCCTAATGACTTCAGTGTTGGCCTGACTTCTCCTGCGGCGCCACCATGAGGTTGACATTTGTAATTTTAAGTTCTTTCCTCAGGATGAAGTACAACAGTCATTATATTTTTATCTAGCCCCATCATCAGGTTGTAAATCCAGTAATCATAGCAGTGACAAACTGCATCACACACAGGCACATCTTTTCTGAGCCAAGAAAAGCCATGTAAACACATCAGAAAGATACAAGAAACCAGCCTGTGTTTCAGTAACAAATCCATTTTAATATGTACATTAAAATTTGGAAATGCGTTGGTAAAAAAAAAACTTTAAACAACACATAAAACAATATCTTCTGAAGGTTAAAAAAAAAGGAGATGACACAGGGAGATCTAAAAGCTTTGCTATTTACAGTGCAATAGAGAGTGTGTCTGCCACCATTTGGATGGCCCTGAGCGGGTCCACAATATCTTTTAGCTTGTCCTTTCTGAGAACCCAGTCTGGTGCAAATCTGAAAAACAAAAACAGAATATCAATTACTGCTGCAAACATATAGTAAGTGTATATCTCAGACACATTGCTGGAAAAATGCACACATGTACATACTTTGGAGCAGGGCGAGATTTACGTGGCGTCGCTTGAATGAAGAAGCTTCCATTCAGTGACGCGTTCATCTTCTGTTTGATGACAGTTCTTTCTGCATCCATCTTGTGTTTGCGAGCAGTCAGGCGGTAAATACTGCGTATCCTGTCCAAGAGCTTTGGTAGCTTCATAACCTCCTAAAGATAGTACAAAAGTTTGCATTATATTTTCAAAACTTGCCGTCTTTCCTGTAAATCAGAATTGTGATATTTGTAATTTAATTTTGCTGGAATGACATGATTGAAAAGTCTGGATGTTATAGCAGCTACAGACCACAGCGCGGTGCTTGTCTTGCAGGAGCAGAGCAAGAAGGAAGCAGGCCTTGGTGAAGATGCTGCCACCCTTTTCTGCCACTTTATCCCCCGCCTTCTCCCGGTATCTCTGCAGCAGATCCAGCAGCGTTTCCACAGAGTTTTCCACCGAATACACTGCCTCAATCGTCTTGTGGTACTGGAAGGTAGAAATGAGCATCAATTAAAAATCGATTAACCGCTTCCTCAGACAAAAGAATGTGATAAAATCACTATATGTAAACATTTTGGGACAAATGGATGATGGACTGCACAAACTTAGGGAAAACAAAGATGAATTCCAGCTTTGGACAAAACAGGAAAACCTTCTTCACTGCAGTTATCAGATAACTAGACTCAGCTTAGCCCTGTTCACACAGGACCAGCATTACGTGGGTACCTCTAGCAATCTGTATTAATTGCAGAGGTTGTTGGTGATTCTGTGTGAATCTGCCGTGTCCATAAACACCACCGCAAATTACCTTCCATATTTTGCAAAACACTTATCTGATATCCTCTCATTTTGTTTGACTGTCCTCTTCTTCTCTTTTTCCCTTAAATGTGAAAATTTGATGCATTTCTTTCAACCCGATTTTGTATTGTGGGATCTTTTGTACTTATCATCTTTCAGTTCCTTTATCTCCTCATGAATAAAAATACAGACTTTGCAGAATGCCCCACAATGATGCACACTAAACTGTGGGAACAGGAACCACTAAACTGAGGACAGAGTCAGAGAGATGTTGGCCCTCGGCCTGAACTTGGTTTTGCAGAAGAGAAAATGAGCCTGAACGTAAATTAGCTGTGAAGGAAGCCACAGTCTGTGGGGAAGTGAGAGATCAGAGCCTTCTCCATCCACCCTCAGCTGAACTCACAGGCATTAATGTGAACTTTAGCCTTGTCTTTAGCCTTAACTTGTTTTCTGTACGAGAAACAACATGTTCATTAGTGAACTGCATAAGTGTTGCTAGGCAGATTTTTTAAATATTCATATATTTTAATATGCTGGTAGGGAGGGTTGCACCAGATATAAAGGGTGTTGTTACTCATTAACACTATAGGAGAGTGTATATCAATATAAGAAACGTGTGCTCATTCACACTTTCAGATCAGCCATCGACTGATCACTGGATTTCACATCATCTTCTTGTTTGACACCCTGAGCACGAGAGCCTGACTACGTTTTATGGCAGCATCACACAAAAGGTAAAGGGCTGAGTTCGTACCTTGGAGAGGTTGAGGAGGATCTGGATGGAGAAGGTGATGACTTCCATGCAGGGGACGCTCCTGTTGCAGCAGCGGATGAGTGTGAAGATGACGTTGGTGGCTCCGCTCTCCACCAGCCGCTCACAGCACTCTGGGGACAGCCTGGTGGCGATCTCTACACACACACAGACACACACAGACACACACACACTTAGCATTTTAGATAACACACATTAGATTTTGGGAACAACTATAAGCACGGTTGCTCCTCTAAGCACTAACATTATCGTTCGGCCTCTTTTTGCCATGTTTACAGCTGTATATCTGCCAGATTGGGCTATAATTACAGTACTTCATTAACTTAAAACAACAAGTCACTTAAAATAACTTTGGCTGGACAAGTGTTTGTTGCAGGAGGATCAATAGTTGGTGAATTACCAGAAATGGCAAAGTCTTACCCAGGTTTTTCAGGGCCTCGAGAATGTAGGAGAAGTGTTTGTATCGAAGGAGGTAGTCCAGGGCAGACGACGTCTTGTTGCACAGTTTGTCCTCCTCCTGGACGTCAGCGGACACTTTGCGTAAGCGGTGCCTCAGCTTCACCACTTTGGGATTGTCATTCAGTCTGCGGGAGCGGTGTCCTCTCCACAGAGCCTGGAGGGAGATGTAAGGAAAAGAAAAATAAAGATTTAACTTTTTACTACTAAATTACGGCAATAACAGTAATCAATTAAAAGCAAAATGAAAATGATTTTACACTTCAGTGTCATTTACAGCACAATAGTGAGGGATCTCCTACTGGCCAGTATTAACAGGAGGAATGACGACAAAAACAAAACCTGTTTCAGTGTTCATGTGGTCACCAGACTATTGTTTGAAGTTACATCTGAAAAGGTGTGAACCATCCTTTAAGGGTGCACAAGTCATCTGACTCAAATTCACCACTGACAGTCGTACCTGAGCTCTGACAATGCCTTGCTGAACCCTCCTCTGGCGCCTCAAAAGGAGGAATTTCCGGATAGCCAGCTGGATGACGGACGCAGCCTTGTGTCGACGAGCTAAGCGGCGCCTGACCGCTCTTTGGACTATAACCACCTTCCTCCTGTCCTCCAGATACCGTCTCCTCTGCTGCCTCGCTCTCACCCATTGCTAGAAAAGAGAGCAACAAGGGAATAAAACATCGTGCCATTTACCGATTCTTTGGATCGCTAAAGTGCTTTTCAGTGCAAGACTTTGTTTTAAAAAAAGAAAATGGCACTGTGGGCTCGTTACTGTACCTGTATGGTGATGACAGAATGGATTTGTCTTTTGGCCGACTCCAAAGCCCAGTGGGCTCTCAGAGCTCGCTGGATTTTTATGGCACTGAGATGGTGGAAGACTGCCGACGTAAAACGGAGCCTCCTCTCAGCCATGGTTGCCTCAAGTACCTGAAACAATGGCATGCAAAGGAATATAAACATTAACCCTTTTTAGCCTGTGTACTATAAATCACATTTTGATCACACCTTTATCAGCCAGGCTTTGGTTTTCCCTAATTTTCAGTATATAAATTTCAATTTATATCCACCATGTCAAATTACCACTTGTTAACAGACAGCAATGGATTACCTGTTTTAAGCCATTTTCAAGCTTCTACAAAGTTAATGAATGCAAACTAATGAAAAAAGCCCATTACCTGTCGTCTTGCAATCCAGTCTCGGCAGTGTGTCTGAAGCGTGATAGCAGCTTGCCTCATTCGGATGTAGTTCTTCTTCTCCAACCTGCCGAGCTGCACCGCCCGAACCCTCCGCTGAAGCATCCGAGCTGCCTCCCTCTTCCTTTGGAAGATGCGCCTTTGCACGCAGCATCTCCACTGCGACTGGACCACAGTGGCAGCTTGATGTTGCCGGCTAATGTCCCTCCTGACACACCAGCCTCTAAAAGCTGCCTGAAGGATGATGGTGGATTGTTTCACTTTCAGGAACTTTCCTCTGTCTTGTCTCTGAAGCATACAGGAGCGGTGGTATCTCTGGATGATAATGGCGGACAGGCGCATGGCCTGGAATTTGACTTCCTCTCTGTGTCTTCTGAATGCAGACTGGATCACAGTGGCAGCCTGATGTCGCTGAGCAACCTCTTTCCTGACCCGCTGCCCTCTGTATGCTGCCTGAATGATGATGGCTGCGCCGCGCATTTTCAGGTATTGTGTTCTTTGTGCTTTAGCTGCTACAGTAGCACGATACTTTTGCTGAATGGCAAGAACAGACGATTTCAATTTCAGATACGTCTTGCGTTCAGAGAAGGCTCCATAAGCTCTCTGGATGATACTGGCAGCACAGTGCCTTTGTTTGATGATTCTTCTGGATTTCATTCCACGGAAGGCTGCCTGCAGATTAATAACAGCTTTCCTCACCTCTTGATAATGTTGAATCTCAATGTTTCTCCTTCTCTGAGCTCTAAACCTCCGCTGCAGGACACAGGCTGCCCAGCGCTGCCTCCTGAAGGCCGACTGCTGCTTGTGCCTCCTGAAGTTTGCCTGAATGACAGTAGCTGCCCTGTGCATCTTGGCAATGTTGGTTCTCACATGATGACCTCTGAAAGCTGCCTGAAGAAGGATGGCAGAACGTTTAACTTTTAGGAAGTGTTCCCTTTCTTTTCTCTGAAGAATACAGGAGCGGTAGTATCTCTGGATGATAATGGCAGACAGGCGCATGGCCTTGAATCTTACTTCCTCTCTGTGTCTTCTGAATGCAGACTGGATCACAGTTGCAGCTCGATGCCAGCGAGCAACCTCCTCTCTGACCTGCTGCCCTCTGTATGCTGCCTGAAGGACGACTGCTGCTCTTCGCATTGTTTTATATTCTTGCATTTGTTTCTTTGTGGCTACGGTGGCCCGATATCTGCGCTGGACGGTGAGGACGGAGGATCTGAGGGACAGATACTGCTTCTGCTCACAGTGTGTTCTGAAAGCTCTCTGGATGATACTGGCAGCACGATGCCTCTGTTTGATGATTCTTCTGGATTTCATCCCACGATATGCAGCCTGTAAGACGACAGCAGCTTTTCTGCACTGTTGATAATGTCGTATCTCAATGTTTCTCCTTCTCTGAGCTCTAAACCTCTGCTGCAAGACACAGGCTGCCCAGCGCTGCCTCCTGAAGGCCGACTGCTGCTTGTGCCTCCTGAAGTTTGCTTGAATGACAGTAGCTGCCCTGTGCATCTTGGCAATGTTGGTTCTCACATGATGACCTCTGAAAGCTGCCTGAAGAAGGATGGCAGAGCATCTCACTTTGAGGAAGTTTTCCCTTTCCTTTCTCTGAAGAATACAGGAGCGATAATATCTCTGGATGATAATGGCAGACAGGCGCATGGCCTTGAACCTTACTTCCTCTCTGTGTCTTCTGAATGCAGACTGGATCACAGTAGCAGCCTGATGCCAATGAGCAATGTTCTTTCTGACCTGCTGCCCTCTGTATGCTGCCTGAAGGGTGATGGCACAATGTCTCACTTCTAGAAAGTTTCCTCTGTCTCGTCTCTGAAGAATACAGGAGCGGTAGTATCTCTGGATAATAATGGCAGACAGGCGCATGGCCTTGAATCTTACTTCCTCTCTGTGTCTCCTGAATGCAGACTGGATCACAGTTGCAGCTCGATGCCAGCGAGCAACCTCCTCTCTGACCTGCTGCCCTCTGTATGTTGCCTGAAGGACGACTGCTGCTCTACGCATTGTTTTGTATTCTCTCATTTGTTTCTTTGCGGCTACGGTGGCCCGATATCTGCGCTGGACGTTGAGGACGGAGGATTTGAGGGACAGATACTGCTTCTGCTCACAGTGTGTTCTGAAAGCTCTCTGGATAATACTGGCAGCCTGATGCTTCTGTTTGATGATTCTTCTGGATTTCATTCCACGATATGCAGCCTGTAACACGACAGCAGCTTTTTTGCACTGTTGATAATGTTGTATCTCAATGTTTCTCTTTCTCTGAGCTCTAAACCTCTGCTGCAAGACACAGGCTGCCCAGCGCTGCCTCCTGAAGGCCGACTGCTGCTTGTGCCTCTTGAAGTTTGCTTGAATGATAGTAGCTGCCCTGTGCATCTTGGCAATGCTGGTTCTCACATGATGACCTCTGAAAGCTGCCTGAAGAAGGATGGCAGAACGTCTCGCTTTTAAGAAATTGTCTCTCTCTTTTCTCTGAAGAATACAGGCCCGATAATATCTCTGGATGATAATGGCGGATAAACGCATGGCCTTGAACCTTACTTCCTCTCTGTGTCTTCTGAATGCAGACTGGATCACAGTGGCAGCCTGATGACGCTGAGCAACCTCTTTCCTGACCCGCTGCCCTCTGTATGCTGCCTGAAGGATGACTGCTGCTCTGCGTATTTGCTGGTATTGTCTCTTTTGGTCCTTGGCTGCTACAGTGGCCCGATATCGCCGCTGAATGGTGAGGACGGAGGATTTGAAGGTCAGAAACTGCTTGCGCTCGCAGCGGGATCTGAAAGCCCTCTGGATAACATTGGCAGCCTGATGCCTTTGTTTGATGATTTGTCTGGATTTCATTCCACGGAAGGCAGCTTGTAAGACAACAACCGCATTTCTCTTGATGCTCAGGGCTTGCATCTCCTCTCTCATTTTCTTGTTGGCTCTGTAACGTGCTTGCAATACACTGACAGCCCAATTGAGTTTCTTGTAGTAGGTCCTCTGCTGGTACATTCGGACATGAGACTGAATTGTTACAGCTGCTGTATGCTGGTTACGCAACTTCTTTCTGACCTCATACCCTCTGTAGGCTGCCTGCAGACAAATGACTGCCCTTCGCTTTGACAGATAGTCCAAACGGTCTTTTCTTGCCAAAGTCACGGTTCTGTACATCTGCTGACAAACCAAAGCTGCTGCCTTGATAGCTAGGAACCTATTCCTCTCCCGAATGGTCAGAAACTTTCTCTGAATGATTGTGGCAGCTTGGTGCGTCTGGGCAATCTTCCTCCTGGCCTTGTCGCCACGATATGCTGCCTGGATGACTACAGCTGCAGATTTCATTGTTCTGTACCTCTGCACCTCTTGATCCCTGAGCATTTTGGCCCTGTACCGTTCCTGAATAATGATGGCAGCGCACTTGGTGGCAAGGTAAGCCATACGCATTCTGTGCATCCTGAACTGAGCCTGTATTGCTCTGGCAGCATTGTGCTTCTTCTTTAGGGCTCCTCTCACTCTAAATCCCCGGTAGACGGCTTGTATCTTTGTGGCGGCCTGCTTCAGCTCTCTGTATTCAATTTGCTGTGCCCTGCAGGCCACAAGAGCTCTGTATCGGCTTTGGATGATAATCGCTGCACTTTGGAGGAGAAAATATCGCTTCCTACATAAAAACATCCTAACTGAAGACTGAATGACAGTCGCTGCCCGGTGTTTTTTCTTCAGCTCTGTCCTAACCCTCATGCCTCTGAATCCAGCCTGGAGAGCAACACAGGCTGCTCTCAAGCGCAGGTATGCTTTTCTCATCTCCTTTCCAGCCACATAAGCTCTGTAGTGACGCTGTATGGCTACAGCAGCCGCTTTCTTGGACCTGTACTCTGTGCTCGCTTTGTGCCGGCGGTAGCAAGCCTGTATCAGTGTGGCACACTGATGCCGTTTTTCTATCATCTTCCTGTCAGCTCTGCCTCTCCAGTTAGCTTGTATAGTGAGTGCAGCATCCCTAAGAGCATCATAATCCGTCTTTGTCTTTCGAGCCAAAACTGTGGCTCTGTACTTCCGCTGCACCACAGCTGCAGCTTTTCTCAAGAGAAGGTAGCGCCTTTGGGCAGCATACTTCCTAAAAGCTGCCTGGATCACTGTTGCTGCCTCGTGCTGTTTTTTCAGGGATTCCCGAGCCACTTTTCCACGATAAGCTGCTTGTATGATAATGGATGCACATCTCATCCTCACAAATATTTGCCTTTCCACGTCTCTTTCCACAGAGGCCCTGAACCACCGCTGGATTATGACTGCAGCACATCTCATCCTTGCCACCTGCTTTCTGACAGCATGCCCTCTGAAGGCACTCTGAATGAGGACGGCCGAGTGGTGCTGCAGCTTCAACATTTGAAAGCAGCGCCTCTGTGCATGACCTCTGTATTGGGCTTGAATGAGCACAGCGCTTGTCTTGATCTTCCTGTATTGATGGAGACTCCTCTGCATTCGATACCAAGACTGAATCCTTACAGCAGCAGCAGTTCTGTCAGCCATTTTTATCTCGTACCATTTCTTAAACACAGCCTGTATGACTTTGGCAGCACGGTTTTCCTTTTCAGTTTTCTGGATTTTCCATCTTTGGTACCCTCGCTGTATTTTCACCACTGCAGTTCTAAGGGAGAGATAATGTTCCCGATCTCTTCTTGCAAGAGCCCACGCTCGCAAGCGCTTCTGAATGACTGTTGCTGCCCAGTAGATTTTTCCATAAGCACAGGCTGCCCTCCTCATTCGCCATTGTGCTTGGACAACAATGGCGTGGTACCTGAGGCGCTGGTAAGCCCTCATGGTTGAAAACCTCCTCCACTGAGCCTATAAGAACAAGAAAGGAACCATCTATTCAAGGAACAATTACACAAGAAGGCTTCATTATGAAGCAAGTGTCCATGCTGGAACAAACTGGACAGACATGGAAACAAAATCAAGTCAAAACACCTGAGAATGCTGAAAAATACACTTTGATTTCTACTGTAATGTCTGTCATGTGATATTTTTCCATTCTGAGTCAATTCTAGATCTTTACTCAAAACCTCCAAATGGTTTACCATGGACAATGTGGTTATTTATATTTTGTTTACAGCTCTCTTCTTCTTCACATGTAATAAACACCCACCTGGATGACAGTTGCTGCTTCATGCTGCAGAGCCCGAAGTTGAGCCTCTTTTTCCAGCCTCAGCCTGTTGCGGGCTGCGTAACCCCTCCAGACCGACTGGATGAGAGCGGCAGCTCGATTCTGCCTCTTGGCTCTGCGCCTCTGGAGAAAACTCCTCACAACTAACTGGATTTTTACAGCAGCCACATTTCTTTCCTGTGTCCAAACAGATTCAAGAATCAAGATGATTAAAACTGATGAATAATAATACGTTTATTTATATTTCTTTTTATGTCAGGCATCTATCACTTTATGGCACTAACTCCTATTTTTTCTTTATTGACACTCAGAACATGTAGCAGCTATAGGATAGGATAGAATAGAATAGAACAGATCTGATAAATAAAACTATTGAGTTGAAGCAAACACTGAACCAACCTTGTACAGCTGTAGATCTTTCTTTAATCTGTACTTCCTCCAGGCGCCCTGTATGACTCGAGCTGCTCTGGTTTCATTCCGCAGGTCCAGAAGACGAGCACACAGGAAGGACAGGTAAGACATCACAACCTGGAAATAAACAGATGTGGATGAAGGGTAAAGAGGTACAGCATTTCACTATTTTTCTGATAACTGTGGGTGTTTACTTTTTTTCATTTACAGTATCTGAATGACTTAATGGTGGATTTAAAGCAATGATTTTCAAGGTGGTGTTACATAAAAATCTATTAGTCTAAACTCTGATTACTTTGTCATTTGAAAAGATTCAGAGTAATACAAGACCTGTAGACCTGGACTCAGATTTGACTGATCTTGAGGCAACAACATTAAAAAGAGTGAGGTGTTTAATCCCTGACCAGCTAATCTGTATTTGCTTTCTGGCTGCTGATGGTAGAGTAAACCACTTTATCTGGTCTCACCTTCTCATTGGGGATGGTGTTGGACATGTCAGCTGGGTTGATCATGGCAGGAACTCCGCCCAGGAAAGACACAGCAGAGTTGACTTGCCTGAAGTTGTTTTTCTCATTCTCCAGTAGCTCTTTAAACTCCACTGATGGAGAATCTGGGCCTGTTCACAGAAATAAAACAGGTACCGCTGTTGATCCGTCTGCATAATCTCGTCATAATCTCCTTTATAAATCATGCATACCAGTTTACAAACATACATTATCTTCTTTGGAAACACGCAAAAATGAAGTTAATGTGCAAAACATAAAGCACTGAAGCACCTACACAATGATTGTATGAACAAAACATTCCCATTTACTCCTGTGTCAGTATTCATTTTTTTCCCTAAATGCCTCACACCTCTTGATCAAATTCCTCTTATTCCACACTCTAATGCACCACAGATGTCTGTATACTGTGATCATCCACATTAAAAAAAAAAAAAAAAGAGCATCCAAACACTGAAGAAGACACAGCACACAGCTGACAAGTACCATTCAGGCCTGTTGGCAAGGAGTCAAAGGAGTTGTCTGAGTCGCTGGCTGAGCAGTTGAGCTCCAGGCGGCCCCTCGGTGAGCACTCGACATTCTGAGTGGTGCTCTGACTGACGGCCTCCTCTGGCAGGAGACTGGGGTGGTAGTGATGGACAAGGTAGCAGAGGACGCGGCCATCCGAGAACGCCACGGTGAAGTTCTCCACCTGCACAGACAGACAACGCACCTCAGTTACTGTTCTCTTAAAGAAGGACTTTTGAGACTGTGAAAGCAAAATAAGCAGTTCAATAATAATGACAAAGTACAGCTGGAAAATAAAGCAACGCTGCATATCTACTGTACCCGACAAGACAACCAATAAAACCACTTGAACTCACCTTCAGATTGTAGAAGTCACACACAGCTCGGACCCAGTCCATCAGCAGGGTGATCTTAGTGCTGCTGTGTTCATAGGGCACCCTGGTCTTTGCAGGACTGGGCTGAAGGCCCCGATCGGCCCTCAGCGACGCCAGCCTCCGTTTGGTCCTCAGGGTTCTCTTCAGGAAGCCAATTTCAACCCTCAGCTGATCCTCGTCCAAAATCACCTCCACCTTAACAGATAATACGATAACGGCATCACAATCAACTCTTTCCACAGCTCAGAAATGACGAGACGTTTGTGAACAACCAACAACACACAAGGTCAGATACATACATGAAACGCAAAGATGATTTTCCACAAGAGGCTCAGTGTCTTCTCTCTGTGTCCGTCCACAATGTCTCTGGAATCAATGGTGGAGCCTGAAAATAAAGACACACTTTGAACCACAAGTAAGGATTTTCTGTTTTATATCACTGTAAATTAAAAATTTTTGGATTTGACCCGTTGATCAGGAAAAGAAATTATTACAAAATGTCACTTTGGTCTCTGAGGAATTTCTTGGTTCCACCTTCTCAAATCTCTCATTGTAAACAGAATATCTTTGGCTCTTGGGCAGTTGAACACAAAAGAATTTTGAGGTCATTACTCTGAGCTTTGGGAATCAGTGATGGGAACTTTTCACCACGTCACCATCAACAACAATAACTGACAGATTGATTGATAATAAAAATAACTGATGATCAATAATTGTAATAACAGTTTAGGTATTAAGACACAGGCGTTATTGAAGCCATTTCATGATTTAAAAAGCAGACTGACAGCATTGTGTCTTGTCTGTTGTGATGTATTTGTATTTGATTGTGTTTACTCATTTCTTTCAAGTCTTGAAACAGCACCCTTCATCCTGGACTGCCTAGTCACTCTGACACATCCTCGTTTACGCAGAAGTGCACAGGCACAAACGATCATACCGTCACATAAAGTTCACACGCATCCAACACGGCGTTATAAAGGGCAAAGCAATCCAATTATGTCGCTGTGCAGCAGATGTTTGCGATCAAACACAAAAGCTGTGCATCGAAATGGCAGGTGTTCATGCTCAAGTGAAAGATGTAATAAATGAACAGCGTGCACAAAAGCGCCACAGTGGTGGAAAATGCAGCCCGGTATGAAAACACAATGAATATGTAACACTTCTGTGAAAGAGAACATCATACAGAAGATAAAAGACATTGATTCTCACTTTGTGGAGGGCAAACACTCTTTCAGACTGAGCGTCTCCCCGGTTTGCTGTTTGATCAGGGAGAAAAATCCTAATTACCGTGCTCGTCCTTGAGGTCGACCCCTTTGCTTTTGAGCACTTGCAAAGCCATGTCGACGTTGTGGACCTTCTGCAGGCGGCTGATGGCTGGCAGACGCAGCTTTGCAGATAAACCCCAGTCCTGGATGAGGAGCTCCATCACACGCCTGGAGGCAAACCCCACATGAAAAACACACTTCATTAAGATGATGCACAAGAATCTTGCATGTAACATGGCGTTACATTCTTGTTGCTGCTGCACTAATGTTATGAGATATGACCACAATCTACATGATTACAGTTATGGGTGCATATAACTGTTACACAGGTATGCACATCCACATGTATCAGACAAACCAGGTGTGTTTAATAGAGGCTCAAAGAATTCAATCATCCTTTATTTGATAACCATGAAAAGAGTAAGGAGCACACAAAGGTGACACAAGCCGATGCTTACAAACAAGCTACTGAAGCTGGAAAGTCCAGTCTTCTACTTGCTAAATGGCGAAACAACTTAAATGAAGCACAACAGCAATCTGTGTGTAAAGTTTTTCCCCCGCGCATTTCATAAGACTAAACATGCAATTCCTATGTCTTCCTATGCTGAGGATTATGCTTCATTGAAACTTCAGGACTTCAGGCACAGAGTCCAATGTGAGAGAACAGCACTTGCTTTGCAGTGCTCTGTGCATGAGTTGATTCAAATACTAAATACAAGTCAGTGTCAATTCACTTCTATGAAAACATCCAGTATCAGTTCATTCCTGCCTTGTTTCTGGGTACATTACTTCTGTTGGTGCCTTGTCTTTGATTGCAATAATGTAGTAACTGAGTATTGATTCTTCATGTTACTCAAGGATGGACAATATGGATATGGATCAAATCTCCATAAATCATAAAATCATTAAAAAAAACACATTACAGTATTAACATATATGTGATGTCATGTAAAATGTGAAAATCTCTCCACCTTAACTTCTTCAGGAGAGTTTCACTGAGAGCAATGCTCTCTCTCACACCTGGAAGCCGCTCAGTACAACCAGTCTAATCTGCCGACCGCTGAGCAGCAGTTGGGGTTAAGGGCCTTGCTCAAGGGCACGTCAGTGGTGGTCAACAGGGAGGGGTATGCACTGCTTTCACTTTCCCCAGTTGATTGAGCACACCTTTAAGATAATATATGCGTCATATCTCCTCACTACAGTTAAGTGAAGTAAGTAAGCAAACTGAAACCTCACCAGCAAACATGTAAGTGTGCAGACATCCAGTATAGTACAAACAGAACCACATCGTCATCCGTTTTGGACTACATTTGACCTTTCAGTCTGTCTTTTACCTGGTTAGGTTTCATCATCATTCTTTTCACCTTAAATCGCTGTGTGGGGGGCTTTCACACTTACTGAAACTAGAGAAAGACTCATGAGGAAAAAGTCTAAATAAGTCAGGGAACACCAGTCTAATCGCTGGTGAATAAACTTTATACTCTACAAGTATCCGCCGGGTCTTTGCCATTGCATTTCTGTGCATTAAAGGAAGGAAAAAATAAACTTCAGCAGCACACATGAGACTGAGCTCTGATCAGATAGCAGCAGTGCTACATCGGCAGGGCCGTTAGAGAGAGTATTCTTCAGAGTGAGAATCCCACGGAGGAAATCCCCGGACTGAAGCTGCTCTGCTGAGGAGTCCGCAACACTAAATCCCTCCCAGCTGCAGGGATACTGCCGTGTAGCCGAGCCTGATCTCTGAGAAAAACATATGTCCCAGCGGGGATCAGAGCATCGCATTAAAATTCAGGGCGTCTCACTCACACTAGACGAATGCCGCATTTCAAGTCGACCGCCAAATTCCTCACAGCGAAGTTGAACTCGTCCAGGGGCGTCTGCACGTGGGAGACGGGTAACCCCAGGTAGCCCAGGTGCCGGGGGAGGATCCCCTCTCCACTCAGGAAGTCCCTGGAGAAGGCCAGGAGCAGGTCTTTACTCGTCTGTAGAAAGAGAGAGGAAAAAAAAAACATACAGCATGGAAAAGGTTAATGACATCCAAAAAGATCTGCTAAAAGCAAAACCCTGGCGTGGACCAAACGAGCTGCTTGAAAGGAGAGATTGTGGCGTGAAAGCAAACACACCAACCACAGGACGTTTTTGGTAGTAAAGATGTGATTTCAGCAGGATTTCAGAGGCTAAGCCCCTATTCAATCTATATCCAATCATTTGGTTACCATGGTAACGCATATTTCCAAATGACATACAAACACATAGTTAAGCCCGATGGTGCAGAGTGTAAAAATTCTCCATTCATCTGACTTTAATAGTATCTACATCTTAATTATCATATATTAATAGCAAAGCAATATTTTCAGCATCAGGTCTCAGATAGTTAAAAAAAAACAAACAACAACAATAATAATAACAACAACCTGACGGATCTGAGAAATACCAAATAATGAAGTTTTTATTTTTTCATTGACCAGATTTATGATTTGACTCATTTAATATGGTTGTCTTTTTAAAGAGATTTTTAATTTCCGCTTGTTTTCTGTGCACTGAATGTTTGCTGTCGACACGGGAAGGCCTTGGCCTACCTTGAACTCTGCGTCCAAGCAGAACAGACAGGGGTTGTGCTCGATGAGCCGGGACTCCTTGGCTTTGTCAAGGAAACACACCAGCAGGAGCAGCTTCTTCAGAGTGAAGCGAGACAGCGCCTCCTCGTGGCCTAACCAGGAAAAGGCAAAGAGATGTTCACACATACACTATTCACATTTTAATTTTCCAAAAAAGGAGCAAAATAACTATCCTCACGTTTGTTTGTTTTTTATTTAGAAGTGGGATTCAAAGAAATCCAAACTAACAAAAAACCTGAAAATACTTGGACATTATCTTAATATCTGTAAAAAGGTGGATTTTGAGGAGGCTAGAAACTTTGCACTATATTCCTGGAAGAATTTCCGGAATACAAATTAAGACTACAATTTGGGCCATTTTATTCAGTGACTCCTCTGTGTCCTTTAACACCTTTGAGAAAATATCAAATTCCAGGAGAGCTGCAATGATTAGTTGATTAATCAATCTGCTGCTCAACAGAAAATAAATTGGCAAATACACTGATAACCAATCAGGTTTAATCAGCCAGACATTCTTTGCTTCCAGCTTCTCTAACGTGAGGATTTGCTGTTTTATATAACTGTAAATAGAGTATCTTTAGGATTTCGACTGTTGATCTGACAAAACAAGACATTTAGCGTCACCTCAGACTGTGGGAAATAGCGTTGGCTAGTTTCCACTTTTTCTGACATTAACAGATGAAACGAATAATCGCTTAATGACCAAATAATCAACAGATAATGACAATAAATCGTAAAGTGCAGCTCTACATTTCAGGGAATTCTATGTCTTGTAGATGAAGTGAATACAGCTTCAGCCCACTGCACACACTGCACTCTGCTTTGAGCTGGCAAGACTTCACATACAGAGACGAGTTCTAGCATCATACACACTGACTAATAAACCATATGACAGATTGTCCACATGCTCTCATTTTGGAGATAAAACTAAATTGTCATAGTTGTTGTGTTGTCTGCAGGAAATGAAAAGTTTTGTTTATGTCAGTCAAGAGTCAAGACTTTTGATTTAAGTTCGACTCATCCCCAAGTTATTCAATTTTAAGTTGAATCATAAGGGTTTGTGTCTCTGTCTGCTTGTGATGTGGCATAAGAGGTTTACGTTTCCGCTTGTGTGGGAAATGGGAAATGCAATTTGAGCTGATAACCCACTCAATATGCCTTCAGTTACTTTGGAAACCTGGGAAAGTCTCCACCTTACAATATTCTTGACATCCTTGCAGCCCTGACAGTAACACGCCGCAGTCTCCAGTGCAGGCAACACATTAACCGACGCCCTTCAATTACCGTCTTTGTAAAGATTAGGCACTTTGGCGTGTCTGAACTCAGCAGCGATGTCTGGGTTCCACAGCAGCCGCTGGAGGATGAACATAGCCAGACCCAAGGCGTCGCTGTTGCTCTCCAGTGAGATCAGCTCCCCGTAGATCGTCTGAAAATGAGCAGCACTGTAACAACGTAGTTTGGAAAGACCAGTGTCAAAAAGTTTAAGAAAGCACTCTTGTATCAGAATACCTCAAGCCCAATCCGCAACCACAGGGGATTGTACGAAAGAAGCCAGTTGAGGACTTTTCGGCGTTCACCTACAAGATGACAAAAACAAGAAAATACTGTTAGGCTTATTTCAGCAGTGTTTGAGAGGACCTTTAGAGCATCTAAAAACACCTACATGCAGGTTTCATAATTCAACGTTCATTTACCTATGTCCTTCCAGAGATGGCGGTCTTTTCGGACGAGCAGCCTCTTGGCCTCCACCTCTAGTTCCAGCCTCTGAATAGCCTTGACCATGGCCTCAGATGTGAAGAGCTCGCAGGCAGAGCGACGGAGGCGGTTTAGCTTCCGTCGGGCCGTGTAGGTGCTGAATGACATCTCCTCTTTGGTGGGAGCTTTAGGCACACTGAACTTGTCATCACTGCCCATGGCAATGGACACAGCGTTCACTGTACGAGAAAATGGAAAAGGCAATGTTCAAGACCTCTCCAGACGTGTGAGGTCTGGAGCTTTGCTACTGATTCCACTGCAGTAAACACTGGGCTTAAGCTGTAATGTGTTCAGACGAGATTTCTCTCACATCATGTCTGAGCAGTGAGAGTCTGCTGAATGTCTAAATGGATGCTACCTTTAGCGACTTCAGTGTTGACTTTGAAGTCATCTGGGGTGAGGACGTGGTTGATCCACCACGTGAATCCCCGCTCCTGCTTCTCGATCCACCTCTCATCATAGAACATGTTCTTGGCTGCGAACGGCATCGGGTGTCTCGGTATGGCTGGAAGAAAAGAGGAGAAATGAAAGGAAAACAAAATTAAGATTTAAAATAAACGAGCGCACAGTTCATTTTCCAGCGCCACAACGACTCATTTCACAGTGTTCTGCCATCAAATACCTGTTTGCACCGGCTTAATAAAGGTCAGCTTTGACTGCGCTACAGCAGTGATTTTTGACGTCTTCACAGCTGGGGCAGCAGATGACTTCAGAGACTGGGCACCTGTGAAGACAGAAAGAAAACAGTCACCACAAATAAAGTGGGGAATTTGGTAAAAAACAATCTGATATTAGCAGCATGTTATACATTTTAGCCCCGCTTCACCAACAGATCTGCAATACAAGAACAGCAATTAGCTCTTATTTGAGAGGCATTCCCCTTCAGAAGGCAATTATACATCATTTTATACCTCTGGAGGTGAGTTTGGAGCTTGACTGCTTTGCCTGGGCAGGAACCACAGACCGTGACAACTTTAGAGACGATGTGGTCATGGAGCGCACCGAGCCTTGAGGGAGGGAGGGGAAATATATTAGCACTATCACGAATACAGAGGGCCCAGAAATAAGGAAGATATTTAACACTCGAGTTCCATTTTATTGACTTCTATTCATGAATGCACAGATGCCATTAACATCCACCTACAGACACCGGTCTGAATATCTGACTCCAGGATGTACCTGCCTGCAACCATCAGTTAGGAGATGTTTAATAAGAAAACTATTTGCAGGTATGTACTCTTGCAAATAATCTGAACTTGACACTAGCCTAGTTAAATAAATAAAAAAAAATACCCCAAGTTAAAAACGAAACACAATAAAAATTTAATTCATTGAAAATCTCCCCTTTTTTTTATTCTTAGGCAACCCAAAATTTGGACATTTGCACTGACACCTTTCTATAACAGTTTGGAAGACGTAGCATTATAACCCTTGTGATGAGTGACTGCTGTATTAGACTGCACTAGTTTAGCCTGGGTGTACCAAATAAAACTGGCAGCGGAGCATACAGCTCGATGGTTGATGCACCTGAGAGTGCAGATCTAAACTGAATTCACGGTGCAGGTCTGACACAGAAGGAACATCAACCATATTTAAAGCTACATATTGCATTATCACGCATCCCGACATCCAACATAAACGCGCTCACCTGCTGCTCTCGGCTGCTGCCTGTGTGATGCACTTCTCCTGTCTTGGAGCGATCTTGAGGGCTCAGTTTTTCCAGCGACCACCCTGCTCCTTTTGACCCGCTCCGTTTTTGCAGCATCCACAATCTTCCCGCTGCTTTTCAGATACTCCTCGCTCTTCCTCTTCTTGCTTTTCACAGCCATGTGGATGGGAAAGGAGTCTTCCTGAACGGACGGGGGTGCGAAAGCAGTTGGAGACAGCTCATACAGCTTAGGGTTTGACGCGAGGTTGAGGTGAAGAGGAGAAGACGAGCCCAAGGGTGACGGAGAGGTGACGGTAAGAGCGACGGCAGCAGCGATTGCAGGAGGAGGGGAGGTGACTGAGAAAGAGAAGCGGGCGGGGGCCAAAGATGGAGGGGAGGTGACAGGGAAGGTGATGGGTGCAGGTGAGCCGTAGAGCCGTGGGGTCGGGCTGAGGGAGAAAGACTCCTGGGCTTCACGTCTGTCGTCACACAGGGAGCTGGCGGCCTCAGAGCTCGGCCATCCCTTGGTTCCTGTGTCTGGGTCTATCACAGGAAGGCTTGGAGTGCCTGGTCCAGAGTCATACTGACTGCTGCCGCCGTCAGACAGCTCAAGTGTTTTCTCTAATAGCCTCCGCCTTGACTTCTTTATTTTCCTTCCACTCGAGCCGTTTGCCTCCACCGGTGCTTTGCTCTTGGTCACTGTGGCGGAGGTAAAAGAGGCCTTTTTGACTCTTTCTGTCGCCTTGTCCGCCTCCAAAACACAAACCCCACTAACAACATTTTTGCTGACAAAGAAAGTAAGTCTTGGCTCACTGGACTCAGACCCCTGTGGGCTATCGTGTGCTTTGAGGACATTTCTGTCATTTCCACAGCCATGATTCCCACTCTTGGATTCCAGTGAATCTGAAAAGCCACAGCTCGAACTAGTGTCTCGAGGACTGGTGTTAATGTGGCTCAGATCAGAGTCAATGAGGGCCAGTGCATCTTTTAAGGATGGAACCGGAGTTCCAGTTAACACACAGTCAGCATCATCTTCATCAGCCACAGACTTCACAGCAGCAGAGAGTGGGCTATCTGACTGAATACGAGGCATGAGCTTCTTAAACCTCTCCGGTGTCCCGATAGGTGACAGCGTCCTGTTGAGCAGTTTGGTTAGATCTTTGTTTTCAAGTTTGCCCATCAAAGCGTCTGGGCTAGCAGACACATTGCCAGAGTCCATCAGCTTTCCGGCTGGGACGAGCAGGACAAGAGGAGAGCTCCCCTGAGCGTGGTGGGTCTTCTCCTGGTCTGATAAGGCCAGAGACCGCTGGCTCTGGGTGGAATTCAAGGCCTTCAGCTCCTCTGATTTCTGAGGGTAATCGTCAATGGGACTGTGCTTGGAGAGGGACCTCTCTCTGACAGATTTAGCCTTGTTGAGAGAAGCAAGCGGGCTGCGAGGCTTTTCCAGTTTGTACTGTGGCTTCCGGGCCACTTGGAAGGTTTTATTGGCTGCCATCTTCAGTGGGTGATCTGTTTTCTTCCTCCTGGGTGCAGCCATTTTTTCACCCTCTCTTTTGTTTTTGATTGTGTCCCACAAGCTCTTCTGAAACACAAAAGAAAAACATGTGAATGACAGTAAGTGACGCGGGTGTTCACATTTCCTGATGTCTGAATGAGAACAGCATGATCAAACTTTCTCTTGAGCTAGATCACATTAAGCCTGAATTTAGGGCTGTAACTGATTCACATCCTCATGATCTATTAATCTGCTGTTTACATTCACTTTGACTATATAACAGTTAAAAATATCTATCACAATTTCCCAGAGCTCAAGGTCGTCCAACAAATTGTCCAAAATCTTAACATATTTCATTCTCTATAATATTAAAACATGGGAAAACAGCCCCTTTTCTCATTTGAGAAGCTTAAATAACAATAACACTTAATACTTTTTAAAATAATGACTTCAGCAATGAATCTTATCATACTAACTGCCAACTAACAGCCTCTGTGTTCATGTGTGGATATTTACCTTCTTCTTCTTTGGTGCTTCTGCTCTCCCCAGCAGAACAGCCTGATGCTTGAGGACCCCATTAGCACTGATGATGAGGAGCTCTCTGATTCCACCTTCCTCTGTTGGCGTCCAGGTGACTGTCAAACTGTATGAGCCTTCAGGCTGCAGACACAAAGCACAAGGCATGCAAGGAGGTCTAAACTAAAAGCATTAGAGTCCATTCATGGATGTGTTTTGGCATAATAAAGCTCCTGAGCATGACAGCACCCTGGTTCACAGGCGCTGTGGGAAATGACCCTTCTCTGAAGCACGTGAAATGTGCCCCTTCATGCAGACAAAAGCTGTTAGCAAGCGGAAACATACCTGAATCGTGAACGTGGTGGAGTCCACGGAGAAGCCTTTACTGCACGGGATCTTTTCAACAGTTACCTCCGCTTCTGCCTCCTCTGTCGGGTTTTCAATTCGCAAAACAGTCGACTTGGAGGTTCCCAACTTTACTGTTCCAAAAGTCAAAAAAGGAGCCTTTGAAAACTGGATCAAACTCAAAATGGGAACATCATTCTCTTTGTTGCCGTCGTCTCTCTTCACTGGACTGAAGTCCACAAATCCTCTCCGTGTTGACGTTATCGTTTCTGACATGTTGAATAATAAAAAAACAGCAGTATCTTAACAGATAGCTACATATTACGTAGTTAGTAAAACGTTCCGCAATCCACGGACACTGCTATCAACGCTGACTGCTAACTATCAACGTCAGTAGCTGCGCACCAACACCAGCAAACGTTAAACACGTTTCCTTCAACAACATACTAAAGCACGATCTAGTTTGAAATTCAGTCCGGTTGTTAAAACAGCCAATGGTGGTAGAGGGTTGACTGCGTCTTGTCCAATAGGCAAAGAGAATGGGTCGAATCTGTATGAATACACTGCTATAGACCAATCAGATATCGACTAGATTTTTAAACTGTCGTAAGCCGCGCCCATAGTCAGAGAGACAAATAAAACGAAGCTGTATCACCCTAAACGTATTTTTGATGCCTTTAAAGCAATTAATTTATTATCTCACTTATTCGACCTACGCCTAAAGAAATGCTTAGAACAAGAAGCAAAATGTGGCTGTTCAAAAAGTCCCTAGAGTAGAACACATGAGTGGTTTACATCTCTCCTCTAAACCAGTTTGTGGTCCATCTTTTTGCTACTGAGTGATCGTTCTGTGTATACGGTCTTTGCTTCAATGTCCACATTATTGCTCACTCGTGCTGAAGTGTTTTAGATAGTAACTTATTTTTGTGCCTGAGTCATGTTTTAACACATAACAAAAATTGTTCACTACTAGAGCAGCGAACTCTATCGATTGAATCAGAAACAGGATCCATCCAAAAGACAGCTCGCCGTGATCGTATAGTGGTTAGTACTCTGCGTTGTGGCCGCAGCAACCCCGGTTCGAATCCGGGTCACGGCAGTTTTTTGAGGAGATACATAATGCATTCTTGATAGAAGGAACAAGTCTTGACAAAACACACGCAATTACTAATAAAAATGCAATGTTGAGTATTATTAAGCTACAAATCAAATCCCATAATGTTAAATAGCATTGCAAGTAAATAAACGTTTCTTTAGAAGGTCATTATTTTCATTTTTTATTTGAATTTATTTCATTCCACTACAATTCAGAGGGAAATATTATACTTTCTGCTACATTTATGCGATTCTTTATCTGTACTTTAAGTACATCTGGATGCTTATACTTTAACTTAAGTTAAAGGTTTTAACTTGTGACGGAGTATTTCTGTGGTACTGACACTTTTACTTGGACACTGTATTTTATTATTCATATTTTGCTCATGTGCAATTCAAAATCCACTGTAAAATTAAGCCAACATGCACAAGGCAATATTTTTCATACTGATCTGTATATGATGTAGATGACCTCTATAGTTGATTTTGTTTTGTATCTTTTTCCACTTCTGTTACTTGTATTTTTTGTGAAAGTAGTGAATTTCCCCCAGCATGGCTCGATAAATTCTTATCTTATCTTAACTTATCTTAAGTAAAAAAAAATATAGTAGTTCTTCTACCAATGAAAATGTTACTTTACTTAACTGCCATTAATATATTATTTTACAGAATTATGTTTGTGAACTCTTAGTCTGCCAAGTAAGTAGCATTTGTTGCCAAATAAATGCACTTGAGTGAAAAGTCTCATATTTTCTGAAATGCTGTACATTATATGACGTAGCATCAAATGGGAAAAATGCAAGCACCTCAAAATTGTATGTAAGTGCAGTACTAAAATGAAAAACTTCCCCACTGAGTTTATTATAAGTTGCCTTTTTAATAAATGTATATGCAGGAAGTGTTGAGACCAGGTGTGGTTCAGTGGTTCAAACCCACTATGAAATAGGCAGGAATCAAAGACCTTTGCATAGAAACACACCTCCTGAAAAAGGATAATTGCACGCTACTAATTTTCAAAAAGGGCACTACACACTCAAAGAGGCGGGGGGTGACCCACATGTAAAACCAGTGCTATAGTGACGACCACATTACTAATAACATCTGTTGCAAGGTTTGTTTAATAGGCCATTGAGACATTGTAACCATGATAACTTCTATTAATAAAACATTTTTTCAAAAGCAAAAGGGTATTACAGTAACAGAAGGTTAATATATAAATACAATTATATAATAAGATTAGAGCTTTGTCCACGAGATTCAGCTTTGCCTTCTGAAAATATTTGAACCCACAAGCTGTGGCTTGAGATGTCCAAACGGTAGGTTCCCATGATGACCAGCTGGGGGCAGCCGTGCTCAGGGATTCAGTATAAACCAGTATTTTCGTCCAAAAAGTATAATCCACTTTCAAGGCCTTGTATCGCATTGTAAAATACCATATTTTGAATGGATATTGAGGCGATCATCATTGAGTCTTAGATAGCAGAGACAACTTGTTTTGAACAAAGAAAACAGTGTTCTTTATTTTTACCTAAATGGTTTAACAGTTAAACTTGTTATAAACTTGTAAACTTCTATTAAAATGATCAGAACAGGGGAATGAAGCACACAGTGCTACACACACATGGCAGCTTGTGGCATAAATTCAGGGCATTATAAGACACTGATAAAATTCATCAAAATAAACAAATAATAATAATGATGACAAAATTTCAAATGTGCTTCCAGCATCTTCCAGAAGAGTAGCGGGTTTGGCATTTTTCTTTTTCAGTGATTGTAAAGGTATACATGTGAAGACTTCCACTTTGTTGTCATCACACACATCCATCACCGGACTCTGGGGACAATCATTTATTTGGTCTTAAACAACCTTGACTTTTATGACACATGTTGAATAAATAAATTGAAATAAAATGGCACAAAAGCAAAGTATAAAAACAACATTATCATCACTCAGATGATCAACATGTAGTATGATGCTGCCTCAATTCAAATGATACATTGTATTCAAGTCAAACATTACTGTAAATGGCATGCTTGTGAAAGGTACCTCAGGATAACACACATTAAAGTAACAAATGTGTTCTTTCCATTAGCTGTTGACACGCCTTTGAACAAAAGTAGAAACTTACAGGTAAGTGTATCAGCAAATCACATGGCAGCAACTCAATGCATTTAGGCATGTAGACATGGTAAAGATGATCTGCTGCAGTTCAAACCGAGCATCAGAATGGGGAAGAAAGGTGATTTAAGTGACTTTGAACTTGGCATGGCTGTTGGTGCCAGACGGGCTGGTCTGAGTATTTCAGAAACTGCTGATCTACTGGGATTTTCACGCACAACCATCTTGAGGGTTTACAGAGAATGGTCCGAAAAAGAGAAAATATCTAGTGAGCGGCAGTTCTATGGGCGAAAATGCCTTGTTGATGCCAGAGGTCAGAGGAGAATGGCCAGACTGGTTCGAGCTGATAGAAAAGCAACAGTAACTCCAAAAACCACTCATTACAACCAAGGTATGCAGAAGAGCATCTCTGAACACACAACATGTCGAACCTTGAGGCAAATGGGCTACAGCAGCAGAAGACCACACCGCGTGCCACTCCTGTCAGATAAGAACAGGAAACTGAGGCTACAATTCGCACAGGCTCACCAAAACTGGACAACAGAAGATTGGAAAAAACGTTGCCTGGTCTGATGAGTCTCGATTTCTGCTGTGACATTCAGATGGTAGGGTCAGAATTTGGCGTCAACAACATGAAAGCATGGATCCATCCTGCCTTGTATCAACAGTTCAGGCTGGTGGTGGTGGAGTAATGGTGTGGGGGATATTTCCTTGGCAAACTTTGGGCCCCTTAGTACCAATTGAGCATCGTTTCAATGCCACAGCCTACCTGAGTGTTGCTCACCATGTCCATCCCTTTATGACCACAGTGTGCCCATCTTCTGATGGCCACTTCCGGCAGGATAACACACCATGTCATAAAGCAAAGCAAAAAGCTGGAATTATTGTGTTAGTAGGCTACTGGCTGCATACATTAGCATGTGTATTGCAGTGGCTTGGGCAAACCCCACCCTCCTAACATCTATCCCTTTGAAAAGTTTCTAACCTCCACTGTCTCTGTCTGACCCCCCACCACTCTCTCTCTGCCTTTAACGGATGATCACCACATAAGGCCTGTTAAGAAATGCTAATGTAAATTCCAAGTGAGTGTGAGACAGTGAATGCATTAAAGTTGACTCCACACTTATTGCTGACCCTGCAGCTCCTCCCCTGTTCCCGTCGGCAAACTGCAGCACAGCAAACAGCGTCACAGAACGTTTGGTTTTGAATGTGCGGTGGCTGAGAACGTACTCGTGGTCCTTAAAGTAAAAACAAAAAACACAGTAAATCAGATGTTTTTAAGTTAAGATCTGCTGCCATCAGTTTGTTTTGATTCGCCACTCTCCTCAATTCGAGCCTGATCACGTGACCTGTGCGCCGACCAATCCTGTGTCAGAAAAGCACGGCTCGTAATTTTGAACAGACGGAGAGGCTCAATGCAGCCACACGTAAGATGGTTGTTAAACATCCGTAAATCCCTCGTCGCGTAATGGATATTTTTCCTTGTCATATCTGCTGAAGTGAAAACTTTAGCGCTGTCTGTTTCTAATGAATATGAGTTCTCACGTTATCACCCCTGGACCGTACCGAGCCACAAAACTGGTAAGTTAACGTTGGCTGATAGTAGCTTGCGGATATGGTCACGATACCTAGCTAATCTAGTTAGCTTAGTTCATGCGAAAAAATATCGTCAACGGCAGCACTATAGCTGTTAACTGTGTTAAGATAAACGTCACGCAACCAACGTTAATTCATCTTAATTGTCCTCTTGTCCAGTACCTGGCTTTGTCTCAAGACTTAAAATGTTTTAGAAACTATGGCTGCGCCTAACGACTGTTGTCATTGTCGTGAATATGACGTTACGTAGGATCCTCTCAATCAATCGTTTAATCTTTTGGTCAGTTAAATGGTTTGTCCGACCAACAGTCCAAAACCTAATGATGTCATATTAACTATTAAAACCTGAGAGAGGTAGAATCATTAATATTCGCTAACCAAAATCTTAACTTTTATCTACTTTTATCTCACAATTTTGGTGGCAACACTAAGTGATTCCCTGTCAGTCATCTAGATAGATTTAATATATTAATTGTTTCAGCGCTGTTAAAACTAACTCGTCAAATCCAGCGCCCGGTCAGTGAATTTCAGTTGCCCTCTTTTTGGTATACAGCTTTGAAAAACTATAATTGAGTTATTTTGACATAGCTTCACTCTTAACCAATTAGTCATACAAATAGATGCTGAGCAGTAAGTCAGTCAGTATGAACTGAGGCAGGGATGACAACACATTGGTCAGATAGGCCAGGCCTGCAACTGAAAATAAGTTTCATTGTTGATCCATTTATTTCATCATTTTTTAAATCTTTAAAATATGAAAAGACGGTGGAAAATGCCTCTCACAGTGTCAGAGTTTGAAAACAAGGTAGTGGCTTCTAATTGCCTTTTCTTTTTCTTTTTTTTTCATGACTGAAGGTTCGCAACTGAGATATTCAACTTAATGTGCTTTGAAGTTAAAAATAGTCTGATGGTCAAAATTTCAGCCGGTCAGCCACAGTTGTAGCACAAACTTTACAACGATCTTTGAGCTGTGGCTCCTGGATGACCCAGAGGAAGGCCTCAAGCCAAAACTGTTGGTTTCACAATAAACATGTTAGTTATACTACAAGTGTTGCTGTTTCCCTGTACGACCACTCGTCGATGAATTGACTAATAATTTCAACACGTCTTTGTTCTCTCTTTTGTTTGTCCTCACTGTGGGGAACTTTGTCTGAGAAGAGCGCAGTGTCAGTCAGAACACATAGTTTGACTCTTAAAGTTAAATTGGATAGTGACATAAGTTAGTCTGTACCTAACTCCCTTTCTTTTCTTTTTCAGTGGAATGAGGTGACTCGTTTGTTTCGGGCTGGTATGCCCCTCAGGAAACACCGGCAGAACTTTCGGCACTACTCCTCCTGCTTCACCGCCTCTGCCGCTGTGGAATGGCTTCACCAGCTGCTCCGCAGCAACAGCAATTTTGGCCCTGATGTCACCAGGCAGCAGACGGTGCAGCTCCTCAAGAAATTTCTGAAGAACCATGTGATTGAAGATGTGAAGGGTCGCTGGGGCTCAGAGGATCTGGAGGACAACACTGTGCTGTACAAGTAGGCAGAGTTTTGGAGAAACTTGCTTTTATACACAATTTTGAAAAATATGTGTAAAGGTTGATGGTGGTTGTGCTCACACAAACACAGTGACACAGTCTATGTCCTGTCTTTTCCCCCAGATTCCCCTCGACTTCTCCTCTAAAGCCCATTCCCTGTCCCGCTCCAACCTCGGCTCCAAGCTCCATTAAGAAAAGGCCGTCATTCAGGGACAAGGAAGGTTTCTTCAGGTTTAAGAGTATGAAGAAGCATGAAAAGGAGACACAGGTGAGCTAGACTGGACATTGATTATTATATGTATGTTACATACAAATGAATCCTAAACATTAGATGTATACTAATATGAATACATTTCAAAACAAAACGTCAGGTTACAGCTGTAGCTTTGAGGTATGGTCTAAATGTGAAAAATACCTCATTGTGTGATGGTGATTTGTGTTCTTTGGGCCTTCCAGGAAAATGTAGATCCTGCCTTCCAGCCAGCAGGAGATAATAAGCCAACAGGAGAGCAGCAGATGCAGCGACGAGAGCTGACAGTGGAGGATGAACAGGAGATCTGGAGAGACATCACTCTGACCCAGTATGAACACACACACTGAGCTGAAGAAAACCCTTTACTTTTTGTGTCATAAACATCTACAGCATGGATTATTACATTATTACCAGAATAAAGTGACAAGTTTATCTCAAAGCACATTTCCTTTTATTTTAATAACATGTAGAATAAATTAGGAAGAATGTGATGCATGAGGCAAAAGGTTGAAGGCCAGAGAGCGGACAGATTTTTGTGTGTGTAACTAAACACTGTGTGCTGTCTTTCAGCCTGCAGAGGATTCTGGGTGTCGCATCTCTTGATGAGGTTTTAGACCAACGTTGCATAAACCCACAGAACATCATCCATAACATGACCAAAGTCAACAAGCATGGAGTGGTCACACTGGACGACAAGACCAGTAGGTTTATACGTCAACAAAAAAACTCACACATCACAAGCTATTTATAAGCTATAGTTGTATTCAAATTAGTTTTCTCTATTCAGCCCTTATAATTGAACACATCTTTCACTGGATACTGAGATTGTCGTCACAATATACTCAACACTATAAAAGAATTGTAGTCAGTCGAATGGCTTACATTCTTAGGACTCACAATATACTGTAACTGGCAATCAATCCATCTGTTAATCATCTCTTTAGATGACCTCCCACACTGGGTTTTGTCTGCCATGAAGAGCCTGGCCAACTGTGAGTAGCAGCAACCGAGGGACACCTTTGTCCTGCATAATCATTGAAGAATTGAGGGTTTTTTGTTTGTTTAGTTTAGTTTTTAAATGTAATTTTGGACCTATATTTTGAATTCGTTAAGCTTGATAAATAAATGAATTACTTTCTGTACTGTGTATTCTCAGGCATCTCACCTGTTTTCATTATAATTTAATCATGTGTCACAGTCAGTAAAATAAACACCTTTTTGGTTCATTTTTGTATAGATGTTTAGAATTCAATGTGAAGGTAGAGAAATCAAACTCCTACATAGGTTTGTGTTGGGATTCTGAATGTAATTAGAGAAGTAAAAGCTTTCAAATAGCGTACACTTCTGTGAAAGCTGAAGTAACCTGCTGTTTATTTCCAGGGCCGAAGTACGACAGCGCACAGCCGTCCTATCCCGGCTTTGAGAGAGATGTCTTCAAAACCGTGTCTGATTACTTCTACAGCCTTCCACAACCGTTACTCACATACGAACTGTACGAACTATTTATCAACATCCTGGGTAGGTATTTTGGACTAATTTTATTAAGATGTCGGTTGTTGCTCCTGACCCTGAGACAGCAGTTAAATGAAAGTGCTTTTAAAAGGCTCATTTCTAGTGTTGCAGGGAAAGGATGTTCAAGATGACCGGATTATCTACAGGATCCTGTGCTCTTGTGTGCTTTGACCTCTAACAGTGCCTTTTGAGTGCTAACAGAGGTTTTGGTTTTTGTCACTTCTGTTTGTGGAGTCCTAACAGCAATATGAGCAGCTGTGCTCTCTGTGTGTATGCCTGTTATGTGTTGTCTCTGACCAGCTCATGGTCCTGTTTGTACAGTAAAAGTTTGAAGTAACAAAGCCTCTCCCTCCCCTTCACTGTCTGCTTGCACTGACCCTCTGCCTGCACCACTTGGCTCTCTCTGTCTCTGCTTCTGCTCTCAGTGTTTTGTGGGTATGTCGCAGCACCCACAGTACACCAGCGTGGGAAACGCAAGAAGCCTGACCTCCCAACAGCCCCTCCTCCAGCCAAGGCATCTTTCCGCTCCACAGAGTGTCTCCTCCTGTCGCTGCTCAGACAGGGGACATGTGATGAGACAGAGTCGCCGATGAGAGAGGTGCTTGGTGGGAAGCTTCAGTCACGCCTGGCAGCGCTGAAAGGAGGCATTTCCAGTACAGGTGACAGTCAGTTAGGAGGCAGCTGCATGAGTATAGTTGGTTCCACAAGGCCTCAAACTAGGAGTTGCTCATTGGAAACTATCCTAGATGACTCTGCCCCTCTCACCCGGCAACAGCTGTTCTTGTCCAATGACAGCCTGGCATCCTGCGCCTATAGCAACAGGAGCCAGGATGACAGCCCTGTCATCACAACCCTACACAGCTGCACCGACTCTACATCTGTTCTGTGTGAAAGTGCTCCAGGACCCACAACCAGAAATAGGCTATCTGTGGTTTCTACAGCAGGACTGTCAGGTGCTCCGAGGTCACGCCCTTTGCGGCCACGCAGCGTAGGGAGCTGTCTGGACATTGTCATAGAAACCAGGGAGGAAGATGTCATGGAGACCAAGTGGCAGGGCCGAGCAACCAGCTGCCTCAACGTGAACACTCCTGCAGAACAGTATCATTCTTCCTCTGCTTCCCATCCTCCCTCGTTGCCCTCCTATCATCCTCTCTCCTCCTTCTCTTCATCTGCTATGACCAAAGTACAAGGGTCTCACGCTGCTACCAGACCCAGTGGACCCAGAGCCGCCTCCAGTACCTCAAATCTTCGGACACTCCCTGCACCTGCTGTTGTCCGGCGCTGCCTCAGCTCTCTAGACGTGTCAAAGCCGTCTCTTCCTGTTTCATTGTTCAAACCGCCTATCTGTGTGCCCACCAGCAAATCCCAGCCCCCCCAACCCAAACGTGAGCACAGTAAGAGCCTCTCTCCTCTACCTGTCTGTGTGTTTGCATGTCTATCAATGTCTAATCAAACTAACTCCATCTAACCACTACTGGTCTGCAAAGTGGCAACTGCTGTTGAACTTGAAAGGGTGAAGTCAAGGTGATGATTTCACTTTTTGGTGGTCTGTGTTATCAAGGATCATAGAGCTCATCTACAACTTGTTCAGCTTTAGTTTAGATGGCTTAAGGTACGCAGCGCGTTATAAGTTGCTTGCTTTTGTATTTCCTCTCTGCTACTTTTGATTTTTACTCTGCTTTACCACGTCTTCTTTGATTTAGGCAAAAGACAAAGTGGACCTGCTAAAATGGACACTGGGAATATTAAAGATTAAAAAAAAATATTCAATAATAATGGCTGTGGTGAAAGAGGCATTGAAAGAACTTGAGAATTTAGACAGCATTTGGTGATTCCTAAAGGTATATGCTACTGTACTTCTAACAAGCTCAACAAAAAACAAGCCTCTGACCACAAGATTTTGTAATAGTGCTGTAAATGAAGGCATTGAACCAGACAGTCCTGATCCACCATATACTATGTGCATGGATATGTCCTGGAACTCGTCGAAGCCGTCTCCAGGGGTAAGCTAGCCTGATGTTAGCTGACAGCAGGAAACTACATTCACTTGGTTATAAATTCAGATGACACAGCTTTCATAATTAGGAACAGGTAGCTAGCAGACATACTCAGCCTTAAAACTGTATTGGCAACTAACATTTGATAAAAATGACATTAGTAACCAACTGTTTGTAGCAGGTAAGCTAGCATTAATGTTGGTTCACGATTATCAGAGCATAGTAAGATGAACAGTGCACCAGACTAACAGACGCAGATAACATTATCCAAAGTTACCTGAAATATTGGATTTATAACTTAGTTCATATTGTAGCATTTGAAGATGTCCCGTCATGACATTCTCCTGTTTGAGCACAACACCAGCATCTGCTTCTTGCCTGGGCTGCCTGTTTTCCCAGCAGAAGAAGTCCACCGCCTGGCAGTAGCTTATTTATGCTTAAACGCTACTGTATAGAGTCTGGAGTTGGTAAATGTACTGTGTTCTGAAGGGTGATAAGCTATTCTGTCTGTTTAGAAAAAGCTTTTCAAAAGCAAAAATGATCAGATCTGTGACATTGAAGTTAAAAATCTTTATGGAAAATATTCATGTTTATTCAGCATGAAATTTTATGAATGGATGCGTTCCAGAAGATATCCATGCATGCACGTTATATTGTCCTGGATCAGGGCTATGAATGGGATGCACATCCTTTTATTAGCATATTACAATACATAAAATGTTTATAAATCTTACCTGACTCCTCTTGTACTGTAGCTGTAGTTGATTAATCTTGTCATCAGTCCATTCTTCCATCAATCCATTCATCCATTCGTTTATATCTAATCTAGTGAATGTGACGTAGCAGTAATGGATGAATGTGGCCACAGAGTTATTCACCTGCTGTTTGTTTCCGGGCCGGTTGTACCACAGAACTCATCTGCGTCATATCTGTTACTGTATGACCATGTGTGTATGTGTACAGGCCTTCTCCAGCCTCAGTGTGAGCGTGTGGCTGTCGAGGCCCTGCAGCTTTGCACTCTGCTCCTCCCCCCCGCCTCCCGCAGGAAGTTACAGCTCCTCATGAGGATGATGTCACGCATCAGTCAGAATGTGGACATGCCTCGGCTCCACCCCGCCATCGGTACCCGAACGCTGGTGAGGCACAAAACCGATGTGACGTCCTTTCCTCGAGAACTAACAAACAACATACATTTGTCCCCCTGTAACAGTTTCCTTCCTGGAGAACAGTGACACATTATCTTCACCTTTCATTTTTTTCAATTATGTTTTTACTTTCCACTGTTCTTTTGTTTTTTTAGTGACTGGTTTGAGTGTTTGTCTTTGTTTACCTGTCTTCTCTCTGTTTTTTGTGTTTCTCCTTCCAGATGGTTCACACGTTTTCAGCCTGTGTCTTGGGCAGCGCTGTGGAGTGTGATCTGGACGAGCTGTTAGCTACCAGACTGGTGTCATTTCTAATGGACCATCAACAAAGCATTCTCTCTGTCCCGGAGTACCTGCTCACTGCTATCACTGACTATATACAGTACCTTCGCACAGCACAGGTACATCCTGATAACTGCTGCAGTAGCAGGCTATGTAGGACAGCATATTTGTAGACACAGACAAGTTTTTGACAGTCTTAAAAAATGAAATGTACAGTGCAGATGTGACCTCCTACATATAGAGAGTATAAATTCTGGAAGTTGTGCTACTTACTATGGACTCAAAGCAATTTTCATTTAGTATTTTGAGTTGATTTCGCAGTGTGAAATGTGTAAAAATGTAGTTGAAAGTAGGGCTGTCCAGAATGTTCTATTTTCACATTTGAAGCTTCTGTTGAGGTTTTAGAATGAAGCCTTGAATATCTGTCGTCATCTACACAGACATACAGACGTTTTTCTCCTGTCCTGACCCCAGGTCCCGATCGACAGTGTTTCTAATGTTGATGGCAGCGATCCGGTTCCCGTTCCAATACCCGTCTACACGTTCTGCCATCAGATTAGCAGCGCTGAGTTTGAACAGCAAAAGCTGGCATCTTCCCAGAAAGCCATGGAGGAGTTGCTGGAGATGCTGCTGACAGACCAAAACATAAGTGAGAAAGACAGACGCAAGAAACTGAAGCAGGTAACAAAACATTCTTCTAATGCTCAGTCAGAAAAGAGTGTTATTACACAGTACTCAGTTTAACTGGGATATGGATGCGATCTGTCTGTTAATCAATCACCATTTAACTGGTAACCAAAATAAATCTGTAACTCCTGCTCCTCCACTATGCTAGTCTCTCTGCCACCTGCTAGAGCAGCTACACTTATTCCATGTCCTATTTCCGCCAGTGTTGCACATAGTTATGACGACTGGAAATGACCACTTCATATTTGTGCTTGTAGCCACTGAATAGTCATTTGTAACATTTTGCAGCAGTGTTTTCAGTGGGCTTCACACTCAGCTCTCATGACGTCAGCGTGAATGTTGGATCTGTTTTGGAAAGTTACAGAGGTGGTCAGACACAGGCCTCCTAATCCAACATTAGAGAGGTGTTGGGGGAGGGATTTATCTTAACGTCTTACCTGCTGCAGTGATGAAATGTGTACAGCGTGGCATCAGTGATACCACTGTTGCAGGTGGGCAGAGGGCAGTGAAACACTGCTGTTCAGCTTGGTGCTAAGTTACTCTCAAAGGCCCTGATAAACGGTACAGAACTGAGACTGATCACAGCTGAAGTTCTGTTTGTACTACATTTGGTCAGTGAAGAAGATCCATGCAGACCCTCATGGGCATATGGACAAAATATATATGAAATGTGTATTATGTGGCCATTTGGTCATGGAAAGTCACTCAATCCTGACTTTCATTGTCTTCGCTTTAGTTTCAGAAGCAGTACCCAGACATCTACAGTCGTCGGTTTCCCTCATCAGAGCGAGAAAACAACAAACCAAAGATTAAACCTCCCCTCCTCAACATCAAGAAGACCAAAGCTTTCAGCATCAGGAATTAAACTAACCATACAGGTGTCACCGTTATAGAAGCCACAGTCTTTGCATAGTTTTTGCTGCACTGCTACTGCACTGATACTAAGAGATTTGGAAAATTCACTTCTCTTTGCAGCCATTAACTTTTTCTTGTTACATTTGAAAAACCGTGATTCCTGTTGTGTCTCTTTCATGTGCTAATATGAGAGTTCATGCCGGCTGGAAGACTTCTACGATGGTAAATCTGTGTATTCATGTTGTGTGTATGTTTGTGATGTGTGTTGATAGCTGAGTAAGATAAAGGTAGGTAGTAGGACAGTGGCTCCTTAAAGAAGTTGCTGTGTTCAAGTATAACATGTTTATGAAGCAGGGATTCATTTTTGTTTTTTTGTTGTTGTTTTTCCTCTTTTTTTTTTGATCAGTCAGATTTTCTCTCTTCACCCATTTTATTTTCCTCCTCACCTGTCATCTCTACTATTGGCTGATTAGTGTGTGACCTGTGTGTGTGTGCATGTGTGTTAACAAGCTTCAGAGTGCATTGTGGGAGAAAAAAATATGCAATTCTGAGATCACTGGTCCATCTGGGAATAATTAGATTATAGATCTCTTTATTTATATGAACGATGACATTGGGAGAGTGCTAGAATATGTTTGCTTGAAGTGTTTCTCAACATGTTAGCAGTTTTTATAGACTTTACTGAACATTTAATAGCATAGAATCTTTTGAAATAAGCTTTTGTCTTTTGACATTTCTTTTTCTAAAACTTTTCAGCCCCTGGCTTTTCTTTTTCCTTCTGTTGCTTTCATTTGTGTGGTGCGTTTTTCAAGCATTTTTACAGAAATGTTTTAGGTTTTGTCAGTAGGTCTTTCAGCTTTTTCATGTACAACTGAGATATTTTAAATGGACCTTGTCTTTTCCCAGTTTCTTTTATTCCTTGCGTTTGTGTGTCTCATCTTGAACTCATCCCTGCTTAGTTTATTGGCAACAGAAATGTTTTGCACTGGATTTAGGCATTGTGAGTGGCCAGTAAGCTTACACCAATCATCACAGTGGTTAATTTATATATATATTTAATGCATATTAGACTCCCTAAAGATAAAGGTTTCACTAGACACTTGCCATAGTTTGGGTAAACAGTTGCTACTGCTCATCAATAAAGCATCATAAAGTGTTTTCTCATCAGCTACAGCATTAGGGTACAGAACACACATATGTGAATACAGGTGTATGACCATCACCTGCACATGCAAAATTCATATCACCAAAGCTGAACTTGCATGTGTAACCATACCCTTAATCAATTGAAAGCGGTGAAGTGTCTGTTGGCGGTACCTATTGCTTATAATGAGACTAGCTGGTGTTGGACAGCGTCCATTAATTTCAGTGACAGATGCTAACAGGTATTTAGTCGACTGAGATACAATACAGAACCCATCTTATGTCAAGTGTCTGAGGAAATGTTACAGGCTTGACTCAAAAGATCAAGCTGCTCTTTTTTTAAGTTATATGAAGTATTAGTTCTACCCTGATATGTTTGTCTATACCTCAGATCAGATGATGTGTGTGAATGTCTAACCATGTATTCACTCATCAGCAGTGTTTTTGGCAAAGACTTTTACAGTGGAGTGTATATTGTACACCTACACAGTTGTAGTCCTCTTCTACATTGTTTGCTATGCAAAGCCCTGGGAAATAAACCTGTTCAGCTGTTGTATTTCTGTGCCTTTGACCTGTTTCTGTTTGTGATTGTGCGCGTGAAGTGTGCAGTGTGCCATTATTCAGTATATCAGGCTGGCACACTGACATTAATAATTATATTCCCTCCACCCTTTATATTAAGTTGATACTCAACCAGAGCACCGGATACTTGAGTTATAAGTGGCTACTCTGAGGCTAACACTCACTGCCATATTTGCCTGACGAGGTTATATATTGAAATTCCAAATGGATAATTGAATTGAAGTTTAATCCACTTTAAACTTTCTAAACTGCCTATTTGAAAGTAATAATAATGCTGAACACACCCAAACTGTCCCATATATGTTTAAATAACGCTGTAAAAGTGGTTTTACTGCAAGGCTTGTAGGTCAAAATTGAAATGAACAGTTTGGTTTCATTGATTTCATTTGTTATTACTGTCTTCCACCAAATCTAATCTTCATTTTGCTGTGAAAAATCTCCCATTGCACACATAACTAGTAGACAATTATATGTTGACTGCTTTTCATGATGGTGAGCACATTGATGTTCTCAAAAGTGGGAGCCTTTTTAAGTTCCACTACCTTGTTGTATGTTAATTTGATTTAAGCATTACGTTGCCAGGATATTTGAGACTGTTTCATCTCTTCTGGAGAGAGACTTGGTCACAGCGGCAACAGCTATCTGACAGTCCACAGCCACACTTCAGCACAGTGTTGCTTTTGAGCTAAATGCTAACACGACAATGCTAACGTAATGTTTACCATTTTCACTAAATGTTAACAAATTTAATCAGCTTAATGTGGATGTACTCTTAGTTTGGCATGTCAGCATGCTAGCATATGCTAATAAGTACTGTGCAAAGTACAGCTGAGACTGATGTGGATGTCATTAGTTAGAAAGCGAAGTATTGGTTCATTAGTGGCCGGGGCAACGCAAGAGCCACTCGCGAAGAATTTCCCGTAAGAAATGAATGGGAAATTTCCTCAAATTTCAGCCTTTTTCAATTGTCCGCTGCTTCGCCATACTTTCTCCTAGAGACTTCATTCAAACTTTAAAACGCTGATGATTTTGTCGGGTCGAAATTAACCTCTGCACATTTTTTGATATCTTTTACGGTTTTCGAGCTATGACCATCTGAAGACCATAAAGTTTCTCAAAAAATGCTCAGAATTTCTCCCCCTAGAGTGGATGACATCATGAGTTAGAGTGACAGAGCCAGTGAGAAATCGCCTGAAATTGTTTTCTAAAATTGCCGTAAAATCCAAACGCTGAATAGGAGACACATCATTTTTGGATCTTTTTGTAGAAAAACCTTTCTTCTCTCGCCAAAGTTCAATTTGAAAGGGTTAGCCCCCACCAAATTTAAATAAAGAGGGATCTTGCACCAGCTGCCCTGCTCTGCTGCTCCATGTAAGGTGTGCTCCAACACACCTGATTCAAATGCTCAGCTCGTTACTGAGCTCTGCTGAGGCCTGATAACGAGCCATTCATTTGAATCAGGTGTGCTGGAGCAGGGTTACATCTAAAACATGCAGGGCAGTGGCACTCCAGGACCAGGCTTGAGAAACAGTGGTATAGATAACACCAGCAGCCCCCTCGTGCCACTGTCAAAATTTTGGCAGTGCCGGAATTGTCTAGTTTAATTTCTTACCTGATGATGACACTTGATGGAAAGTAAAGGGGTCACCAATGTTGGAACGCTCATCCACAGGGGAACATGAATGTCTGTACAACATTTCAAAGCAAGCCACAGATTAATGCTTAATGCTTGATTAAATATTTCACTCAAAACTACAAATGTCTAGCTCATGGAGGCACCGGATGAAAAGTCAGGAGATTGCGGAAGTCGTTAGGATTCCCCCTCTGGGGACCATGAATGTTTACACAAACGTCACGGCACTCCATCTAACAGTTGTTCAGATGCTTCGATCGCTGCCTGCGCGGCTAAAATCGACACAATTACAAATACAGCACAAAAAAAGCAAAGACAAATAGATGGAGCCGCTGAGAACCTTGGGGTGGAGCGATTGCATCAGGTTGGCTGTCACCACCCCTTGGCGGCCCTGCTGTCTAGAAGACAGATTACTGTTCCTTTTAACCCTTATTAATGCAACCATTCACTTGAATTCACCATTTCGTCCTTCTATTCAGCTTTAAACTTTCAATGATAGAAGAAAAAGAAGCAGTCATGGTTAATCATTCACTGTCGCTCTTTTTTCTGTCGCTCTTCCTCTTCCTCCCCCTCCAGAGCTAGCCAATTAAAATAGTTTCTGAGAGTTTGTTGGGACTGTCTGGAACTAATTAGACAGCATTCTTACTTCGTGCATGCCCATGTACAAACAACAAAATCAACACGCTGCTTTGAAAAGCTGACTTTATTAGTTTGACCCACATCATTGGTAGATGAGTGAGTGTTTGTGTTCCCAGGTTGACAAAGACCGTGTTTCTGAGCCTGGAGAACATTCTGCATGGAGCCGAGGGCCAGACAGCTCAAAGGGGAGCAGACAAAGCTGGCTTGTTCAGCTCTGTGGTAAGACCAGAAGAGGAGGAGGAAGAGGAGAGGAGAGGAGAGAAGTGGGAGCAAGGGAGCGACAGGCATGGAAGGAAAACGGGGAGAAAGAGAGAGGGAGATGCATGGGGAAAGGAGGGATTGGGGGACGCAAGGCAGGATGGAAAAGGGGAGGAGAAAATGAGAGAAAGGGGTGGATGAGGGGGGCGGAGGGGGGGAGGGTGCCCAGTTTCCATCCCTCACCACAGGAAATCTGTGTGCAGTTTAAATGCAAGTCAGAGTCTCTTTATGCAGGCGGCTTGTGTGTAAGTGTGTGGAAAGCATACAGCAGCATGGTCAGCCGGTGAGTAAAACATTCCCTTTCTTTCCTCTAAAGGTTTTATAGTTTGAGGATGAAAAACTTCAAGACGAAACATATTGTTAATAAGACCTTTCAAAGTTCAAATAAGTTCATTTCTCAGAGACGAAAGAAGAGAAAGCAGCTTGTAGACGCAACTCAGTGACGTTAGAGAGAAAAGGATTTGATGCAGAGTTTTCAACAAAACTCGGATTTTCAACTTCAGATTAAAGAGAAAAGTGATCGCTACAGCAGCGAGATGCCTGAAAAGACCTTGGAAAAATAATGTGCACTCTCTGCAAAAAGCCCTCAGTTAAACAACCCGAGTAGAAGCTGCAGCCTTCATCCAAAGCAGACGCAGGCAAGCCGTGGTGTTTCACTGGTGTAGTTTTCAGGTTTAATGTGAAAATAAGGCTCAAGTTAGGAATGGAAAGAATAAAAAAAACGCTTTGCACTGGCCAATACAGAAACAAGCAAGTTGACCAAACAGTCTCACCACATGGGCCATTTAGTAGCTCTTCTGGAGCTTTTGATGGTATCATATTATCTATAGTTTAGATAGTTTGGTCAACTGAACTTTCAGTTTCAGGTGAGTAGTTATGTGCATCACTTGCAGCCTGGTCATGATATGGAATATATAGTTGTATTTAGAGGAAGTCCTGATTCAACAGAGTACAGCCAACCACACAGTAAAAGAAGCTTTTAAATGAACAAAAGCTTCAAAAGCATCCTTAAAATCTGTTTTTCACTCTCCTCTCCAGAGTGGAGCATCCCGCTGGAGGCTACAGGAAGATCTTTGAGACAGTGGAGGAGCTGGATGAGCCGATGCCTGCGAGCATCACTGGTAGCTTTTCGCTGTCCAGACTGACTGATGTCATTCTCATGTTTGTCTGACAAATTTAAGGCTGCTGCCGGTGTTACGCCATATTCTGTGACCCATCAGATCCTGTGAAGTGATAAGTGAATCGCAATATGAAAGTGTTCTACAGGCACACCTCCCCACCAAATCGTCTGTATTACAGCTATCAAAATGTCTGACTCTCAATACTATGGGGTGCCATTTTTGGTAACACCATAATGAAGTCTTAGACAAAGTAAAATAGCGTGATGTTTATGCAATGGCAATACAACTGCAACCCCAACAGTATTTGGGTCACAGAATCTTATGGGTCACGGAAGTGGGTGTAACATCAGCAGCAGGTTAGCTTAGCTTAGCTTAATTTAGCACAAACACTGGAAAACTGGAGAGACAGCTAGCCCAGCTCTGTCCTGAGATTAAATATATATATCAGCACACCAGCACCTCTAAAGAATGCTAATTAACACATTATATCTTGTTTTTTCTGAAGTTTTAATGGTCCTTCTTATTTTTATGCAATGTACAGTGTAGAGGTTTATTATTTTTTGCTACAATAAGCCATACTCTTCCTGTTTTGTGTTACATTTCTACCATATTCAGTCTACTGTTTTAGTTGTTGGTTGTGGTTGTGTCACGTTCATGTAAACACTAAGCCTGAACAATGTATGTGTGTGTGTGTGTGTGTGCGCGCGTTTGCAGGTGTTATACCGTCATGGCTGGGCGGCAGTCTTCTCAGGATGGGTCCAGGTCTTTTCGAGGTGGGGGGTGAACCTTTGTACCACCTGTTTGATGGACAGGCACTCATGCACAAGTTTGATCTTAAGGGCGGTCAGGTGACTTACTACAGGAAGTAAGAATATTCATTACTTTACAAAATCAAAGCACCTTCTTTTTAATAAAATGTTTTCATTAGACTATTACACTGTCTAGTTTTTATGTCGGTGTTTTTACATGTTGTCTCATCTGTTTATTCTGTTTATCTCTCCTTCCTTTGGTCTCTGAAGCACTACTGTTTTTGAAAAGTTCCTTCTTGGGTGTTCTTGTGAAGTCGTTTTTGACGTGTATCTGGATCTAGGAATATTTAAGGCATGTCTTCACATTGCCCTGCAGTGCATTTTTGAACATAAAAAAACTAATCTGGCACTTGTGTCCCATTGTTTATCACTTTTTATAATCACTCTTGTTGCAGATCCAAATCCAGATTCTGATCTTTTATGACATCTGAAATGTGTTAGTGCAGAGAGGTTTGCAGTTCTGTGCAGCTGAGGAAAAGAGCTGACAGTTAGTGTTGCGAGAGAAAAGAGAAAAACAACTGAGACGCAGATACGCAGCAGCTACAAGCCACAAAAATCCTTCATCCAACTCCTTTTGAAAGGAGTTTTGCCTATTGAGCAGAATCAGCAATGTGTTTTATGGTATATCTTGTGACTTTATGGTTCTCTGGCACATGATGTGTGTCATCTCTGCGCTCAGGTTTATCAGGACTGATGCATACGTTCGTGCCATGACAGAGAACAGAGTGGTCATCACTGAGTTTGGAACAGCAGCCTACCCAGACCCCTGCAAAAACATCTTCTCCAGGTTAGGCCAATCCCTGACCTTCTCGACATTATTGAAATGCCCAGCTCAGGTTTGATTTGTTGAATGTTGTCAGCGCTGTGCTGCGTGTCATTAATTATATAGTAGTGGACATTTTTGGGAAATACACTCACTGTGTTGATGAGAAAATGAAAGAATGGACTTTGAAAGCGGATAGATTTTTGCTGGTAACATTGTTTAAGACCACATTTACCTCCTGACAGTACCTTACATTTATGGTCAACTTCATCAATTAATCAATTGATCAGTAACCAATTTGATAATTGATAGATTGTACCAAAAACAGACTCGTTCCAGCTCCTCAAATGTGAATATTTGCCACAATATTTCTTAGTTTTCAACGATATTAAACTGAACATGTTTGAGTTTTGGACTGGTTGGACATATCAAGCAGTGTGAAAATGTTAACTTGGGCTCTGGCTAATTCTGACGCGTATTTCTTTTTACTAATTCTTCACCAATAATTCTGAACCAAATAATTAACCAATTAATGGAGAAACTAATTGGCATTGGATTTATAATGATGATGAAGAGTGAGTTAATCACTGTGTATGTCTGCATACTAAAGTATTCCGGCTTTCTGCAGACTCTGTGTTGTTATGTACATATAAAACATCAACGCCCCACAGTGTTAGCATACTTCAATATATGAAACCCTCTAAAACGCATATCTTGTTGTATATCAGCTGACCATCAGCCTCCCTTGTTCCTGTGCAGATTCTTCACTTACTTCAGAGGCATTGAGGTGACTGATAACTGCCTAGTGAACATCTATCCAATCGGTGAAGACTTCTACGCTGTCACAGAGACCAATTACATCACTAAGGTTGATCCTGATTCGCTGGAGACTTTGAAGAAGGTGAGAGCTGATTTGTGATAAATGCAAATATTTGCTGTTTGATTTTATGTTTATTTCTATTTAAGATGCAGGCTTATTTTTTTAAATGCAATATTTTTTAAATGGTTGCCATTTCAGTCCTGACACAACAAGTGTTTTATATGTTTGTTTGGTTTGTGCTACAGTAACAACAAGTATGTTCAATCTGAAAAATATACTTCTGGTGTGTACAAGTCATTTCCACCACTTGGAGGTTATTCCTGTAATTTTGTATTTATGTTATATATGTAATTGCCTATACATTTGAAAATGATGATGTAATTTAAATATGCTTTATACATGTTTACAATGACTCTTTACCAGTCTGACTCTTTCTTGTATTCTTTCCCTTGTGTATTGTGTGCATGTATTTATATTAGGTGGACCTGTGTAAGTACCTCTCAGTGAATGGGGTGACTGCTCACCCCCACACTGACGCAGATGGTACAGTCTATAACATCGGGAACTGCTTTGGCAAAAACATGAGTCTGGCTTATAATATCGTAAAGATCCCACCTGCTCAGAGAGGTGAGTTTTGTTCCAAATTTAAACCGTCAGCAAACTTTATCTATTTGTTTGGGGGGTTTTTTTCTTCGCTTTTTATCAACTGAACAAGGTCAAAAATTCTTTCAACATGTTTAATGTTTTACTACACCATTATTGTTTTATTGTTGTTGATGTTTTACTGCCTTACACTGTCATGGTGTGTTTTCAGACAAATCAGATCCCATAGAGAAATCACAGGTTGTGGTTCAGCTACCCAGCAGCGAGAGGTTAAAGCCCTCCTACGTACACAGGTACCCAGTCAGTTCTTCCATTTCTCACAATGAATACACATTAAGATCAATTCAACAGGATCTTGTGCTAGCCAGAAAACCCACCGTTTGTGTGTGTAACCCCTCTGAGGGTTGTTGCTACTGCTTATGTGTCTGTCTGTCTGTCTCTCTGCTTTTCTGTCTGTAGTTTCGGTATGACAGACAACTACTTTGTGTTTGTGGAGCAGCCAGTGAAGATAAACCTGCTCAAGTTCCTGTCGGCTTGGAGCGTCAGAGGAGCCACATACATGGACTGCTTTGAATCCAACGACAGTATGGGGGTAGGCAGAGGGGTGGCCGGGGGTGCCGCGTGTCCACGGGCCATTTCACCCAGGGCTTGTGGACCAGAACTTCAAAATGAAGTGATTGACATGATTGGCGTTTCCTATTAGACAGTCAATCAAACACAAGCACAGAGAGATGCAAAGCAACTACAAAGAGACACCAAATGACCACAATGATGCACAAAACAACCAAAGAGAGATGCAAAACAAACACAAACATACACAAAATTATTACAAAGAGATGCAGCTGTTTTGTGTCGGGGCCAGTCTGGGTGTCTTGCTCCTATGCAAGAGGGTTGGGGGCCTTTTACATGTCAGTGTCCAGGAGCCCATTGTCTTATAATCTGTGCATGTAGGATACATGGAGTTACAAGGAGCAGATGTTTATTGGTCTTATTTCATATGAGAATGTAAAAAAGTTGTTTATTCGGCGTGAATTCATTGCACTGAATCAACACTGTTAATCATGTCATGCAGCTTATTGTTACCAAGATAGGCTTTGAATTTGAGTAATAATTTTACAAATGCGCCCCCCATCTTTTAATGTGGGCCCCCGTCTTCCTGGACATTTCTGTTCATACATGCATGTGTGTATGTGCGTGTTGTAGACGTTGTTCCACCTGGCCAGTAAGGACTCAGCGGGTTATCTGAGTAGCCACAAGTTCCGAACATCGGCTTTCAACATCTTTCACCATATTAATGCCTACGAGGAGCAGGGATTCATCGTCGTCGACCTGTGCACGTGGAAAGGGTGCGTGGCCCTGTGTGTGTCAGTGTATGGTTTTATGATCGGTGTAATTGTCTCATCCTGGCGTCGCTCTCTCTTTTTCCACAGTCATGACTTTGTGTACAACTACCTGTACCTGGCCAACCTGAAGGAGGAGTGGGAGGAGGTGAAGAAAGCCGCGATGAGAGCTCCTCAGCCCGAGGTCAGACGATACGTTCTGCCGCTGGATATACACAGAGTGAGTCCACGCACGCACACACACACACACACACACACACACACACACACACACACACACACACACACTGCAAGTTGGTGATGTCATTACTAATGTATTTACTGACTGTATAACATTCTGTTATGAACTTTCATTTTGAAATATCTGTGACTGAGGTCTTTCTCTCTCTCTTTCTAAACTAGTCATACTTGGTTGCATACTTCTCTTCAAATGCACAATAACTAGCTGATTGACATATTTTAAAGCCACAAACGTGTAGTTAAGTCGTCTGTTTAAAGCAGGATTCATTTAGCCTTATCCCTTTAGCCATCCCTTTGTGGAGCAGCTTATCCTGGATCCGTTTTTCACTCAAGTCAGACTTTTCACACGATGAACCACACTTTTCTCACACTCCTGTAAAACACCCCTCACACTGGAGTGTGCTGACAGTTTGTGTGTGCGTGCACGTATGTGCTCGTGTGTGTTTTCAGGAAGAGCAAGGAAAGAATCTGGTATCCCTGCCGTACACCACAGCAACTGCTGTTCTTCATAGCGATGGCACCATCTGGCTGGAACCTGAAGTCCTCTTTTCTGGACCAAGACAAGGTAACACACACACACACACACACACACACACACACACACACACAGGAGGCCAGCTGAGTCACAAGCTGCCATCATCGCGTCCTGTTGTCTTCAGATGCTCTGGCTCAGGATTCCATCTGATGCTGAATGAAAGATAAAATGAGGCTGTGATTAAGATCCATCTGAGAATCATCACAGACCTCCTTCATCCAGAGAGGTGACATGACACCTGGTGGATCAGCAGCCAAACACATCAGTTTGAAATTAAAATCCACACCTTCGATGTGGTTAGAGCGGTCCATGTGCGAGAAGCTCTGATTCACACGAGCAGCACATTAACAGGACCAGCAGCTGAAGAGATCCAGAGCTCACTGATCTCAGATCCGCACCAGACCTCAAGGATCTGCACTCTCAGATCCAACATCAGAACTGAATGATGAAGTTTTCACTCCACCTTCGTTCATCATCGTATGATAATAAATAACACAAAATACAACAAAATAACACTTCATGTTAGGTTTGGCATCATTGGCTCAATAGTTGAGGCATCAGTTAAAAAAGATTCAGCACATCTGTTGATCTGTGAAAACCTCATATGTAACTTTGCATCTTTTTTAACAAACCATCATTTGAACCAAGTATTCATTTTTTATTTTCAGTTCAGGATCAAGTAAATTCTGCTAATCTGTGCAGCAACATGAGCATAAACATCTGACTTCTTTTTCTTATTGAGTGAAGATGGGCCCTGTTATTTCACTGAAATGTTAGTTTACTGTATATAAGTAAAAATTCTGTGCTGTGATTTCTAGCTGAATTTGCAGGTGTGTGTCTAAACAAAGCTCTAAAGATATTTGGGAACCGCAGTTAGAGTGTGTGAACAAGTGTTTTACACACGTTGTACGTTAAAAACTGTCCCTCTGGCTGCTTTGCCTGCGCTTGAGTTTGCTCAGTAAAGCAGAGTTTTCCCACCACACAGACCCTGAGCTCAAGGCAGCATCACTGCTCCCACTGAGTGCACTTTAGCAGAGTTAAAAATCTATTCCACAGTATCCATGTGTTAATAAACATGCATGCACATAACTAGTGTGCAGGTACACGTGAGACAAATATCAATAATGCCGCATCAGTTCTGTCACTACTCCGCTTTTGCACGTTATATGCGTGTTTCTTGTTAACACGCAGTGCATACACTGTGCAAAATCATCCGATCTCAACTGATGCAGAATCGATCGGTCCTTGATCAAAGTGACATTTGTCCGGATTTTTGGCCCGAGTGGCAGCTGGATGATCAGCGCCTTGCTGATTTAAATACCCAGCGCAGCTGATACTCACCAGAATAACTGACTAAAATTATATGCACTCCTGTTTTTAAATCCAGTTCAGTCTGTTGTTTCCAGCAAACGTTAATAGCTGTGTTAATAGACTTAATAACTTAATAGTAATCTTGAAATGTACCCATCCCATTTTCCCATTTATTGTTCTTCCTCTGTAAGGTGGGGGATCACCTCACTCAGAAGAAATCTGAGGCTGATGTTCTGAGAATGAGCTGCCAACCCTTTTTCTGAATAAATCAATAAAAATCCATTCATGGAAAGCTGTGATGAAGGCAGTTTGTTCTGTAATCATACTCAGCAATGTAGCATATTTGACCAACTTTGAATTGATTTTTCTAACTTTAATACACTAACGGTGAGGCTATATACCTCACCTCTAGAAAGTGGCCCAGCCCCTCCTATATTTTTCTGTATGTGGCCCTCAGTGAAATAGTTTGGACACCCCTGGTGTAGAGATAGTGAGTCAGTTCACTAATTTACAGGCATCCTTTTAGCTAAGGATCCCTGAGAAGCTGCTCTCAGCAGCTCCCTCTCAGTTTAGAGAAGACACTCTAGGCTAAACTCTCAGTGGTGAATACGACCCCTCGTTCATGCCACCGAAAAGTCCAACTTCTCTGCCCTGGATGTGTTTGTGAGGCGCAAAAGTCTCAGCTTCAGTGGCCTTTCTTCTAAATTACACACCACGCCAGCGTTGCTTTAACCTTCACCCCCCAATCGGGATTCATCATTTGCCACATGCAGCGATGCTTCACCCTGTGTTAACTTTGGACATTTTACATCAGGTGGTTGCTTCACTGCTGACCGCTGCAGGGTGGACGTGATTTTCATATTATTGTTGCATCTAAGAAAATATCAAGGAACATTACCGATGCATTAATGTACTCATCAGTTTAATATTGCAGCTGGTGAAAATGGAGCAAATTAGAATGACTTTATGTACTGCTGGATGGCTGAATTTATACTAATACATCATCATTTATTTGTTGACTTTTATTTTGTGTCTGAAGCTGCAAAGTAAGCAGTAACTACAGTTATGAAATAAATGTAGTGGAGGACAAAAGTACAATATTTGCCTCCAAAATGTAGTGAAATAGAAGTAGAAGAAGTGCCTCAAAATTGTGCTTAAGTCCAGCACTCGAGTGAATGTACCTCGTTACTCTCAACCCCTGCAGTGCAAAAAAGAAACCGAAAAACAAGGTCCAACTTCTTTCCAAGGCTTAAAACCAGCTGCAACATTAATGTGATGAATACTACTATTAATGCATCGGTCTCTTTCTTATACGTATATATCTCTCCTGCTGTCTCTCTCTCAGCCTTTGAGTTTCCACAGATTAACTACCCTCTGTGCTCTGGGAAGAAGTATTCTTTCACCTACGGCCTGGGGCTCAACCACTTCATCCCTGACAGGGTACGAGCAGGTTTATCATTCACAGGTGACATAAATCCACAAAGTGGTGACTCTGACGTTGATGTTAATGAAGCACGTCGACTGTTTGTTGTTGACTTGCTGCAGATCGTCAAGCTGAACGTACAGACCAAAGAGACCTGGGTGTGGCAGGAGGAAGAGAGTTACCCCTCAGAGCCACTGTTTGTACCAACACCTGGAGCTACAGAGGAGGACGACGGTGGGACACACACACACACACACACACATAAATACACTCTCTCACACACATAAAACTATAAGTGAAACATAAACGACAGTGTGATCTCCAGGATTCTGTGATCTTGTCATGTCTTCAGTGTGTCTGTGGCCATGAATACGTGGAAATGTAAGAATGACTGGAAAAGACAGGAGACACAGAAGGCTGCTTGGCTTGAGGGACAAATCAACAACCTGTTGAGTTTCAAATATCATCAAGTATGATTGGAAAGTTCTTGGAGTACAAAATGTGTCATTTAAAGAGAAAATACAGGAGCGGCTGGAGGGTGGCTGGATTTCAAAATCACACGAGATCAGAAGAGATCAAGAGAGAACCGTGATTAGAACTACATTTAGAATTAGAATTAGAATTAAATAACTTCCTTTTTTTTTTACTTTGACCCTGAATGTAGTATTTTTTTGGGAGGTTTTGTCATGTGGGACAGAACATAAAGACTGAAATATTGCACTAAGAAGGTAAAACTTTGAGATTGTATCTGTACCAGAAATACGTTGTCAAACAACAAAGAGAAGAAAAAATCTGAATTTGCCAGCAGTGACTGAAGCATCAAAGGGTTAAACTCTGTCCTAATCTGCACCTGATCAAATGATTTTCTTACTTCTACTCTGCGACATTTCAGAGGGAAATATTGTTCTTTCAATGTACAGCTTTAGTTAATTACTTTTCAGATTCAGATTTTTCCATACAAAAACACATGAAGCGCTTATAAAATATGCTTTGTTATAGATAAAGGCTAAATGTAGTTGAGTATTTACAGGTAGAGCTGAAACAATTTTTAATTGAAAATTGGCAGCTATTTTAATTTAATCATTTTTCATGCATTGTTCCTGCTTCTCAAATGTGATGAATTGTGTACAATTTCCTGGTTATACTTCCATACTTTGAACTAATATATTCAAAGCTTCCAACAGAGTATTTTCAGAGTAAGGATCTGAATGTCTCCTCCAGCACTGCCTCATCTTCATCAAATCTGTGGTGGAAACACCAGCACATGCTGACCCCCTCTGTCTCTGTGTTGCAGGCGTGCTGCTGAGTATCGTGGTGAAGCCGGGTGCAGAGCGACCGGGTTTCCTGCTGGTGCTGGATGCCCGGAAACTGACAGAGCTGGCCAGGGCAGAGGTCGACACCGTCATCCCTGTGACCCTCCACGGCATGTACAAACCATGACCCGGACCTTCATCCTAACCCAGCCAAGACACATCAGAAAATAGACCACGTTCACTCTCCTGCCAGCCAACCAGACCCTTCTATCAGAAATGCACTGCAAATATTTTTTTTCTTTCCACCGAGCTCCATCACATCCCTAACAGTGACCACAAACTCACCAAAAGTCACTTTACTAAGACAAATTTAGTGAGTTGCATGAAAATGATTTACATTGAATGGCATGGTTTATGTGGGAGCCAAAAGCTTCAGATATGTACAAGTAACTCATTACTTCTCAGAAGTAGTTTAGATGCCTCGCTGTGACTCTTAATTAGCAATTTATCAGGTTAATGCAATCTTTTGAAATTTGATTCGAATTTAAGCATGATTTTTTCCCCATTTTTCTTTTCCTTGGGACATACTGTAAAATATGTTGCATGCATTATATTCCTAAACAGCAAACAGCAGTTATTAATCTTATAGTTAGCAGTGTCTGTTGATTTCAATGAAACAGTGTCTTCCTTGAGAAGGAAACCTGAACAGCGTCCTTCGGCCCGTGGAGAAAAACAGTGTGTAAAGAGAAATGACCCATAGCTTGACTTTACTTCATACTTTTTCTTTTCTTGTTAAAACATTCATTCTCTGCATTGAAAGTGGTTGATTTCATAATTTAGATAGCACCTGCATATTTGTGAAATCATCCTTGTGAAGAACTACAATTAAATACAAACAATATTTTTGCATCAAGTATTTTAAAAGGTATTTACATTTTTTTCTCCTTTTATACAAATACAAACAACTGCATTATGATGATCATTTGACATTTTGTAACTATAATAAAGTGAAATTGTTTTGACTGTTTTTGACATGACAACTACAAGGGTGGAGATGATCTGTGAAGATGCATTTCAGTCCTGTATCTGGCAGATATTTTGAGAGAGTGTGAATTATAAATTATTCTGAGACAACTCTATGTCATGTGCAAAACATTCAATTAGCACACATATATAAACAGCAGTCATAATGTGCATCATCACCTTCTATAAACTGTTCTTATGGTTTTTTTTAATGTGAAAGATGTTGATGTTGGGTTTACAGCTTCTTGTGCTGCCCCCCAGTGGCCAAAAAAGTCAATTTGTGCAGGTTTAAGGACATCACGATCACATCTTCTGGGACCTTTCAAGGCATCCACCACCTTCAGATAGGGTTTGGTTCATTAGGATGGGTAATGTTTCTGCTGTAGGTCTGTCTCTACAGTGTCTATGCTAACACCTTTGCATTGGAGGTGATTTATGTTCTTCAAAATATGAAATAAAACTTTTACTGATCTGATTTTGATATGAATTTTTAATATATGCCCTGAGTAATCAAAACAAAACAACTTAATATAACCAGAAGTAGCTCACAGAGATTAATTTGGAGCAGCATATACGTACCTATAATATGGCCTATGATAAAATAGGTTAAATATTAAGTGGGTAATCTGCTGCTCCATAAGTCTTCAAGGGCTGCTACAAGTTCTCATCCCCTACAATTACGAATCACACTGTATGCAAAAGTGTTAGCACGAGATACAAACAGATCTCTCTGGTGCAAGTCTTTCAGCAGCAGTTTAATCTCAGAGATGACGGTGGAGTCCACAGGTGGTGAGGAGGAGAAGGATGGAAGCTTCTATACACGTAAAAGTGTTGACTGCAGTTTCTCTGTGGAAAGCTGATACTGCTGCTGTCTGATGATGTCCAGGCAGTCTCTGAGAACCTGCAATCACATGCAGATGTGTGCAAAAAGACGTCATAGTGGGGAAAAAAAGGAAGTTGAAATTAAATTGGAAATAGTTTTTAATACACATTCTGAAAGAACCAGAATGGTTGTAAGATAGTTGACAGCTGAAACCAAACTGGGTTATTTTACCTTCCTGGTGTGCTGAGGCAGAATGACTCCGTCGTCCCAGAGCCTGCCGGAGGAGAAGAAAGCTGAGCTCTCCTCCTCTAACCTCCTGTTCAGGTCGTCCTCCAGCTTCTTCTTCTGCTCCCCCTCCTGCTCGCTGTCAGGGGGAAGCAGAGAGCCGGAGTGACCTGGAGCTGCCATGGATGCTCTGGCGTTAGGCCACAGGAACAGGAAATTAGGGTCAAAGGCCCGCCCACACTAGAGACAAACAGGAAACAAGGTTCAAATCATTGTGGCACTGACCCTGTATCCTAAATCCTCTATGAGTGTAATGTTTAAAACTGTTTCATGTCGAGGTATTCCGTCTCTCACCATGGCGTAGCTGTCGGCACCATGGCAACCACCAATCACCACAGTGATTTTGGGGACGGAGGCGCACGCGACTGCTGACATCATTGAACCCTGAGCCTTCAGACGGTTACTGTTCATCTCTGCCTAGAGGAAAGAGAAACAGACACACAGAGAAAGTACAGGCAGGAAGCAGACACTGATCAAAACCATGTCTGGGCTTTCCATAACTTCCACGTTATCTACCTTTGTCCTCTCCTGTCCAGTAAGAACAGTCCATCTACTCTACACATCAGATTTTTGAATAATCACTATTGGATTTCTAAATCCAAGAAGAGACAGCGGGACAGTTTAACAGAGTGTTTGAAAATGAATGAAAGTAGTGTTGGCGATTTCTGATCTACTCAGATTTTAATCTACGTTACGAAATGCATTTACACAGACCTGGACACCTTAAGTGTGCGCTTTACTCAATACCTGTGTTTTGGAGAGTGTTAGAGCTGCCGTGGGTGCCGTGTTCTGGAGGAAGAGGAGGGGGATGTCTCTCTGGTCACACAACTGGACAAAATGGCTTCCTTTGAGTGCAGCCTGGTATGACAGCTCTCCATTGTTGGCTACTATTCCCACCAGATGGCTAACAGGGTACGAATAGAGAGAAAAAACAAGATAGTTGGTCAGTATCACACAGAAACAATGTGAAAACACACTCACTTTAACTCTGAACACACACATTCTCCAATAATGAGCCGACCAAGCTGGTGGGGTGACTGCTATGCTGATAGCACAGCAAAACTGAATTCATTCAATTTGCGCTCGTAGTCTGTTATTAATGGCTGAATGTGTTGCTCCTGCTCACCTGTCCAAAGCATTTGTGTATGTGTATGTTTGTGTGTGTCTATCTTTTACCCATGGATCTTTGCAAAGCCAGTGATGAGTGTGGTTCCATAGCGAGCTTTGAACTCCTGGAAGCGGCTCCCGTCCGTCAGCCGACTGACCACCTGGACAGACAGAAATGATGACAGGAACCATGTTATTAATTCTTGATTCAGTGACAGTGAATGCTTTCCTTTAAACCGACTGCACAGAACCTTTACAGAATATACAAACTTGCTCATGCTGTGCTGCTCATGTACCATTTTAACATCCAGACTGTAGTTATAACTTCTGGGAGCGAGCCCCAGAAGCTCCTCTGAACTATGCAGCGGCTCTTCCTCCGCTCTCCTCCTCTTCGTCTCCTGCTCATCCTCATCCTCTTCTTCGGGTAGTTGGAAGTTGAGGGTGGATATGATGTTTCTGGTGTAATCGTACGCCTCCTTTTCTTCCCAAGCGAAATGGTCTACACAGCCACTCACCCTGAAACCAGAAGATAAATAAATAGACTTGATGAAGTGAAATAATTATTATTAATATGGTTATTCCTTTAATAACTGTATATTTAACAGTACTCAGCGTGAAGCCTGGCTCCTCCCAGGTTCTCTGGTGTCACTTCTTCTCCCGTGGCGGCCTTGACAAGTGGTGGCCCTCCCAGGAATATGGTCCCTATCCGGTGCACCATCACTGTCTCTTCTGCCATAGTGGGAATGTACGCTCCACCCGCCGTGCATGAGCCGCACACCACCGACACCTTGATTGACACAAAGTTTCAAATAACACACAAGCAGGCGGTTACAGTCCACAAACATGGACTGCATCCATTTGTGCTGTCTATGGCCTAAAGCTTTTGATCAATTAAACACTCATTTCATTTAATGCAGCAACTAAAACTGCAGAAGAGAGGGAACCTTAAAACAGGCACCCCAAGAACTAATCCACTGGAAAACAGCATAACACAGTTCCTTTGAATAGACTGTGTGTATCATTAGTACATTTAAAACTGTCTGCTTTTTGTTTTGCAGCGCCTCCCCTAACTGTTTATTGTTCACTGCAACAAATGAATTCATTCTTAGCCAATTTCATTATTATCTGTCAAGTAAAAGCACACGTGTACTGCTTCATGTGTCTTTACCTGGGGGATCTTCATGGCAGACATGATGGCTTCGTTATAGAACGTCCTTCCTCCCTGGTTCTTATCAGGAAAGATCTCTGACTGGATAGTTATACACACACAGAATTAGAGATTAAAATAACAGCCAGTATATAATTCACATACACACAAAAAGATGCTGAGCACTTATGTTGGAGGAGTGTGTGTGTGTGTGTGTGTCTGTTAACCTGCAACGGTAGAAAAGCTCCTCCAGAGTCGACGAGGTAAACACAAGGCAGGCGGTTCTGAATTGCTACTTCCTGTGCCCGTAGCTGCTTCTTCACTGTGATTGGATAAGCTGTGCCGCCTTTCACTGTGGCGTCGTTGGCAATAAACACACACCACAAGCCATTGATCCTGCCAATACCTGGATGGATGTATTTACAAACACATGCAGCACATAAGTGCATGACATACATGTGCGTCACATTTACATCAAAAGGTGGAAATACATTGTCTGAAATAAAAGAAGTAAGTGGAGTAAATCTGAGGCTGTAGTCAAACTGGTCAGATGATACAGCCTATAGATAGCTCCAAAGATACAGGATTGCAGCTAGTGGTTTTCTGACCAGTCAGGCAGCCGGCTGAAGGGATGTCCCCGTACGGCAGACCCAAACCAGCAAATGGTGACAACTCCAGGAAGTCCTCATCGTCCAGCAGGAGGCGCAGCCGATCCCTGACCAGCAACTTCCTGTTTCTCTGGGTGTGTCTGGTGATGGCATTTTCCCCGCCTCCTTTCCTTACCTTTTCGCTCAACTCCACGTACCTTACAGAGTGAGACAGTTGATGAATGCCATTGCAATTACAACTTTATTCCGATTAGTGACAAGAGCAGAACCCACTTCTTATGGCAGGCGTTGCTGTTTCGGAGGTTAGCTTCATACACATGTCGGTGGATGGGCTGGAGGGGCTGCTCCAGCACTGGGAAGGCACTGCGCAGAGCTCTCCTCCTCCTGGCTGCAGAGCTCATGCAGCGGACTGAACACTGCCAACGCTGCTCGGCCAGCCTTCGCCACAAGATTCACACAGCACATGAACAGTGTTGTCACCGATATCAAACATTGACTGTTAGTCAGAGATACTGTGGGATAAAGTGCACTAGTTTAAAGCCTGTTTACAGTGACAACATGATAAAAAAGATGTGACAATCAGGTGGTAAGTTGTTATGCTGCTGTGATCGTTCTTATGCTACAAAACTATCAATTGATGAGAACATAAATAGCCAAAATGCCCAACATGTCTGCAGTATATCAGTGGCTAACACTTTAACATTCACTGCATTAACTGATAGTATATGTCAATAACATTATGAGAAGTAAGCAGACAGACTTTGTTGAAGTGAGAAAAGGTCAGATTCTTTTATCATAATATCTTTTGATTCACAAAATTTTTCTCCACGATTAACAGCGTGTTAACAAGCTGTAGCCTGTCAGAGTGTAAGATCAGGATTTCACCTTTTATAATGACAACCGTTGCTAAATTTGCTCAACCGTAGTTATTTAACATTCATTCTCTGAGCTGGAGAAACGGACGTGACTTAACAGCAATATAATGAATTACTGTTACTATGGATGGCCAATTCTAATATTATTAAGAATGTGGGCCAAATGGGTTAATTTCTCTACAGAAAACTTAGAAGTTTAACACAAAACCTGGGGGGACCATTAACAAGCAACATGCAGAAATGAGATGAATTTGTGATTATGGTACAATTATATCAGAAAATAATCTGAATTTAAAATGCAATATGGTCCACCATATCTGTAATCACCTGTTATGTTTCTCCTCTGTTGTGTCTCTCGTGGTCCGTGATGGCGACTGCGTGTAAGGAGGCACAAAGGCAGGACACACTCTTCCTCCACTACACACACTCCTTTTATGAACAGAGAGGGAAGCAACACACACAAACAAACAGGTGGGATTTTAATCATGAATCAGATATAGTAGCTCTAAGACAGTCATCAGTCACCTTTTGCACATCCCCATATACATAAGATCACTGATTGTCTTTTTTACACTTTAGTGCAGGATTAAATACCTGCCCACTGATTAATGACGGGGATGGTCTTAAAATTAGCTCCACCAAGGCCAGCTACTGCAGTACAATGCTACTTTCACATTAATGCATCAGTTACATAAGTTACATTTTAAAAGCATGATCCCTTTTACTTGTAAAGAAGTGTTCTTACAGTGTGTTGGTCCCACTTTCACTTGAGTACAGAATCCCTAACACCACATTGATGTCCTCTAGAGAGGGTGGCAACAGGTGTGGAGGCTAGACGGCATCAACAGCACTGGCACCTGACGGATGACCGTTAACTTTATACCTTGAAACGCTCTTGATACTCTAAGTTTGAACCTGACTAGAAAACAAACATTCATATAACTGTTAGCTAAATGAACGTATGAAGACTGGAAGTTAGCTTGGTATATAGAGTGTCAATTTTCGCTATTGAATGAAGCAAAATAAAATTAAACCTAACTTAAACGGTGAAATATTTTTGGTAGAAACCTGCAGACAAACTTTTTGACCGTGTACAAATCGTTAGCGACTCAAAAAGAAATGTATGCCAAAGGTCGTGAAGACGTCTGAGTGCACTGAGAAACAAATGTAAGGTTATGGCTTAATGGATGGAAATGATGCAATGTCTCTTACCTTGTCATGCAGCGGTACATGTTTGCCCGTGTCTGCTGTAATGCAGCTAATTGCACAATTTTAATAGCTAAATACTACCCCAAAACACAGATAACTAGTTCACAGCCTCTCAGTACAGCGGAGGAAAGTCTTCTTCACTGAGCTTTGTTCGCAGTTTGCTGGCTGAGTTATACATTACCGCCACCTGCAGGAGAGGGGGGTGTAGTGTCGTTGGCAGGAAGCTCAAACTGAAAAACACAAATTTAATTGACTTATTCCATTTTAGGCACTTTATACTGCACTACAGTCCAGAGTAATTCTATGGAATTTTTGGCTGTATATTTTAAGGCAAATTTTCTTATAGTTCTTAGTGGCCATATATATTTTTTTACACATTTTTATATAGTCATTTGTATAAAATTTAGATATATATAGTCAGCTTTTATTTTTTTTTATTTTGTATTTTCTCTATTTCTGTTTATTTTATGTCATTTTTTCCCCAACTGCCTGTAATACCTGAATTTCCCAAGCTGGGGATTAATAAAGTCTCATCTTATGTTATCTAAAAAAAAACTCTTCTTCAACATCAGTAATAACAATCTAATAATATCATTGTCAGTAAAGTTTGCTAATAATAACAGTATTTACTTGTACTTTAGTAGTTTTTTTTTTCAATGATGGACTTTCACTTGTAATGAGGAGTTGGTTTTATGGTGCAGAACTGTTACTTCTTACTGAAATATAGGATCTGACTACTTCTTCCACCACTGCTGCTGATCTGTTTCTTTTCTGGCTTTTTAGTCATTAAATATGAGGCTATATTAAAATGATGTCTTCCCATGCAGACTTTCTAAAGACTTGATATTGAGCTTTGTATGTTTTCATGTTTTGCTACTGTGTACACTCAGCACACACAGGTGTGTATACTTAAGCAGTATAGGTGGTATTATTTTCTTTATTATTCTTCTTTCTTTCTTTCTTTCTTTCTTTCTTGTTCTTTCTTTTCTTTCTGCCTGTGAGTATAAATATTCAATGTACAATTCGCCTAATTATATTTTCGTATCCAATGAGGCTGCAACTAATAATCATGTTCATTACCAATTTATCTGCCAATTATTTCTTCAATTAATTGCTTCCTCTTGTCGGCTGCAAAATGTCAATAAAACAAACATGACTTTAAATGTGCATTACCCAAAGGTATTTGTTTACTATCAAACCCTGTATGCTTATCAGAAAATCATCAAATCCTCATACTTGAGAAATTGGTTTTAATGATTAAAAAAAATACTGTAACTAATAATTTTGACAAAATAGTTGCAGAATAATTTTCTGTCTGTTGACTGATATTTTCAACTGATATATTCAAGCGCTGACTACAGCTGTAGTGACAAAGAAAAGCCGCTAGAGGGAACTGTTTATTCATATATTAATCATATTAATGAGTTGCGTTTCTGTCCAAAGATCGTTTATTATCGCAGTAAGATAAAAACGACACTTTGTAAAAACACAAACTGCCCTGCGACCCAGTGAAATAATGTGTAGCAGGTTGAATTGACAGTAATACTTCCCATAGAGTCTCTAGCCCCACAAAGAGATGACATTAACTGATGATCACCACCTGAAATAAAATTGATTCTCAAAAAACAAACAAACAAAAAAACCCCCACTTCCATCAATGTTAGCTTTAGCAATAGTGTTTTTCTCATGTGGGTCAATTGATTTAAATGAAGAAGATATGTTTTTAAAAGGACATATTTACATTCGAAGGAGTTATTTGGAAACTCTGCAGTGACCTAAACTGAGAGAAGACACACTTGATCCCTGATGATCCCTGAAGTATTGCTGTCAGGCAGAGAGTGCAGAATAATGTAAATTCAACCCCCATTCCTCAGAGTAATAAGATACAAGAGACCATAGACAAACTCTCCCTTTCAGGTATTATATATTTTTCTCTTCCTTTGGCATTGACAGTGAATTTATGCTGTTCAGTCTCACATTTCCTTTTCACTCTATTCATTTATTTATTGGTCAAAACAAAAATCAATACTTTTATCCTTATGTTTTTACACTATGACATCTAAGATGATAAACTTTAAATTGGCTTGAAAATTTAGAAGGTGGGCAAACAGGAAATTTAATGACGCAAAATAATTAAAATAACATTTTGATGATATGTTTAGACAAGCAGTTCCAATCAGGTAAATCCTATTCTTGTGTTACAATTTTTTGGTTCTTTTACAGCTATTTTTATTACTGAATTAATTAATCATACTTAAATTTGTAATAAATAAAATGACAAAGAATAATTGTGTGAATAGATTGAATTGCTTGTTTTTAGATATTGCCCTGTTTCCAGGTAGTAACCTATGTCATGTTTTACGTCTAGCATCATATAATTGTATTTTTTTTAACTGTATTTTTTAACTATTTCTTTCTTTATTGCTCATTCCAAGGTGTAAAACCACCTGGATGACCACATCATCTTTAGGGCCACTGTGGTCCAGGGCTCCTGGTTTGGGCGGCCCTGCTGATTCAGGCGGATAGAGAGCAGAAGGAGGAGGAGAAGGAGGAGGAGGAGTGTTTGTCGACAGTCAGTCAGTCAGACGGACCAGAATCCCAGCGGCAGTCAGGAGAGTCTGAGCCGGGAAAACTGCGTCCAACACGGGAGAAGTCAGCAGGGGGAATCCGCAATGAGTTGGGGAACGGAGCTCTGGGTATGTTTAAACTCTTCAAACTGTGTTTCTGAACAACCGCTCGGCTCGTGTGCGCGGTGCTTCGGCAGGGACGGCACACCGACTTGTTTGACGAGTGGAAGGAAGGTGCCGTGTTACCTTTTTAGCTTTGTGTGAAAAGGCGAGCGGCTAACGTTAACGCTAGCCGGCGCGGCTAAAGCTAAAGCTAATCCGCGGCGCACCTTAACGGCTGTGACAGCGGCGGAACAATAGGCGAGTCCGCAGACACACGGGCACGGCAGGCGGGGCGGGGGTCACGCTGCCGTCTCCGACACATTATCCGTCAATTTAAATAATATCTGGGCTGCGGAGCTGATGTTCGTGTTTGCCCGGCAAGTTGCGAAGTTGTATTTTGACGGTTTTTGTGTGTGTCACACCCTGTTTGAAGGCGAAGCTGGCAGGGATCCCCGGTGGCAGGGTAGAGAGACGGTGTGGTCCGGGCGGAGACCACCATCCTGCTCTGTCGGCTGGGAATGAACCCCAACTTCACAGCCGTTTATTTCACGCACTGATTGGCATGGCATGCTTCTTTGTCGCCGGTTATCCAGTCTTTTGTCTCAACTTCCATGTGATTAGGAGGGACACATGCTCAGAGGAGCTGGATGGTACACCTCACGACGTTTGTCCTGTATTTCTAGCTATTGTGACTCAACGAGGAGCTAAATCCTAGTCAGTCAAATCAGATTTTATTTGATAAGTCAGTCAAATAGCTGCTGGCGCTGCTCTTTGTGAAGTACAGTAGATATCAGAGTGAGTCTTACACCATCCCCATGTCTCAGATTGGTTATGATGATGTGGTTTAATTGATTTTTGCAGCATGTGCTTAATTCATGTTGTATTTGTTTGAATAAGAGCCGTAACTGACAGTGTGGTGAGCTCCAGCATCTATTTCTTTTGGGGTGTTGGCCATTGCAAGCTGTGGTAACCAGAGAGGCAACCAGAAGCATCCTGTGTGTGTGTGTGTGTGTGTGTGTGTGTGTGTAGGAAGGAGGGGGCTATTTCTCCCTCCCTGAGATGATACTCCTCCAGCTGACCTCAGTGGTTATTATCTGCAGTTTAATATAAGCTAAATTTGTGCTTGCTCAGGCCTCAAAGGTATCTTGACCGTGCTACTACAGACAAAGAGATAACTGTGTGCTTGTCCGTGCTTCAAAAGGATTGTGAAATAATGCGCACGTGAACGCAGATGCGAGCCGTCGGGATACCAGTGTTGTTTTTGGATCTCCCATTCATGTTATCCATTCAGGTTTTCTTCTTTCTTTTTTCGCCTTGGCGAGCACCAAGTAGGGATAGGATACAATCAGCTGTCTCAGTTTGTGTTCCCAGATAGACAGATGGAGAGACTGGCTCGTGAACAAGGCTTTAAAACTGGAGGAGAGAATTTAGTCTCAATGATAAAATATTTTTGAGCCTGTTTCTAAAGGTGTGAATGTGGGTTCAGTTTCTGTATCAGAGAAAGGTTAGATAATTCTTTGGGTGTCTACATGTTGCTGCCATTTGATTCAGTTACATGAACATATAAGTTGTAAGCCTGATCAGACCAAGAAAACTAGTAGTAGTCGAGTAGTCAATCATTTGCAAATGTAAAAATGTCCATCATATGACCATCTTAATTAATCAACAAATCAATTAATTGACTGATTCAGTATGAGTCCTCAGTATTGTTAAGTGTGTGCTGAAATATATCTATAAAAATATCAGATCTTTGCACAACTGTTTTGATGGTTGGGCTTTATCTGTGTCCTTCAGATTGGATAAAAGCAAGACTTTTTATCACACCGTGTGAAGAGTTGTCCGTTGAAGTCATGTCTTTGTAAAGCATGATATCAGATACAAGTTTTAGGACATCTGTAAAGAAACATTGGAAGAGTAAATTCAAGTTAACAGAACATTTATATAAGTTTCAGTAGATACAAAATACCACAGTTGGAATAACATTCAACAGCAGGATTTTGAAAATGTCCAAAACTAGCATGGTAAATCCACCAATAGCTGTAATGAATATATCCTGAATGGAAGATGATGAGCTAAAAATTGAAGTGGCAGGATATTCCTTTACATCCTATTACACCTGTTTCATTCATCTCTGCATGGTCTTTTCACCAGTAAGCAAACCGTGATCTGCTGAGTGGAAGCGCTGCCTGACGGACCGTCATAATCCCCTGATGAGATTAATACGTTGGCTGTCTGATGTCAGATTACACATGATTGGCTGTCTGATGTCGGATTACAGATTATTGTCCACAACATAGGATGCAGAACAGTTGGTTGGCTGATGTGTTTTGTGTTAGATCTGTCTAATCTCACGCCCATCGCAATTTCCCAGAGCCCAAAGCAGTGTTTTCAAATTGTTTGCTGTATGGAACCAACTGTCAAAAACTCAAAGATGTTTAAGGTGCTGATATTTAAGATCAAGAAAAGCAGCGAATGCTTACATTTTACAAGATTTGAAATTTTTTAAAATTTTGCTTGAGAAATTATTGAAATGATTACTCAATTATCAGAACTGTGGCCATCTGATTTTCTGTTGGTCGATTAATCCAGTGATTCCCCTTAAAACTAAGCGATGTAACCCCTCAGTGTTGCATATTTCTACAGGTTGGTACCTGTTCAAACAAGAAGAAATACTTCTCTACATGTTTTTATATACTTCCGATCATGTTGTGACCCCTCTGATTCTTCTTGTGGATATCCCAACCCCCAGTTTATAAATAATGGACTAATCATTTAATCTCTAAATTCCATCAATAGCTATTTTTTTCTAGCAGCATTATATAAACAAATGGCATCCAGCACTCAAGCTAGCATTAGTAGGTTCATTGTATCTTGGCGCCGTTGCTTTCGCCCTGCGTTTTGGCTTCAGCCCATGTCTTTGAGACATCACAAAGCAAGTGAGGAACATCCTATTACCGCGCTGGCTTCCTGCCCTCCGAGACACACACATAAAATAGGAAGTGTTTGTCTGAATTAAAGCTCTGTGTGCCTTGTGTGTGCGCGCTCAGTGCCAGGATGCTGCCATGCTGTGCTCCGGTCTGTCTGGTTGAGGTGAGCTGGAGGCCAGCAGAGTGGAGCGGCCAAGTCTGACTGAGGGACAAGAGGCTGACAGGCAGTCGTCTCCGCTGATCGGCCAAACTGAAAGACAAGGATAAGGGGATAAAGGATGCAAAGGTAGAGGAAAGAGGACAGGCTCTAAACGGCTGGCTAGACTCTTGATTTTACTTTGAAGGCTGTCAGCTGTTGAATGAATAGAAGACTTCAGACCGATTGTAGAAACCCAGATTCAGAGCAGTGAGCTGTTTTCTACCCTCTGGCAGATCAAGGGGTCACAAGAGTTTGCTTTTCTTTGCTTCATGTGTTGTGTGGATTTGGAAAAGGCTCAACTGTGTTCCCTCAGGTGTCCTATGGGAGGAGTTGGAGTATGGGGTACCGTCGTTATTTGTGAATCATTTGATACTTTGACCAAGAGGATTGCCTGTGTTCTTGGCATCAGAAGGCCATCAGACTCAGACAAGGGTGTTCGATATCTCCTCTCCTGGTTGTGATATTTATAGACCATAGCCTTCAGTATCTCAAGGTCTGGAGTGATTCCAGCTCACTTGACTGTAGGTTAGCAAAGAAGACAACACTTAAATATCAAAGTGATCTACATGTTTCTTGAAGACTGAGTCGTTTTATATACTGACTTTCTCAGAGTTGGTCAGACAAAAGAATCAATCAAACAAAGCCACCATTAGCTCTGTAAGAGGACTATTTTCACAAGTCTATGACCTTTGAAGTACTAAACAGCTTATTGTTTCGTATGGGTCAGGTTATACTTTTTGACATTGGTCTCCTTGAATTTTTCCTAACTACTGCGACACCTTTCCAGTTGATGTTGTCATTGGTTTTCATCCAGTCTTTGCCCAGTGTCCTTGCTATTAGTCAATAAAAATAAAGAAATGAAAAAATGGTAATTTGCAGTTCTACATCCTTGACCTGAGGGAGTGAGAAGGTTCGTAGAGGTAACATGGCAATGGTGACCACCACGGAGAGTTCGCCAGCTATTACTGAAAATGATCCCTCTGACTTAGAGATGGCCTCGTTTTTAAAGACACCACAGAACACGGCTCTTTGTGGCACCTGCCAACGTGGAGCAATCACAAATCAAGTCTTGAGCCACCATTTCTTGTATCTTTTCACTGACTTGTGAACCTGTGGCAATGAATGAGAGGGTTCTTGTTGTCTAGTAGGCCAGTAGTCTGGTTCTTCGCAGGTCACAGCGGGTGTGAATGAAGTCATGTTGAAGCTGAGGGCACTGGCCTGGACACGACAAGCTGTTATATCCAGGCTAGCCAAGGTTTTCAACCCAGTGTGTATGTAGAGGGAGGTGTTTTTGTTGGCGTGAGTGAGGGAGCATGTTGTTTTCAGTCCTGGGTGTGTGACAATGGTAGCTGAAGCCCACATTACTTTGTGTATGTCCTGCGTGTGAGGGTGGATGTCTTTCTTAATTAACAAAATTGTGCTAACGCACATCTGCAGGAGACAGGGAGGAAGGAGGTGTGAGAGAAGATTGGAGGAGAGGGAAGACTATAAAGAGGAAGGGAGAGAGGGGGTTTAATGATACAGATAGATGATAGAGATACAGTATTTTCATATGGTGGGAGGTGAAGGCTGATGGATTGAGGGACGATAGGAGTTTACAGACATAATGGTTTCGATGAAACTTTAATGATCCCAGTGGGGAAATTGGCTGCTGCAACAGTAATAGTAACAGGATACATCAAGAGTGAATGGGCTGCCAGTCAGAGTAGAGAAAAATGAGTTTTCACTGTATCACCAGATGTAGACTTTAACAATAGGTGTGAAATGGCAGCATGAGCTACTGTACCTACTTAACTATTTGTCATCATTCTTTTTCTCCCTACTGAAAATCTCATTTTGTTTAAGCAAGTGTGTCTGTGTCCATTTCAAATATTGTTTGATGACTGAAATTCACGGATTTTCACGATGATTTTGCATGCCTCAACAAATATCTCTCAGTGTAAACTGATAAATGTGCCAGTTGACTCAATTAAAGGCCCTTCACACCTTTGGTTTACCCACACAGGTGATTTAATTTATATTGGATGATTAGGTCACATCTAGACAGACAGCCCCCTCATTTGTTTGCATGAGGCTCCAGTGACCTTCTGCACAGGGTTAGGTGATGTCATGACATATACCTTGCAACAGTAGAGTTGGCATTACCATTTCCACCGTGGCAGTTATACCTTAGTGTCTGCTATATATTTGGGGCAGGCTACAGAGCAAATCAGGGCTCGATTCCAGCCAAAAGAAAACATAAGTTGAACCTGGCTCAACTTTTGCTGGACAGCAACATGATGTCATCCAGCCACGGTGCTGCACCAACACAGCCTCTCTGAACTCCGAATTTAGACCTCCTTCCAGGACAGTGTGGGCATGCATCGACTGCTTGATTGATCTCCCTCACTCTCAAGGCAGCTTTGTTGCAGTTGTTATGGTGGGACAAATTGCACCTTTATCAATCCTTTCGTACATGGAGTTTGGTAACCTCAGGTAATTCCAACTGTAGCCCTGCCCAACTTCAACACGAATAGAGGTCTATTAGAATAATTGATAATGGGGTAATAGAGCTGTAGCAAAGCTCAGAAATCAGTCATTACTCAATTATCAATCAATATGCAGTACATTTTTGTTTTGGCAATTTTGTAGCACGCAGCAGCCAAGGTGTATTTTTTAAAAATGTTTCTACTTAATAGTGAGATGCATCAACTCACATTCACATAAAGAGTTTAATCAGAATCTGATGTGTCTCAGATGACATGTGGACAACCAAAGGAAGGCAGTGACAAATGAGACAATTCATGGCCAAAAGGAAGAGATGAATTACGGAATTACTGATCCACAGTTCTCTGAACCTATCACTGGGGACTAGTAATAACATACACAAAGCCAGAGCTGCTGGCTTCTTCCTCTGTCCCTGTTGCTCCTCTCCCTCCCTCTCTTCCTTCCTCTCATCCTCCCTTTGCCTCGCTCCCTGTTCTCCCTCCGGATGCAGTCACAGCTGTATCCACCCAGCCAGCTGTTTGGCAGTGAAGCTCTTCTTGGATTCAGACATCATCACACCTGTACGCCTCACTGATGCAGTGACCCTGGATAAACCCGTTTTCCGTAAATAGGACAACACATGTTAAATGGCCTGACTTTGTGACCCTGCTGCCAATCAGGCCTTACTGTTGGTGTGGCGCTGCTTTTCCTTGGTATAAAAAGGGTGATTTCTAGAATTCTAGGATTACTTCATGGCCTCAGTTTTGTACCAGCAGGGTTTCTTGTCAGTTTGTGTTTTTTTTCTCTCTTCTGCAGAAGCGAGTGAATAGAATATATTCCAAAATATTTGACTTGCGGTGTATCTCTGCTGCACGTTAACATCTGATGCATTGTGTTTCCTCATGCCAGTCATAAAGATACATTATTATCATTATTTATCATTTTTATCAAATGCTGCAACATGAGTATTTATTACAATTTCTTTCCAGGAAGTAAAAACGTGAATCACCAGAGACAGAAACTGTTCCAGACGTCTCAGAGTCATGACTTGCTTAGATGCAGGGCTTTGGTCAAAGCTGCAGCTGCATTCACTGTTGTTCTGTCTTCCAGGAGTCAGTCTGTCTGTCAACTGTTTATTAGTCACTTACTTTATTAGCCAGCGGATAAAAACTCAGGCTTTAGGACACGTGGAAAATTGGAAGATGTCTGGAATTTTTCTGGTGAATTTTCCCTAGATCTCCAACCCAGTCATTACACTAAGCCTCTGCTGGATGGCTGGTTGCTGTCAGTTTAAGGCCTGCTTGTGTAACATGCTCACAGACAGTGATGTGGACTTTATACTGATGGCATTTCCTTTTCATAGTCCTGTTTATTAACACCCAGGAAAAGGAGTAAGCAGTATTACAATATACCAGTTTTTGCTGTACCATTTACACTCTGGGACTGTGTGCATCCCTTTAGTATCTCTGGTCATATCAGGCTATTGTGGGTAATTCTGCAAGTCAATGAGCAGAAATCCTTTTGGAAATATTGCATGTTAATAATTTCTTTGCACCTTAATTTTTCATGCGTTTAATTTTCTGGTTTTCTAAAAACAGCAATTGCTGTCTGGCTATTTCCACCGATTTTCAATATCTCACTAGGTTTCCCAGAAAATGTACTGCATCACGATGTGCAGTATATCAGTATCACAATATGAAAGTATCGATTCCATGATAGCCAGGGTCAAGTTTTACAGAAAAATACTACACAATAGTAGCAATTTGATGACACCACCTAGGGCTTTAGGAAACCATGATGAGCATTTCTCACATTCTATAACCCTGGCAGATTCATTGATTTTAGCCTTTCTGACTTTGCATAGAATAGCTCAACATAACCTCCCTGTACGTTTAATAATTATTTTGCTCACTGGGCTAATTGCTGTTGACTAAAACCCTGAGACTAATGTTTTTGTCATGGCTGCGAACCCCTCTGTAAACCTGCACCAGCTTTTTGACTTGATGACGTTGTTCTCCAGCTGATCTGTTCTTTGGTTGCTGTGTACTAAACACACCAGCTGCCTGCTAAACCTGCTCCCCTCTGCTGTACTGATGCAATCTGCTCTGTGGACAGACACACTGTCAAAGTACTTGGTGACATACGGGCAAGATGAAGCTTTCATCGTGTAGCACAGTGTCCCTGATTGTTGGTTCAGTTCCCTGTTTAGTGATCTGGTTCTCTGTCTCTGCAGTAGCATTACTTCCCTTAGCTACTAATGTTAGCAGGATAAATCAAGCATGACTGAATCTGGCTCCTTTTTGTTCTCTGTTTCAGTATGTGTGTTCATGTGAGTGGCATCCAGCGGGTGTGTGTTTGCCAGGTGACGATAGACCATTAGCCCCTCTTATCCCGTTGTGAAGTTGATAATTGCAGCTCTCCCTTCCTCTCCAACCTCACGCCAACACTCTCCATCTCCTCCTTAGCAAGCACCGCCTCTTTCCCCCCTGGATCAGGCAGAATTCTCCAGCATAGACATTTTTATGTAAGAGTTTCCCACAGGCCGAGATAAAATGTGCAGTGTTTTAAAAATGGTTTAATGTCACAAACCCTTAAATAGGCTTTAGTGCTTTGGAGCTGCTGTTCGAAAAAGTTTTCTCCCAGGGGCCACATATGGGATGATTTTAAACTGGATATCATACTGGGGAGAGTGAAACCTTATAACTAGGATAATCAAAGAATGTTAGTGAAACCTCATGGTTTAATTCACGCTTCATATCCATTCCTTAATTTTAGATATTCTATAATGAACTTTTTAGGCTAAATGGCAAATTTAGACTAATGTGTCTCCCTGATTTCTATCTGAGCAGTTAGAGTGGTGAAGTAGTCAGATTAATTTGAGTAAGGGATACTTCTGTTAATTATTTGGGGTGTGCTCCAAATGAATTACATGGAAATTATGAATCCCAACCCCCTTTAATACAGTTGAGGGTGGTAGTAAAATATTGACCTTGGAATTAGTAGCTTTTACAAAACAATCCTACCTCAAGGTCCGCTTACTGTCTGTTTCTGGAGCTTCCAGTCTTCACCAGCAGTTTAGAGCTAGCAGTTATTTTAAGTATTGAATCATTTGTTAATTCTTTTTGCCTTTTTTTATTTATTCGTGTAGCCTGTTGCAAGATAAGAAAACTGTGAAAAATGCTTATCAGGATTTCCCAGAGCCTTCATATTTTTGGTTTTGTTTGATCAAAAGACAGATAAAAGACTGCAATGATATATCGTAGAGGCTGGAACCATCAACCCAACGCAGGGTCGTGACCTCAAGGTCACCACCAGTATTCGTCTTTTGACTTCCAGGAACCACCTCAAGGGTTTTCGTAGGCCCTCTTTGTGCTGATGTAGCAGTTGATATTGTGTGCATGCAATACAAAAGCAGTTTCACGCTGCTGCCTTATCAGCCGGCAGAATCTGTTTGTGGTGCATCTTTCAGCTGTGGATAAGTATGTATGGGAAACACTGTCTTCTGGCAGGAATGTGCCACAATGTACACACCATAAATACAGACATCAGGTGTAAAAGTGTGTATATAAATGGGATAAGCATAACTAGGGCAGCCCCACCCCCCTCTCCTCTCTCTCGCCTCCCGTCTTTCTTTTCTCTGTCTTCCCCTGTCTGACACGGAGCCTGTTTGCATACGAGGAAACAATGTTAATTCTAGCAACAGAGGAGTTTTCCCAGGCTGTTTATTTGGCCAGCGGAGTTTCAAAGCCCAATAAAACTGGTCTGTGTTGCCTTCAGCTCTTTGTGCTGCTCATTTGCACATGCACACACACACATACACACAGTAGCTACTCAGCATGGAGGGTTTCTGGTTACCTAGGTTACCTGTCCATGAAGTACACACAGTGTACCCCCTGGTTTCTGCGGGTACCCCAGGCTGTAATATGTCAGGTAGTCAGAGGGCAGAATAAAGCTGAGCAGCAGGCTGATTCTGAGCTGGTTTGTTATCGTACTTGTTTATCATAAACGAGGAACAATACAGATCTTAACTTACTTATCTTGTAAATAAAAGAGATGGAAGCGTAATGATTTGTTGTCCCTCTTTTTGAAAAGGTGAAAAAAAAATTCAGAGTCTTTGAATCAGCCAACTATAAATTGCAGACTCTTGAAGGGGGAAATCTTTCACAGTGAGACGACAACAATAGTCTCAAACAGGACTCATATTTCTACAGTCATTTGTGAACTCATTTAAACCCACTTTGTGACCCACTGTTGCCAGTCTTTAACAAACACCGCTGTGTTTTTCTAGTCTAGACTTGCGTGTTCATTTAAACCCTCCTAATGATTTCAAGTTGTTAGTCATGAATACGCAACAGAAACTCTGTAACACATTATGGGCCCATGCTCACGTCTGACGACCACCTGCAAAGAAGCTGAAGCAGGAGTAACTGATATTAATGCTAGTCAAGGTCGTAGCACTAGTCAGAAGCCATAATAGCAGCCATACTACCATTAGAGGCAAGTAGTTAATGCAAATAGGGTTTGTGCCATTTCTATGTACTTGATTGGATTCCCATGAAATTTTCTAAATATATTCATGTTCCCCAAACGTTGAATCCTAATGACTTTAATAACGACAGCCCTTTCCTCTAGGGCCATCATCAGGTCAAAATTTTAAAAATACTATGGTTTATCACCAAATACTTGTAAAACTAATGACATTCACATAAACCTCAGCTGTAGCTGTGTCCCCTATAAAAGTACTAAATGGCCAATTTAGCCCAGTGCTGGCACAACAGTCCTGGCTTAAACTCTGTAAAACTACAGTAGTTAAGATGATGACGGCAACAGCAGTTGTTCTACACCCACATTCTGTCCTCCTATCATCTATTTGTCATATGATATGCAGCTGTGGGTTAATCCATATGATACACATTCTCATGAAAGTTCAATGTGCTGGCCAGTATGTGTTTTTTGCTTTCACATGTGCGACAACGGGAAACTAAGAAAACATGCTCATAGACTGTGCAGAGATTTCCTGTCAGCATGTCACATGATAAGACCAGTCATGCTCAGTCGCTGCAGGTAAAAGGACATTTCTCTGAATCTACATGCTTATTTATACCATGGTAAAGCTCTGAGGAGATGTTTCCACTGAACGCATGCAGTTTCTGGATTAATGTATGTAAAGGGAATTTTCGCTGGATATAAGGGAACCTTGTCAGGAATATTCCACTGACCCTAAAGCCAACTGAGCCACTTTTCATGGGGATAAAGGGAGACTTGAGCTATTTTTCCAATCAACACACAGATTTAAAAATAGATCTGTAGGACACATCTGTTGTCATCATCTGTTGAAAAGTAACTGTATCTCACAGTCTATTAGCTATAATGTTAAAGGAATAGTTCCACCCAGCAGCTGGTTATCTTAGCTTAGAATAAAGAATGGAAACAGGAAGAAACAAGCTGTCTGCCTCTGTCCAAAAGTAACAAAATCGACCTACCAGCGCCACTAAAGGCCACTAATTAACATGTTATACCTGATGTAGTCTGTGCTACTTTTTTACACTTTTAGACTACCCCATCTCCAGTCTCTATACCAAGCTAAGCTAACAGGCTTCTGGCTGTAGCTTTATACTTAGCGGACAGATAAAGAGTGGTATCAAACTTGTTATCTAAGTCTTGGCAAGAAAGAGAATAAGCATATTTCAAAAATGTCAAACTATTCTTTTAACCTGGACGTCTCGGCCTGGCCAGGGCCTTATGTACCTTGTCCACACAGTCAGTTTATATATTTAAATGAAAATGAGCTCATTTGCATGAGTTTTACCTAAAACTCACTGTTGCTGTGCTAGTTACGAGTGAAACTGTCAGAATTGAGGCAAGTAAATGGATTTTTATAACACTTGATTGTCAGCACTGAATGGACTAAAATTGATGTGATTTGTTCATTGCCTAAAAATAGTGCCAGCTGTCAGCACTCAAACCAAAAGTGTCATGGCCTGCAGTCAACCACACTAACCAGCATGAACACTGTGAGGAGAAGGTGTCAGGGTCCACACTCAGACACACTCACACAGCTGGCAGCCTCATGCCAAACCACGACTGTGATTAGGGCACTTGAGTCAGCGCTAAGATAAATCAAGGATCCTGTGGCTTTTTTCTGAGATGAATGAGCTGTGCGTGTGTGTGTGTGTGTACAGGCATGCTCATATGGTCTGATGACACAGTGCAATGGATTGTTCGGCAGATACTGTAATCATCACATCCTGTTTTTTTCATATTGGACACACATACAGGAAGTGCTGTGGTTAATAGTGTGGACAACCACTGAAACTGTGCTCAAATTAGCCATCTGTGTGTCTGTATTTGAGTGTGTCTTTGTGTTGCCGCTCAGCCCTCGTTGCTGCATTCCAGAAACACGTTTCAGTAGGTTTGGGTCCTGATAGCAGTTACAATTTGGATCCAAAATATGTAGATTTGACATTTATCTTACACTTTTTTTCATTCAGCAGAGAAGAACATGAAAGCAAAATTAACTGAAACTGACATCTCTAGTCTGGTACTTTATCAGTATTCTTATCGGTTCTTTTTTATTACAATGCAAAAACAGCAGCAGCAAAGTGGCCATGTAAACTAATTATTGTATTATTACTATTATTGTAATTATACCCAAATTATATTATGCCCATAAACAAGTGTAAAATCCAAATAAAATCAAACTTCTGACATGGAAAAGGTGACTGTAGTTTGAGAATGTAGATCATAGTTATTCCTCACTTATTCTTTCCTCAGTCATCGTCTACATTAGCATCATTCTACTAATGTAAAATTGCTGCCTGGCAGGTACCTCTGGTGGTGGTGGTGGTGGTGGTGGTGGGGGGGTTGGGAGTGGGGATGCTGTCTAAGTAAATCTACTAGAATTTGCCAGATTATAATATAAATGGCCTATTATAAACTAATGTATAAACTGTGCCAAGTTGACTGGCACAGTCAGTTTGTTCTCGCTTTTTCGTAGCAACAGTTATGACAACAAACATAAATGTTTGTCTAAAACATTCTGATGGTGGATGAGAGACTGCGGGACGAGCAGTTAAAATCATTTATTTTCTGCAAATGTATGCTTGTGGAACGAATGTTTTGATAGATTACGCATAATCGGCAAGTACCTATGAAGGAACCAGTCTTGACAATACTCAGGGTGTGTTCTCATTTACAACCACTTCCAGTTCAGAACTGGGTAGTAGCTATGTGCTTGTGGGTTTACAAGAAGTGTTGTGAAAATATGTATTTTAACACATATGGATTTGTACATTTTATGTTAATACTCATCTGCTGTAGCACCGTACTGAAAGGTTAAGTTAGGTTAGGTTTAATACAGCGTGTAAAGGACAGACATACAGAATGCAACATGAATTTTGGGAGCAGAAGTTCTCCCAAAAGGCTTCAGTCAAACTGTCCTGCTATTAGATGTGTGTTCTCTGTTGTTGTCTGGCTAAAGCACTTTCTAATGATCTGAGCTACCCTTAAGCTGCCATAAAACATCCACCACTGGCCTCAGCGCTTCAGCAGCTGACTGCACCCGCTGTTTATTGAACATGAAGCCTCAGGCTGTTCATGATTTTGACTCAAATAGTTGTGTAATGGTTGATGTTGAGTTAATGTGGAAATAAATACTGGTACTATATCTGGGTAGCCTTGTTGCTCGTCGAGTGAAATGGGTGATTTCATTTTATTGTTGTTTCTAATGTTTTGAAACTGTCTGTAAAAATCCATAATGAAGCATGAGAGAAATACTATGGCATATTAATATTTCAGTTAAGAATTGTGTTATTTTTACAACCCTGGTATATACAGACAGTCCTTTATCTTGTGAATGTGTATGTAACACTGTGGGATTAGTTTTGGCAGAATGGCAGCTCGATGAACTAAAGCCAACCCTGGGTTGCATGCAAAACGACAGGTTTTGTCTGTGCTTAAATTGCTCTCCATGTGTACGTAGCCGTTCAGACCTGACCATTTGTGAACTGATGTCATCCTGAAACCTATCCTTTTGTTCAAAGATTATTTTACAAAAAGAGCTCTCACTCTTCTGTCTGAAAGAACAGAGTTTCCTCTGTTTCACCCTTTCAGATCAGATAGTGACCCAGGAAATCCGCTAGTCGACCTTCCGTGTCAGAGGGTTGACCGCGCAAAACTATCCTGGTCAAGATCAGGTTTGAGACAAGGAGGGTCTGACTGAGACAAGCTAATGGACCCGGATCAAAGTCACTGTCTGACATTTCGAAGTAAAGCAGAGAGAAGTATGTGGGAGCAGTCAGCTTTTTATAGCTCTTTGTTATTTGTGAAGATAACCGCAGTCATGTGAGACACATGAGTGACTTTTCCAGTCATGTGAACAATTATGTTTAAGACATTTAACACTGTGTTTAAACTGAAGCTACTTTGTAAAATTAAGTGTTGATTTTATGGCTGCAGCTTACTAATTTCATCATCATTGATAACCAACTGATAAATTAGTTATTTAATAACTGAGAAATCGTGTTCTCAATTAATTACTTATTTGATCGATAAAATGTCAGAAAATAGTGGAAAATTCCCATCAAATTTTCCCAGAGCACAAAGTGATGTCTTCATATTGCTTGATTTGTCTGACAAACAGTCCAAAACCCATAGATATATAATTTGCTATCAAAAAAAACATTATCAAAGTTGATAATGATCTGTTGATCGACTAATCGATTAACTGATTGTTTCTGCTCTAGTTTATTTTGAATTAAATCCTGATGTGTAGAATTTCTATTATGTCCCAGTTTGAGACCCACTCCTGGTTCAATTATGCATTGATGGCTAGACAACAGTTTGACGCTTCATCCAAGTACTCGCACTCTGTTAGCTATTTATACTTCGTTTATGTTCCAGTTAGTTGTTATTTTAAGATTCAAGATTCAAGATTTAGCTCACTTACCTGCCATAAACAACACAGCATGAAGACTTTGCAGCTAAAAACTACATAAAACCTGAGAGAGCTTAAAGCTCTCAGGTTTCACTGACTTGCAAATCGAGGTTAGAGGTTGACTTGCTGAACTAAGCAGTTCAAGTCGACTGACAACATGTTTGCAAGTGAATTCAGAATCAGTGTCCAGTTTGATTGAAAAGTAGAGACACTGATGTCACTTCTGGTCCCTGCTGAAATAACCACCACTACTACTGAACTGAGGCCAACATTTCCCCCAACATCATCATGTCAACATGCTACGTTTCAGCTGGCAGGAGAAGGCGTGTTATGTTCAAACATTCATGGAGCATGCATGTGTTGGTATCTTGGTTTATTTTTGAAAATGGGTTGTGTCCTGTGCTTTCTATGGCGTAATTATATCTAGATCCAAGTAGATATCCAATCATCTGTCTCGCTTTCTGTCTCACTCTCGTCTAACCAGTCTGTCAGGGTGTGTGTGTGTGCGCGTGAAGCAGTGGGAGAGCAAGACAGACAATAGAGGGGATCAGGTTGCTCTGAAACCTGACTAGCGAGCCACGCACGATTCCCCAGGTGTGTGTGTGTGCATGCTTGCGTGTGTGTTTGTGCTCGAGCCCTTGGTTTTGGGAATGCGTGCCAGTGGAATAGCATTGCCTCACCAGTTATTTATGCTGTCTGCCAATCCTTGAAAGACTTAACATGATTTTAATGCCTAATTATTCAGACTAAAGGCCATGATGTCTTTAGTGTGGTAAAATGTTGCCTCATCGGCCTGACACATTGCAGGCGATGGCTGCTCTTCTCAATTAATCTTTGGAACAAATGTGAAAAGGCGACTCTAATGAGTCCTCTCATGCAAAGCTACACATGATGCGCGATCTTGTGGAATTTCATCCTGGTGCATGTTTACATTAATTTCTTGGCTTATAATGCAGAAATAACGGAATAGATTAATAGACGGGGTTTACGTTGGTGGACTAATGATGAAGCTGGTCACTGCTGAGCAATTGCCATTGTAAAATGCAGATTTTATGACATGTCAGCTTTGCTTTAAAGGCAACTTTCACTACATTCCTCTGGTTTTTGTGAAAATGCATAAAAATGTTAACAAAGATGTTGTTTGGCTTTATTAAACAATTGCAAAGATGTCAAAAGTTCACAACAATGTCAGTTTGTCTCAAAGTTTTTTTTTACAAGTTCTAACCAAGGACTTTTATGAGTAAAATCATGGTCATCATATTTCTTGCATTGAAGCCAAGAATTTCATGTTTCCAGGGCAACAATCGTTCTCCAGCTGCTACAAGACACACACAATCTACTTCAGAGCTTCCTCAGTTGCCTACATTGTGTTGTCCTTGGCACAGCGGACACTATGATTTGTCAGCTTTTGTGCCTGTGACTCACTGTGTGTCCTGTCATTTAGAGAATTTAAATATCAAATTTCTCCTTGGAGATAAATAAAGTATCTATCTATCTATCTATATGGGGTGGGGGGGTTAACAGTTTTGCTATATTATGATAGTGACAGCTGGAGAGAGTCATTAAATGCGGAAGGGAGAGGGGAGATTATATGCAGCAAAGGGCCTGGGCAGGAATCGAACCCGGGCCGCTGTGGTAAGGACTCAGCCTTGATACATGCTACATGCTCTGCGCCTGTGCGTAGTAGAATATGTGATGTGATAGCACTCTCTGTGGATGAGAGTTTGAACCCAGCCACCAGCAACATGGCCACACTTCCACTTCAGTGAAATAATGTGAGGGTATATTTCATACTGCCACGACATGCTACAGATCCAAGCAAATGACCTGACTTTTTCCCACTAATTCATGCAGAAATATTAGAAGAGAAATGTTTAAACTAAGCTGAAGGCTAATGTTAAGAAAGAGCAGGTGGATTGTAGTTGAAACAAAATGATGGTCATTAGCAGGTTTTGTTGTCTTTCAGCATTATGAAGCGTATTGGCTTACACAGAATTGCTTATTGTTCTGTTTGTACAAAAGAGACAGAGAGGCAGTGTGTGTGCATGGCTAGCTACAGCAACAGGCTGTTTATTGTGGCAAAGGAGGTCAGATGATGGAGTCTGTGTCATCCATGTTTATTATCAACACATGTGCACTGTGTCTGTCTCACTGCTCCCCCTTCTCTTCCCTTCTTGCTAAACAGGCGACGTTCTTTCCAGTCAGTCAGCTAAAGGCTTGTTATGCATTGACTAACTTCCGACTGGTTAAAGTGTGACTGTCACTGATGCAGTGCATGGCCTCACCGAGGGCAGCAACTTATTTAAAGTGACGTTTCTAGCATGCATGACTTGAACTGTGAACCAGTTTTATTTACTGAATATCACCATGAGTACAGCAGTGCTGCAAGGCAACATCGGCTGGATGCCTCGTGCAGAGATAATAGGCTCACTGTTGTGGTTATTTAGTGGAACGGAGTCCACTGTGGCAGCATGGGGTTAATGTTTGACTGACCCATCTCTGACTTGGGTACAGACACCTCCTGATGGGTCTTGTCTGAGTTCATTCAAAGAGGGTGCACTAGCTTGGGAAGGCTGCTCCACAGCCAGAAATATTTGGTTGAAACTCACCTAAAACAGACATATGGACAATTAGGGACAACGGCGATGCATCCCAGAAACGCTGGGATTTTTTTTAGGGTTCCTTTGTATGAATGTTAGTTTGACAGTGAAATCCACCACCTTGTGACACTTTCCTGACCAGAGTAGGTCTACAACTAGGGGTGGATGACATGACCTAAAATTTATATCACAGTAATTTTTTTTTTTTTTTTTTTTACAGTGATTACAAAAATCAAAGGGATGCTTCTCTCAAAACATCATTCTACCTCCTTTCACTCTGTTAACAATGTAAAGCTACGTGGAAAAACAGTTTCCCACATCCAACCTGCTACTCCAGTTATTTAATTGGCTTCAAATGAGGCTCAGCGTTCACACAGTTTCTCTTGACCTTCCCTCAATGTGAAATACTGCAACACTGCTCCAGCGTGTGGGTCTGCAATAGATGCTTCTGGCCACATTAGTTGCAGAACACCAAGTTCAACAGGCTAACCAGCAAAATAAACAGTAAAGCAACATAAAAATGGCAAAACCTGCAGGTTCTAAATTTGAAGTCAATTCATCCTTGAGCTTCAGTTTGAAGTGAATCCTGCTTTGTATTGACCCTGAAAGCAGTCCAAATACAAATGATAGGCACATACTTCTAGCTTAAGAGTTTCGCAGTTGTTGTTGTTTCCATCAAGTTAATCCACTGGGTCTTCCTCAGATGGTGTTGGTTCTTGGATTGGCGTATTGGTTGCTCGTAGTGTTACCTTTCACATCTTGTGTTAAGAGTCTGCGTTACAGTGAGGAAAGGTACGTTTGTGGATGTAAGTCCAGTTCTGTGAGTACGTGTGTAGCCCTCTAGCTCCATGTTATCGCAGCCCCAGTAAAGCACATTATTTTTAATGTGCTATAACATTTATCATGGTAATGACGATATTTCAATGAACAATTTCCTGAAGCTCAAGTTAATTTCTTCACGTTGCATCTAATATTTGACTAACAGACTAAAAACCCAACAATATTCTCTTTTCAGTCAGAAAAAACATCAAACCCTCAAATTTAAGAAACTGAAGTTAGATCATGTTTGTCATTTGATTAAACTATCAATCAGTTACCATGCTACAAAATTGTTAATAATTAATAATTGTTATGTGCCGATCAGCATTAATTGAAAAATCCTTTCAGCTCTAGTCCAGAGTGGCACAGATTTTTACTTTTAAAAGCTTAAACCAGCAGATGGACCTCCTGTTGTGTTACCAGCATGTTTGCCATCTCTGTTCCAGTCTTCTTACAAAAGAGAAAACATGGAGTTGACCGTAGCTGACATTTGCAGCCAAACATCTGTTGTAACTTTCCAGCTGTCAGTCACTCTCAGTGTTGAAACGTCTGAATTTACAGTATTTTTT